>NC_059075.1:75921089-76224119 GCF_020497125.1 Mauremys mutica | reverse complement strand
ACTGAGTAATTTGCAATTTGCTCATGGACATTCTAAGAGCAGAAAAAGAAGTTTATTCACTGAGAAGGATTCATCAGCTCTGTTCATGACACAACATCTAAAACCAATCCATACAGCCCAGCATTTGACCATTCATTCTTGTGTAACAAGATCTATAGGGCATTTGGGAGGCTCTAACGCTGCCTTTTCACATGAGAGACCCTAAATTGCTTAAGTATGTTCTTCTGCTTCCCAACATCAAATCATGGAGACAAGTGGTAAGAGACAGCACTTGATAGAGCTCTGAGGCACCCCCTCAGGCCAATCTGAAAGTGGTATTGATTGATAATCTCATCTCAGTCAAGAGAAGGGCTCCTTACAGCAGGACACTGGGGAAGAATGGCTAGAGCAAGAGTGAATGGAATTGGGAACCTGAAGATGAAAAAATGTAGAAGTACTGGAAAGGAGAAATCCATTCTCATGAGATTCCCAGCCCAAATATGCAGACTCAGGTGGGTCAGATGAGGATCCAGATCAAATCACTCAACCTTTTGATGTTCCTGCCTTTAGGCTGATTGTAGTCACTAATAGTCTGGGATCTAGTCTAGCCGAGCAATTATCCCCAGTCGTAATGAATCATGATAACGCTTTATGCAATCATCGATCTCCAGGCAGCATAGGGAGGGTTGCTTCATTCCAGAGGCATGTTTGAATATAAAAAGTATGCAAGCTCAGCTAAAGCAAATTCAATTTTTCAGTCAAGCAGATATTTGCAGAAAACTTTTTAAGAATTCTCCTGGAACCAATAGATATGTTGGGAAGTTTAAAGGAAGAAAAGCTATTCAACATGTATTTCAACTTCTCTGGGTTCTTCTTGGCTGCTAGTATTCTTCCCTAGAGTTAATCTTGGCTTGTCTACATTACCCGCTGGATTGACCGGTAGCGATCGATCCAGCGGGGGTTGATTTATTGCATCTAGTCTAGACACGATAAATCAACCGCTGAGCGCTCTCCCATCGACTCCAGTACTCCAGCAGGGCGAGAAGTGCAGGTGGAGTCGACGGGAGAGTGTCAGCCGTCGACTTACCACCGTTAAGACACCACGGTAAGTAGATCTAAATACGTCGACTTCAGCTACATTATTCACATAGCTGAAGTTGCATAACTTAAATCAATCCTCCTTCCCCCGACCCCAGTGTAGACCAGGCCTGAGTTATTCCCTGCCAGAGAAAGTGGAGTTAGATACTGTAGCTGATTTTTTTAAAGGGCTGGATCATTTTATTATCGGTTCTATCATTTGTAGTGTAATCAGATCACGCGCTTCAGGGAACAGGCTAGTTGCCAAAAAAAATCCCAAATTCCTGTACAACACTGTATAGTTTACTAAATGTATTGGGGGAGGGGGTATTTGTATGTGTGGACTTATTTGTGTTTGTTTGGAGATTTTGTTTGTTTATTTTTGTGTTTGTTTCCCCTAAAATATCAAGTAATGGCCACTGCCAGAATTAAGCTACCAGACTTGATGGACCAATGATCCATCAAGGGAACCCCTATGATTACACAGAGATGGCCTGACAGATCAACAGGTCTTTTCCAGATACTTTTAAATTAAAGAGAAAAAACACAATGACAAGAACCTTCTTTCCCTTATTAAAAAAAGCCTGGCTGGAGCTTCCCATTCATTATCTGAGACAGGGGTGTAAGGATAGGGGTTCCTATTTTGTCTATTTGTGAACCAGCCTGAGTAGTTTTGCAGCCACCCAAATAACAAAGAAGATGTTCAATCTGCTGATAATTTGATTCTAATTAGAACCTCAATTCACAAAGCTGGAATTGCACAAAAATGCATAAATGAAACAGCAATTAACCTTTAGTTCTGAGCTTATTTTCTTCCACCCAACGTGGGTCAGTTACCATAGAGATTATGCCTACATGATCTGCAGATGTGACTCAGAAACGGCTGGAGCCTCCATCTCAGTGTGGCAGCAGGATAATTAAAAATCTGCTAAAAGAGATTTGAAAGTTGATCTGAAACTCCAAGAAAAAAGCCAGTTAAAAGGAAGGGGGGAGGGGAGAAGGGACTTTGAAATACTAAAGGTTCCTTTCATCAGGACAGAATGGGCCAAATCCCGAGTGAGGCTCCCCTTGAAATCTATGTGCTGAGGATACACAGCAACTCCCAGGATTTAACCCATCATCCGGACATGCCTAGCTCTTAAACTATTCTACTGATCCATGGTTTATTAACACCATATCAGAACAAATCAGCTGACCAGACTCTCATGCTCTGATGAATTCCCTACAGGGCTTTCCACCAGCCTTTAGCAATGCCTAAGAGAGGCAAAAAGTTTATTTGAGGATGATGAAGGATCCAAGATACTGGTGGGGCAGAAGGTTCAAAGATGGCCTATTCATTTTTAACTGCTTCCACATTTTGGTTACACTTACATGAAGACATCTGTCTACCTGAGCCTTTAACTTATACTCATCACAGGTCAGTTTTGAACCTGTGCAATGCGTGCTATAAAAAGGTTCTGTGCACTGTGTTAAGTGCATCTTTATTCAAGCTCTGGAGCGGTTATTTCTGCAATTGTTTCAAAAGGGGCTCTTGGAGCACAATGTTTACCTTCACTGTATTAATAGTTCATCGCGATAAATAATCTATGCCTTCAGTGGGAGAGTGGAGGAAACAGAATGAGCTTAACACCTACACAGGAAATAAAAAGTATGTGACTTCCCAACAGACTGTATTATACAGTGCATGTCACATATTTTTACTGAAATCATCACCGTAAACTTTAGGTAGTGACTGTCTTGTAAATATACCATGAAAAGCTCTACAGACTGAATAACAGTTAGAGAATTATATAAATCATGGCTAATGGTAACAGCAACAAGTAGATACAGTATTTAAAAAATTCTATGGGAATATAAATTTGTAATAATAATTTGCATGTATGTGAAGCCTTTCATCTGGGAAATCTCTGCCAAAGTGTGTTTTATCCCCATTATACAGCACAGGAAACTGAGGCACAGAGAAACTACTCATTTTGCCCAAGATCACACAGCAGGTTAGTAGTAGAGTTGGTAACAGAACTGGTCACTTGACTCGTATTTATGTGTTCTAAGTATTAAAAGTAATGCAAAAAGAGTAAGATTCTCTAATAAAGCTTGAAAAGAGAGAGAGTCAATTCAACAGGGAGATACTGAGAGACAATTCAAAGTGGAAGGAGTTCAGAGGAGAAGGCTCTTGGTTTTGGCTTTCTTTTGAAAAGACAGCAATAACAATGAATCCCAAATCAAGAACTTACAAAGTAACTGGCGTTTGTTGGTGAGGCTCTGAATAGCTGGGGTCAGCGAAGCGACTCTGCTACTTCATGCAATACTTTGGCTAATGGTCCCAAGCAACAGAACCTCTAACCAGCTGTCGAGAGAATGCCATGGAAGGGATGGAGTGCTTGGGACCTAACAGATCTTTCCATCTTTGACTTCTGAGACCATGATGATAATGAGGTCTTATTTAATATTTGTACAGAAGTTGGATTATGTGAATTTGTACATATAACTCCTATGTGTAGGGCCCTACCTAATTCATGGCCAAGAAAAACACATCACGGACCGTGAAATCTGGGCTCCCCTTGTGAAATCTGGTCTTTTGTGTGCTTTTACCTGATACTATACACATTTCATGGGGGAGACCAGCGTTTCTCAAATTGGGGGCCCTGAACCAAAACTGAGTTGGAGGGGGGGTGTCACAGGTTATTTTAGGGGCATCACGGTATTGCCACCCTTACTTCTGCGCTGCCTTCAAAACTGGGTGGCTGGAGAGCAGCAGCTGTTGGCTGGGCACCCAGCTGTGAGGGCAGCGCCCCGCCAGCAGCAGCGCAGAAGTAAGGGTGGCAGTGCCATACCGTGCCATCCTTTCTTCTGCGCCACTGCTGGCAGTGGCTCTGCCTTCAGAACTGGGCTTCCAGCCAGCAGCCGCCGCTCTCCAGCTGCCCAGCTCTGAAGGCAGCGCCACCGCTAGCAGCAGCACAGAAGTAAGGGCACACACACACACACACAATAACTTTGCAATCCCACCATAACTCCTTCTTGGGTTGAGACCCCTACAATTACATCACTGTGAAATTTCAGATTTAAATAGGCTGAAATAATCAAATTTATGATTTTTAAAATCCTATGACCATGAAATTGACTAAAATGGACTGTTGTATATGTAGGGCCCTACATATACATTATTATTATTATTCTTATCCTTCCCCATAAAACTAAACATCCTTGATATATACAGAGAAATGTGTAGAAACTAATGACAGAAATGTGGTAACATTTCCATAAGAGAACAACACAAATCTCCACCTCTTCGAATTGAGGTCAGGAGCTGTTATGGCTAATCCCATATGGAACTGAAGCATATGATGTTAGAGGTTGAATATCACTAACACCACTGTGCTGGATTATATGTGCAAGTAAGACACTGAGAGCTATTACCTCCCGTTGTTCATGAAATCCTATCCAGAATGTCTCAATGATAAGGATGAGAAGGGTAAACCTGCCACCTGAGATTGCTTAATGAACACTGTAATTACCAGCACCAATTAACTAATTGTTCACCTGTTAGGAGATAATGCAGAAGCAGCCAACCAACCTTCCACGGCTGTCCCTGACAGTGTTTTGAAGCTGGTGGCAGGAATAGCACAAGCTTTAGAACTCTTTTATTTTGTTGTTTGAAATTAATGATACCATTGTCTCTTTACATAGCTGAATATGTATCTAGGTACTTATATGGTCCCCATGTCTGTATTATCTGAGTCAGCACTACCATGTACAAATATTTTAGTATCGATGTCTGACTTGGAGGTTGGGAACATGGGAGGGATGAAATCCATCCTTACTGTGTAAACTTGGCCTCCTGTTAGATTTGGAGATGTATTTACCAAGCCAAGGTCAGAGAAAAGCTGTAACCTTGGGCATTTAATACAAGCCTGAAGTGGCAAGTATTAATTTTGAAAATCCTTGCAGGCCTCACTTGTGCACTCAGAGTGACAGAGTTGGGATTCAGCCTTGACAGCATCCCTCTCATGTTTCTGCTATTCCTAATCTTAAGTACTCCCATTGCCTCATCTTTGATTCTCTCACATAGGTCAGCCAAGACACCAAATCCTATCCTTCCACAACCCTGTTATTCCAGTCCTAGATCACCCACACAGTTCTGCTAATGTCCCTGCAGCCTCCTCTAGTGTACCAGTCCTGGAACCATCACAAAACTCTCCTGATAGATCAGTTCTTAATCAAGTAATTTCAGATGGAGTATTTATTTATATTGCAGTAAAGCCTGGAGGCCCCAGTTAAGCAGCAGGGTCCCTTTGTGCTAGGCACTGTATATTCATGTAACAAACAGAAAGCACCTGCCCCAAAGAGCTTATAGTCTTAGCAAATGACAAGAACACCATCATTCAGAAACAAAAAGGAAATGTAAAATAGAGTATAGAGTACTCATTAAATTCTGCCTCTCTCTCTCCACTCATTTAAAGCATCTCTAATATACCTACTCTGTACAGTGGAATCCATTTAATACAGTGTAACTTCACTGATATGAAGTAGAACAAAAGTCTCAGGCTGTTCAGTGCATTGTGATGTGCCTATTCCAATTCTAATCACAGTGGCTCTCAGACTGAAATCACTGTATGAAAGATGTGATTGACTGTAAGAGGGTTCCACTGTACATAGAGAGGAATTTCATGCTTACATTGAATCATAAAAAAACAAACTAGCACTAATTGGTTCCCTTGATGGGAGTCACAGCAGGGAAGGCTAGATGTGAATGGGCCATGGAGCCTGAACTTCTTTTTTCCCTTTACAGAAACACCTCTTTAGACGTGGATCTTCCAGGAACATTGATGGGGTGATATGAAGGCAGCTTGCTCTGCTGCTGCTCATGCTGTACCTGTACTGGGAATAAACAGAACACATCTGTCTCCAGGGATATCAAATAGGCTAGCAATCTTTCACTAGCATCAGATTTTCTTAAAGTAAAATATAGTAATAGCTTTCTACATGAGCTGCTGGTAGGATTTAGATTGTACAAGTAAGTCTTATGGAATTTAGAATTCTATTATCTGTTGGTCTGTCCACTTCTCTATCTGTCCTATAATAGGTATATTAGGTATTCCTACAGGCTTATCACCACGGTATCTAGGTGCTAATTCTACAGTAAAAAAAAAAGAAAAATCCCTCGGGCAGTGAGTTAAGGGGACATCATTATTTACTTTGTCTGTTTTTCAGTATAAAAAAAGAAATAAAGTTTATTGGTTTAAAATACTTTTTGCTGCTTTCCTAGCTCCAAATTGGTTTTTGAAATAAAAACCTGGGATTAGCCCCAATCAGTAGTTCTTAGTATGTTCTGATCTCTCTTTTGGTAAGTTAAAATTAAGGAACAATGGGCTTTTTAAATGGAATCCTTTTCTCCATTGCCCATGCAGCCAAGTTTCTTGACAGATCCTCAGGAGGGCTGTATGGCACAAGTAACACAGATGAGCTACTCCAACCTACACCCCTGCAAGTTTTGAGTTTCAAAAGGAGGAGAAAGTAGAAAATTACATAACAGATCGGTTCAAGGGCAAATGATTAGATAAGGAAAAGGCTTTGATAAGGGACAGAACTTCTACATTGAAGTTGAACGTAGAAATGAGTTGCAGCAGAGGGTTTTAATTTTCTTATCATTTGGTAACAGACATAGCGCCTTTCATTCATAGATCTCAGAGTGTTTTAAAAGATGGGTCTTACTATCCCTATTTTATATTGGAGGCAGCTGAATCACAAAGAGGTTAAGTGACTTGCCCAAGGTCACACAAGTAAGGCCAAAGTTGAGGATAAAGCCCAGGGCAGTCAATGGCAAAACTCCCACATGGGAGGAGTTAGGCCCAGGATTCCATGCCTGCCTGGCAACCTATTCATTAAACCATTCTGCCTCCCATATGTAATTATTCATGGTTTTATTCAATTTGTTTCCAAAACCTGTTGCTGAACATCGACCTGCTTGTTGATAACAGAAACAGGTGAACTTCAGGTGCTTAGGAAGATTCAGTTAAGAGAAATACCCAAAATTTAGATCCTTATCCAACCTCTTGGTTCTGTAAAGCTGGGCTGGGATTCTCGTGAAGATATTCAGATGCATGATGATGAGTATAGTATAAATACATTGGATACATAGGTACCAGGCTCTCTCTGTATTCATTATTTTAGCTTCTGTTCTTGGCTGGGTCCTTGATGCCACAGAACATGGAAATGGAAAGACTTGAACCCTTTCCAACCTCCAAAAAGGTCTTGGGTTCTGGACATGGGCAAACATTAGGATAAGTTCTGATTTTTCCTGAACCAGTTCTGCCCGTGCCTGATTATTACTACGTGGGTTTTAGGCACAATTTCCCACCCTAAGGCCTGGTCTACACTAGGACTTTAAGTCGAATTTAGCAGCGTTAATTCGAACTAACCGCTCAACCGTCCACACCAGGAAGCCATTTAATTCGAACTAGAGGGCTCTTTAGTTCGAATTTGGTACTCCACCCCGACAGGTGGAGTAGCGCTAAATTCGACATGGCTAGCTCGAATTAGGCTAGGTGTGGATGCTAATCGAACTTAGTAGCTCCGGGAGCTATCCCACAGTGCACCACTCTGTTGACGCTCTGGACAGCAGTCCGAGCTTGGATGCTCTGACCAGCCACACAGGAAACGACCCGGGAAAATTTGAATTCCTTTTCCTGTCTGGGCACTTTGAATCTGACGTCCTGGTTGGACATTGGGGCGAGCTCCGCAGCACCTGCAACGATGCAGAGCTCTCCAGCAGAGGAGTCCGGGCAATCCAAGAATAGAAAGAGGTCCCCAGCATGGACTGACCGGGAAGTCATGGATCTGATCACTGTGTGAGGCGAGGAGTCTGTGCTCTCGGAGCTGCGCTCCAACAAGCGGAATGCAAAGACCTTCGAGAAGGTCTCCAAAGCCATGATAGACAAAGGATACAGCCGGGATGCGATGCAGTGCCGTGTGAAAGTCAAGGACCTGAGACAAGGTTACCAAAAAGCAAACGGACGCTCCAGAGCACAGCCCCAGACATGCCGCTTCTACGAGGCACTGCATGCCATTCTCGGTGGGTCTGCCACCACTGCCCCACCAGTGACCGTGGACTCTGAGGATGGCATAGTGTACCTGGACAGTTCCTCAGCGATGTTCGCCGATGGGGAAGATGAGGAAGGGTTTGTGGAGGACGGCGCAGGCGACAGCGAACACAATACCGCTTGCCCTGACAGCCAGGATCTCTTCATCACCCTCACAGAGATCCCCTACCAACCATCCCCGCCCGTTAACCCGGACTCAGAATCAGGGGAAGGATCAGGCGGTAAGTGCTATAAACATGGAAACTTTTATTTTTTAAAAAACAGGTATAGAAAAAATAGAAATACTATATACAAAATTTTAAATGTCAAACTATATAAATAGTAGGTCCACACATATAGGGATTGAACAATAATCCTCTTGGGACAGTTCAACAAAGCTCTCAGAGAGCTGCTCGAAAAGCCTCCGCAGGAGGTTCCTGGGGAGAGGTGCCTTATTCGGTGCTCCATGGAAGCACACTCTTCCGCGCCAGGACATCCTAATGTAGAGAGGAATCATCGCCTCCACCAGCATTGCTGCATATGGTCCTGGTCTGTGCAGGGCTTCCATTAGCATCCGCTCTCTCTGACTCCGAGTGACCCGCCTCAGGGTGATGTCGTTCTGGACAGGCTGCATCTAAGTAGGGCAATTAGTGTATTGTTACTATTGTTAATGGTTTAAAATTAGGTTGCATAACAACGACCCGCGCTTAACAGCCACGTGCTGGAGGCCACAGAGAACAAGCATACATTGATCTTTCCCGTGCACTGGCGGGAGGGGCTGGAAAAGGCTCAGCCTTTCTGCTTTCCAGATTGCCTTTAGCAGGAGAGCACAGCTATCCACTAACTGATAAGCATGATCTACTTTAAGGCTTACCAGGACTGTCTGCAAGACGGATTCAGCTGTCTCTCCCCGCTTGTCCGCTCTCCTGTGCAATGGCGCTGCCAATGAGAGCGTATTCCGAAATCTCGAACTTGTCCTGAGATCTCGTGGAACTTGGTGCCCTGTATGGTCTTGTTCAGAGAAACTGACTAGACTGTGTTCACTGTTCGCAAACATGTATCTGTTCAAGGAAATCACTTACTGTTTCCCATCACACAGCTTCTGCTCTTTCCCGGACTGCCCCGGCATCCCCCTCGCAGAGGCGCTCCCACCCCTACTTGAAACCGTCCCCCACCCCAGAGACCTATGTAGGAGCAGGAGGCTGTCCGTCCTGTATTGTACAAGCGGTCTGTACATCAGTGCACACCGTACCCAGCACAGTATGCGTCCATGTTTCAAACCCTGAACAGAAATGCAAAGTAAAAGAAAGATTTATTAACAATAACTGTTCCGTTTAATTTGTTTTAAAACGTGTTTTGGAAGTGGGGGAAACTTGGAGAACAGGGTATGTAACCGCAGATCTCACTCAACACATAGAGACACAGGCCCAGGATCAGCTTCTCTTAAAATCAAGTGGAGAGTCATAGGTTACCCTGCTCTCCGAGGAAACTTGCTTTCAAAGCCTCCCGGATACACAGCGCTTCCCGCTGGGATATTCTTTCTGCACGGGTGTCTGGCTGAGCGTAAACAGCAGCCAGGCGATTTGCCTCAACCTCCCATCCAGCCAAAAAGGTCTCGCCCTTGCTCTCACAGACATTGTGGAGCACACAGCAAGCAGCAATAACTACGGGGATATTCTTTTCGCTGATGTCCGAGCGAGTCAGTAAGCTCCGCCACCTCCCCTTAAGACGTCCGAAAGCACACTCCACCACCATTCTGCACTTGCTCAGCCGGTAGTTGAAGAGTTCCTTCTCACTGTCCAAGGCGCCTGTATAGGGCTTCATGAGCCAGGGCATTAGCGGGTAGGCTGGGTCCCCGAGGATCACTGTAGGCATCTGCACATCCCCAACCGTTATTTTGTGGTCCGGGAAGAAAGTTCCTGCCTGGAGGCGTCTAAACAGACCAGAGTTCCTGAACACACGCGCGTCATGAACCTTGCCCGCCCACCCAACGAAGATGTTGGTAAAACGTCCCCTATGGTCCACCAGTGCTTGCAGCACCATTGAAAAGTAGCCCTTTCGGTTAATGTACTCGCTGGCCTGGTGGGCTGGTGCCAGGATAGGGATGTGAGTCCCATCTATAGCCCCACCGCAGTTTGGGAATCCCATCGCGGCGAAGCCATCTATGACGACCTGGACGTTTCCCAGAGTCACTACCTTTGAGAGCAGTTGCTCAACGATTGCGTGGGCTACTTGAATCACAGCAACCCCCACGGTAGATTTGCCCACGCCAAAGTGGTTCGCTACTGACCGGTAGCTGTCTGGCGTTGCAAGTTTCCAGAGGGCTATGGCCACTCGCTTCTGCACACTCAGGGCTGCTCGCATCCGTGTGTCCTGGCGCTTCAGGGCAGGGGCCAGCAAGTCACAGAGTTCAAGGAAAGTGTCCTTACGCATCCTGAAGTTTCGCAGCCACTATGATTCATCCCAGACCTGCAGCACTATGCGGTCCCACCAGTCCGTGCTTGTTTCCCGGGCCCAGAATCGCCATTCCACACCATGAACTTGACCCATTGCCACCATGATCTCCACTGCGCGGCGTACCCTGCTTTGTGAGAGGTCTGTGCCACTCTCCTCACCACGCTGCCGGAGCCTCCTCGCCCGATTTCTCAGCAGCTGACTGTGGAAGAGGTGGACGATAAGGTGCGAGGAGTTGACAACGGCCATAAGTGCAGTGATGATCGCAGCGGGCTCCATGCTCGCAGTGCTGTGGCGTCCGAGCTGTAACCGACCAGAGAAGGGCGCGAACAGATTTCCCGCCGGCGCTTTCAAGGAGAGAGGGCGGGAGTGACGGTTCAATAATGACAGTTACCCAAAACCACCCTCGACACATTTTTTCCCCCAGCAGGCATTGGGGGCTCTACCCAGCATTCCAATGGGCAGCGGGGAGTGCGAGAACTGTGGGATAGCTTCCCACAGTGCACCGCTTCCAAAGTCGACGCTGGCCCCGTGAATGTGGACTCAGAAATTCGAATTAGTGTATTTAGTATGGATACACAAATTCGACTTCATAAGGTCGAATCCACAAATTCGAACTAAGTTGATTCGAAATAGTCTTGTAGTGTAGACAAGGCCTAAGACAAGTTTGCAAGACATCCTGGGTGAACAGCCTGTATTTCAGCTTCTATACTGAACTGTCAAGGTCAGACTATTAATCAGTTTATTTTTCTCAGATATCCACAATGGGTTGATTACCCCAAGGGCATCACTAATTAATAGTCAGGGTTGAAACAGAAGCCAGTTAAGTTTGATGCTAATTAAAGCTGGAGCTCCCCCTCCCCAGGAATCTATAATGAATTATTGGTTTTACAGTAATAGAAGCTATTTCTTCCTCCTTCCAACATTTCATAAAACTGTGCTGGAAGCAGGAGGTTTAAGCTTTGTCTCTAGAGCTCATGTTAAATGATTTGGGACACATTTGTTTTGCTTTACAAAACTGAGATACTATTGTTCTGATGACCATTACGAGAACCTAGACAGACACACTGAATATGGTGTTTCCTTCATGCAATGAGGAGATGACTTGAAAAGGTCCAATGAACTCCTTGCCTCAAAAGGTATAATAACTACAAAGATTAAGTTCCATATCTCAACTTCCACCTTTACATCTCCCAAAAGGTATCTCAGAAGGGGCGAATTAATTAGGAAGAGAAGAGAAATTGTATTTTGCTGTATCTGGAAAAAGCTGGTCCTAATAATCCCAGTCCATACACTAAATTAACTAAGGACTCATCTAAGGCGAACTGAAGACAATCGAAAGACTTCCACTGACTTAAATGAACTTTGGATCAGGCTGTAAAACAGAAATGAAAATAGAACCTTAATGTGTTCCTATTGTATATTCATATTTTCAGATATCGTTGTCTTGTAGAGCCCCCACCACCGCTCATTCACCCCCACAAACAGAGTAATTGCTCTCTATATACTTAGGAAACTATCAATAGCCTATTAACTTGTCATTTCCAGGTCTATACACAAGGCCCTGTGTCACCTTCTGTGCCAGGGACATTTGAAGTCCTGCTATTTGCTTTTTTTGATGGGGTCAGGATCTCTGAGAGACAAGAGAGAGGAATTAATGCAACATACCCATTAAAATTAATTGCACGCAAACATTAGAAACCAGCCACCCATTTCAGTCATGAAATATGGATAAGGATTTGCTGAAAGCCATTTATATTAAATTACTTTTATGATAATATTTAACTTTTTGGCATAAAATATTTAGTACCCTTTTACTTCCCAGTTTGTGATGAACCTTCGAGTTCCCAGTTCTGTGGCAGAACTGCAGAAGGGAGCTCACCAGTGACTTCAGCACTGGCTAATTAGCCATAAACTGTGGCTGCCCCTACAATCTGATCTCTACTATCAGGCACAGACAACGAGGTTCATAAGTCCTCCACACCTGTCTGAACTGGCACCCAGATTTTTTATTAGGATCCAATTAATTTTAGTAATGATAATAATTTACACACATATAGAATCCTTCATCAGAAGATCAGAAAGCACATTGCAAATTTATATTAAATTAGACTCCACACTATATCTATGTGGAAGGTAATAATCTCTATTTTACAGATGAGTAATCTGAGGCACATAACACACCCTTGTTGAAAGTCACATAGAAAGTCAGCAACATAGTCAGGAACAAAACGCAGGAGTCTTAGCTTCTACCTGGAACCAGTAGACCACATTCCCTCCCAGAGCCAGAAACAAGGTCTCTTGGCTCCTAGTACCATACTCTCACCACTAGTCCCACACTCTCTCCTGCACCCTGAGACCCAGGATCCTGAGTTTGAGACCCATTCCTTAAATACTAGATTATATTCTCTCTCAGAGCTAAAAAAGAACCCAGGAGACTTGACTTCTAGTCCTATGTTCTAAACACTGAATGTCACACCCTCCTTCTGTGAGAACTCTGACTCTCCCCAACCTTGAAGAGCTTCTGGCTTCTGCAAAGATCCATCTTCCAATGACAGCATGTCTTCAAGAACCTGGTGGCCAGGCTGCTGTCTCCTATTTTTTAAATCATACAGCCACTAAGAAGGGAAAGGAATTTTTCAGGATGATTTGAAGATGTAAGTAGGATTTAGGGAGGCTGAAGCTGATATCTAGGCTGAAATCAAAGCTACACAGTGTAATGAGGCTGAAAGGAATATGCTTTAAAGACATAGGGCCTATTTTCTGCTAGCTTAAAAGCTACCAGTCTTTTTATGGTAAGAGGAAGTACCATTAGAACGATCTTGTTCACTGGGGCCATCAGGAGTACATAAGGGGTAACAGAAAACCTAACATTAAATAATGATATGTTGCACATTAAGAGACTAGTCATGTATCGCAAAAGTCAATGGGGAACTGTGCCATTGACTTCAAGAGGTCCAGGAACAAGCCCTAATAATATCTTCCATCTCAGAATCTCAAATTGCTTTACAAACATTAATCGCTTGGAGCCACATTTACAAAGACATTGGAAGTTAATGGGATTAGGTGCCTGACACACTTAGGCACAACTATCTGGAACTTTAGGCACTTACATACCTTTATAAATCTGTCCCTTTAAGGCACTTAAACCATCAAGCTTTTTTATTTTTTTTATTCTATTTTCTTGCATTTCCACTCTAGGCTGGTAATCAAATACTGGAATGGATTATCAGTTTTACTGCACTGAAGTTACAAACTCAGGTGTAGACTGATAATTCACTACACTGGCATCATTGTATTCCAGGGAGGACTGTAACATGGACAGAATATATTCAAAATCTGAAGGCAAAATCCCTAGATGCAATTTAAGGTTTATATGTCTTTTCTGTGCATAGAAGCAGAATAATATATTTCAATGACCTATTCAAGCATTTATGGGCAAGAAGGAGAGAGAGAGGGAAATGTTGGTTTTACTTTAGAGTTCACAGATTTTCAGGTTACTTTCATCGAATTGGGATCAATGCTGGAACATGAAAAAGGGAATAAAGACAAATGAAACAGAAAAGTATTAAAATCCCTCCTAAGCAGCATTATTTCTGCAAGCTGCTTCACTGACAAAAGTGTTTAAACTAGGGTTGAGTGAACCCCAAAAGATTTCCTACAGTTAAGTATCCAGATCTTCTAGTCTGGAAATCTAATCTATATCAGTTTTATAATCTTTACATCGGGCACCTGATGGTTGGATATGAATTTCAGGTGCTCAAAGTTAAGTCTGTGTCACAGGGTAGCTGGGCCCTTTACAGTGAAAAGAGGCTTCAACCCTTCTGGGAAAGGATCAGCTCACCTCCCCTAGTGGGTAACTATGAGGTCATGTGATTAGCTTGGATTAGTTAAAGTACGTGATAAAGTAGGAAAGAACAGACTGCAGGGGGAACAGAGTTCCTGGGGAAGGGAGCCAAGTGGGAGCTGATAGCACTACAGTCAGAAAGGCTGTGAGGCCCAGACAGGACAGAAGCATGGGAAGCCATAGCTGGTTTGAGGAAGCAGGGAGAGATACTGGCTCCTACAGGGAGTAAAGGAACTGAAACCCGTTCTGGGAAGAAGGGCTGGGGACTCCTGACTCAAAGGGAGAGAGAGAGACTGAAATGGGGTTGGGGGCCTGGATGACCAGTGTGTAAGGGCTAAATAAATTACATCCCAGGAGGAGACTGTTTTAATTTAATATGAGTTGTATGTGTTATTGAGGAGTCCTGTGAGAGCAGAAAACTGAGGCAGAGTTCTGCAGAGCTGCCCCTGGCCATGACGGGGTGCATGGCAGATGGCTCCCCTATTACAGTCTGGAAGAGGGGGAAGTATATAAATCACGGATAGTATTTACCACTGCTCTGGAATTACAGACCTATACAGATGGATGATTATGTAGTGTGTAATAGCTGGAAGCCTACAGCGGAAATGAGCACTAATATCACAGATAGAGAGTCTCCTTTAGTTCAAGTGGTGGGGATTTATATTCCTTTAGCATAAGGTCTTAAGGTGAATCTCCACTTACGGTTGTGGTGTGGTGTGCTGTGCTGTGCAAAGGATGACAATGAAGTTGATACAGCCCAGAAACTGTTACACTACAGATCAGCATCTCAGTCAGATTAACAGCCTCTTTGGCCTGCAAACCAGCATGCAAATATCCTGATACTGGCTCCTCTCTCTAGACAGCAATTTCCAGAATTTCTCTCTTCCACTTGGACTGGAAATTGCATGACAGCAGCAGGGATTTTTTTCACCTGAGGGTTCAAGCTGCAGTCCCAGTCCAAGATCCATTTGGAAGTAGGAAATACAACACTGGAAAGAAGCAAGTTAACAGCTTCTACAAACCTAAAAATATTCATGTTTTGGGCCGAGGTACAGAACTACACACATATACACACGTACATTTTTGTTTGTCTGACTTTGGTCCCTGCTTGGTGCAGGAACTCCTTTGGGAGATGTTTCTCTTGTCCATTCACTTCCCCATTGCTGTTTCTATGTGCTTTAAAACACAGACTGTCCTTTGAAAATGCAGGATTCCTTATTATCTCAGTCAGAATAAATATACAGCACACACCTGTAACCCAGAGCAGAGACTCAGGGGTCAGTGTGAAAACAGAGCTCCAAACAAAATGTCCACCCCTATATCACAGCAACCCCAGCCAGCCAGCGCAGGGACTATCTAAAATATACCACCTCTGTGGAACACAGTGGAGGGTGGGAGGATCCAAAAAGTTCAACCAATGTGCACTCTCTTTTGTGTATGCCTTACTTACCCTCAGCAATGCTAATGGTCCTGACTTTTCCAGCATTACAGGTCATACTTGGTCATAAAATTTTGATTTGATCCCAGCATGAACAAATCCTTTACTACCAAAGGAACTAAAACTTCTGGTGTCATCAGTTTGTCATCAGTTTTGCATTATAAACCTATTGTTTAATGACTGAGATATGCCTATACTTCAAATTAACCATTTAAATATGACAGGATCTCTTAAGCAGTTAATCTTGGTGTATATACTGTTGGACCTAAATTCACTGGCATTAAATATTTTAATAACTGCTACGCTGCAGACACAACCTCAGAGGGATCAATTAAATTGATTGGTGGGTTCCTGTACTGGTAACATGAGGATCCAAGCTGATCACACATGAATATCCTCTGTTCTTTTCTCATCCTGGTGGATTGATGTCTGTTAGTGTTTGCTCTCCCTGTGCTAGCACTGATTCCTTTGACCCATATCCATGTGATACCTCAGCACTTCCATCAGAATCTCCGGCAGTCTGGAAGTTATTCGCAATAGTGGAACAATAAGAATCAGCATCCAGATTTAATAAGCTGGCTATTATAGGTTTGCTGCCCTCCAGATGTTGTTCTCCAGTGTTAACAGGCACCGTCTTTTCCTGACCTTGAGAATTAAGGAACTGAACATGTATGTCATCATCTGAACTGTGAGAGGAGTCCTGTTCCTGGATAACTGGGGAATGCATCACTCCTTGTGCTTTTCTTGGGTTTCTTCTTGCTGTTGGTCTATGAATAGGCAAGTAATCATAGAGCATTGAGAGACTGTGATGTAATACCTTTGCTTTTCCCTGATGATCCTTTGGAACCACTTTGTACTCCAGATGATTCCCCTCTCCCTTTGGTAACAATGTGGATCTGCTTTTCCTAGTAGGCTTTTAATTATGTAGGTTCCCCCATTCTCTGACAAATTCCTGGGGAGAGAGTGGAACTGTAAGGTGTGCGGTCATTGTAACCCTTGTTTCTAGCAGCTGGTTTTCTGGAGGTTTCAGTGACTAAATATAAAGCTTCTCTCATCTGTGCTTTCCACTTTTGCACATAATCACCAGAGTCCTTGACAAATTCCTGATTCCTCGCTAAACCAAATTACCGTTGATCGGCAAGTGAGAAAAGGTAAAATGAAGAAAATCCTGTTGTTTCCTAATGTATTCGATTGGATTTTTTAAATTTTATTTTCAGAAAGAACAATAAAAAATACAAAAAGGTAAATGAGATATGTTACCACATACCATACTTTTCACAGGATAGCCAATCAAATTGCACAATTAAGCAACCTTACAATTTATCAAAGCTGCAAGACCAGACAAGACAAATCAGACAATATTGCACTGATGTAATACGTTAGGATAGGGATAACAATAATTTAAAAAAAACCACTGACACATAGGGCAGGAGGGGCTCAGGATGAGGGATGAGAAGAGAGAAAGGAAAAGCAGAGATGTCAGGTGAAATGGAAGTCTGGCATTATTTGAGCTATCTCAGCATTCTTTATCCAAAATGTATCTTCAAATTCATATAATTGCTCTCTGTATCAATAAGTTATTCCTTCTTTAGCTGCTAAATATATGAGCTTGTTTAAGGATTCTTTCCAATTAGATTTCTAGTCTTCAGGGAGAGTTCTCAACATTCCGAGTAGTGTTCTATTAAATCGTTCAGCTTACCCATTTCCCTGAAGATGATATAGGGTTGTTCTCAACCCTGCAATCTTGCCATACTGTGGCAGCCTATGGGACAGATAGTTTTCAAATTCCCCACCTTGGTCATAGTGAATTCATTTAGAGAATTCAAATTTTAAAACAAAATCTTTTTAAAATGTCAGCTGTGGTTTTCTAGGATTTGATCCGTGCAGGGTAAGACTACACAAACCTGGTAAAGGGTCCATAATGACCAGGATACATGCAAACCCCTTTCCCCCAACCCCCCACTGCTTTTCTTAAGGTGAAGAAAATCAATTCAGACTAGTTCAAACAGCTCTGTGGTACTGAAAGGATGTAACAGGGCTTTGGTACGTTGGTTGGTCTCATCTGTTTGAGTCACTGACAAACCTGGGTTACATAGTTTCGAATATCCTCCTTCATATGGGACCAATAGAAATTGTCTCTAGCAAGGTCAATAACTTAGTCAGCTCCTATGTGTCCTATGTTTTCATGTAACTCTGCATAGACTAGTTTGCAGTACCTTTCAGGTGCTACCAACTGATTGGTTTTGTGATAAATGACACCATCTTTATCAAGGTACAAGTTTGGGGTTTTTTTCCTCCACTCACACATAAATTAGAAAGCTGTCTTGACCTGTGGCTTTTCCTCACTGTTGGCATGGATCCTTTGAATTTTGCTTCAGTAATTGCTTTTATTATTGGGTCAGTTTGCTGTGCTTCACAGAGTGCTTTCTGAGAGATGGGCTTAGGTATTGAAAATGCACTTGTTAGCTCATTTCCTCTCAATACGGCGGCATCCGTAGCCGCTATCCAGGATATATCCTTCTTCTTGGGCCTGTAGTGATTTTTAAGAACATAAGAATGGCCATACTGGGTCAGACATAGGACACTGGGTAGATGGACCATGTCTTCGGACAGTGACCCATGCCAAATGCTTCAAAGGGAATGAATAGAACAGAGCAATTATAAAGCAATTCATCCCCTGTTATCAGGACCGGTGCAAGGATGTTTTGCGCCCTAAGCGAAACTTCCACCTTGCGCCCGCGCCCCCTTCCTGAGGTGCCCCCTCACGGCAGCTCCCCCCCTCCGCCCTGAGGCACCCCCCCCTTGCGGCAGCTCCCCACCCCCCACCCTCTGCCCTGAGGGACACCCCCCGCCCCAGCTCACCCCTGCTCCATGCACAAGCATAAGCACCCCTGCCCCGCCTCCTCCCCGAGCACACCGTGGCTGCTTCACTTCTCCCGCCTCCCAGGCTTGCGGCGCCAATCAGCTTAGGCGCCGCAAGCCTGGGAGGTGGGAGAAGTGAAGCAGCCACGGCATGCTCGGGGAGGAGGCGGGGCAGGGGTGAGCTGGGGCAGGGAGTTCCCCTGCTTGCCACCCCCCCCTTACTTGCTGCAAGCGGCCCTCCCCACACTCCCCTGCCCCAGATCCCTCCACCTAAATGCCAGCAGCGACCGGGGCGGCCGAAGATCCGGCTGCTGCGGTTGCTGCCGAAGAAAATGGCGCCCCCCAAATCCCAGCACCCTAGGCGACCGCCTATGTCGCCTAAATGGTTGCACCAGCCCTGCCTGTCATCCAGTCCTAGCTTCTGGCAGTCAGAAGTTTAGAGATACCTAGAATATGGGATTGCATCCCTGACCATCTAGGCTAATAGCCATTGATGGACCTATCCTCCATGAACTTATCTAATTCACTTTTGAACCAAGTTATATTTTTGGCCTTCACAACATCCCCAGGCAACAAGTTCCACAGGTTGACTGTGTGTTATGTGAAGAAATACTTCCTTTTCTTTGTTTTAAAACTGCTGTCATCTAATTTCATTGGGTGACCCCTGGTTCTTGCATTAAGTAAAGGGATAAATAACATTTCCCTATTCACTTTCTCCACACCATTCATGATTTTATAGACATCTATGTCATATCTCCCCTTAGTCATCTTTTTTCTAAGATAACAAGTCCTAGTCTTTTTCAGTCTCTCCTCATATGTGCCCTGATCATTTGTGGTGCCCTTCTCTGTACTTTTTCCGGTTCTAACATATGTTTTTCAGATGGGGCAATCAGAATTGCATGCAGTATTCAAGGTGTGGGCATTCCATGGATTTATATAGGTACACTATGATATTTTCAGTTTTATTATCTATCCTTTTTCTAATGGTTCCCAACGTTCTGTTTGCTTTTTTCATTTTCGCTACACACTGAGCAGATGTTTTCAGAGAACTATCCATGATAATTCCAAGATCTCTTTCTTGAATGATAACAGCTAATTTAGACTCAACCATTTTGTATGTATAGTTGGGATTATGTTTTCCAGTGTGCATTACTTTGCACTTATCAACATTGAATTTCATCTGCCATTTTTTTGCCCAGTCACCCAGTTTTGTGAGATCCCTTTGTAACTCTTCGCAGTCAGCTTTGGTCTTTTGAGTATTTACAACATCCATAGCTGTTTCCTCAATATACCCTTCCATGAATGTACCCATATCAAGTGGCATAAGGAATAAAATATCAGCATCTGCATTAGATTTTGCAGGCCAGTATCTGATATTGAAATTAAAGTCGGCCAACTCAGCTACCCACTACTGTCCAGTGGCATTCAATCTGTGTGATGTAAGTATGTATGTCAATGAGTTGTTATCTGTGTAAACAGTGAAGGATGACACATAATATAAAAATACTCCCAAAATCACTCTGTAATTGCCCATTTCAAAGCAAGAAACTACAGTTTCCCAGATGCAAATTAAATCTCTTTTCTCCAGGAGAAAGGCTATGGCTCTAGGACCCTATCACTTGTAAGTTGTCCTCCTGTCAATGATACAGCACAGCTCCCAGATGCATTTGTATGTAAAGGGCAGGGGGAAATCTGGATAGGCTATTTCTGGGGGCTGTACCAGAATACCAAGCAACTTTTCTAATTCTGTCCAATGTTCCTCTGACCAGATGATTGGCTGGCTAGAAGGCACTCGACTTGCCCCATTCTTCCTCTGCTTTCTGAAAGACCCCTTTTTGCCCACAGATGTCTTTACTGTTGTTGTGAGGTAGACAAGACAACAGGTCATACAGAGGCCTTCCACTTGTGAGAATCCTTAAAGTGCTGGTGATAATTTAGCAAGCCCAATAACTTCCACTACTCACCCATGCTGCAAGGCTTTCTTTGCTGTCAATGCCTGTACTGCAAGGGTGTCAGCTGGGTCCATTTTATATGCTTCAGCTGTTACAATCTTACCCAGATATCAGACCTCTCTTTTAAATAAAAAAAGTCAGACTTTTCAGCCTTTAGTTTGATACCATTTTTTTTTAATTGCTGGAGGACTTTCTGAACATGCTGAACATTTTCCTCAAGATTTCAATTATCTCTAAGACCCTCAAGGCATTCTTCCATATACCTCTAGAAGGTGGCAGGAGCATTCATAAACCCAAAACTGTCCCTCTTAGCTGTATGTGCAGACTTTGCAGCTCACCATCAGCCATCTTTGTTTCTTGTGCTCAGTATATCCCCATAACGATTCCAAGATGCAGCTGCTAGCTATATTGCTTTCTAGATTCCACTCTCTGGAAGCATTATTTTCCAACTTAATGAACCAATGGCTCATAGCCCCTCCTGGCTGGCTTGCCAAATGTAATATGGTCAAAACGCGGATTCCACCCTTTGAAAACACAGGATTTTTTATTATCTTAGTCAGAATAAACATACAGCACATACCTGTAACCCAGAGCAGAGACTCAGGGGTCTGTGTGAAAACAGGGCTGCAAACAAAATGTTCACCCCCATACCACAGCAACCTCACCCAGCAAGAGCAGTGACTATCTAAAAATCTCACCTCTGGAGAAGAAGAGTGGGCGGGTGGGGGGAGTTGTCCAAAAAGTTAAACCATGGTACACTCCCTTTTGTGTATGTCTTACACTATGTCCAATCACCCCAAGATGCTCCAACACCAACAGCTATGATGAACACGACTGTCTATCCTTTCTAACCACTGCTCATTCTGCTTGATATTTTTAGTTTCTCTGCAGTAACAGCACAAGGCATTAAATATTATGGCTGGATTTTAAATGGATTGGATAATTTTATGACTGATTTTAAAAATATCTGTAGCTTTACAGGCTACAATACAGGTAATTAAATTCACAGCCTTCAAGTCATCAGCCACTTTCTACCAGGATCAGGGACACAGTTCCTATCCAATCCCAAACAGCATTGCACAATCTTCCAGGTGTTCTCTCAGGAGATTTGCCTGTCTCTGAACAAGAATCAGGTATTGGTCAGTGCTGAAACAGGACACCAGACTTAATGGACTAATGCCCTGATCAGGGGCCTATTGCTCTGTCATTGTCTTGAATAGAAGCCAAGTTGGGCCCCTGCTTTGGCAAACCAGTTTTCTTTCTAATCCCCTCCCCACCCCCCTGCTTTTTTTTCCTCCTTTTACTTTGAATTCCACAAAAGCAACAATTATTAAACTCATCAGGGGAAACCTGATGCCTCCCCACACTGGCATGCCCTGCTTGTAAACAACCTTCACTCTGACTTTGACCTCCCAGTTACTAAGTATGGGAGCATTCTGTGCAACAGCTGCCTCTGCTGATACGATGAGCAAAACACTGTAGCGCAGATTACATTTCATTAACAGGAAAAAAAGATGCTTCAGCTGCTCATAAGCAGTTCTTACATGGCGTGAGGGAGTGTGAAAAGAGGTTGGTACTTATGGCACTGAAATATTTAGTCTTCCTGCAGCCTGGAGCAGTAATATCATACAGGGAAAAGTGCCCAGCTGCTGTTTGTGAAAAGCATCTTGAGTGAAAGACCATCCAACAAAATCCAGCTTATCATTGGCAATAGCAAAGATTATAGCATGGAGCACTTACTGTATTACATTAAGGCTCTCAGACCTGGGGATCCAGAAGAATTAAAACAGGAATTAGCCATACTAGCATTAGCTGATTGTGAGGAGCCCACAGCTCTGGTCCATCATGTGCTAAAAAAAAATATTTGACTGTGTGACTGAATGGCAATTGAGAGCATTGTTTAATCAATCATATATGTGTGCTAGGTATCTCAGTATCATGCATAGACATCTATACAGCAGGTCTCATTTAATTTCACTTTAATAAGAGCGCTGCAGTCTAATATAGAAATACTAGATGACTATTAATAGATGTTTATTCAGCATTAACAACACTATTGTGTGAAGCAGATGTCTTGTGAATATAGTATAAGTATTTGGGGGGCTGGAGGTGGGATTGAAGTGGATCTGGTTAAAGCCATCCCAGACTGGGTTCCCTCCATTTTCCCTGTCTAAAGACCTGCTCCTGCTCCCATTGATGCAATGGCAAAATAACTCCAACTTCAGTGTTTCAGGCCTTAAGCTCCTCTCTTTTTACTCATAGAAGGAATCCTGCTCCAGTATCTGAGTTAGAGTAACAAGCTCTCCTTCTCCATCCACCCCCTCTAAAATGGGATCTGAGCTTCTGTTCTGTTCTTCATCACCCTCAGGAAGAGAAGGGCAACAGCAGCAACGAGCTCTTCAGTGCTTGTTGATTCTACGGGCAGCAAATCAGCCTTATTTCTTTAACTTGTTCCATTGCTTGCATTTGTTTCATTGCTTAGCGGGCGGTGGGGGGGAGGAGGATTAGAGAAAAAAAACGACTCAAGTGCCAGCAATAAGCAGACACACAGCTCTACTTACTCTTCACCACATACAACCAAGATGGCTCTGTCCGGACGAGATCAAAACACATGGAGTAAGAAAATCTTCCTGAAGCTGAACCCAAGCAAGTAGGAGATTATGCTGGCAGAAGACATCACTTGAATAGTTTGCAGCCACAGTACAGGCTTCTTTGTTTAAAGGTACAGAACTACAATTAGTCAGTTCAGTCCTGGATTCCTCACTGATACTAGTCTCTCACATACAAGGGCGGCTCCAGGCCCCAGCACGCCAAGCGCGTGCTTGGGGCAGCATGCCGCGGGGGGCGCTCTGCTGGTTGCCGGGAGGGCGGCAGGCAGCTCCGGTGGACCCTCCGCAGGCACGTCTTTCGGGAGGTCCACTGGAGCCACGGGACTGGCGACCGGCAGAGTGCCCCCCGCGGCGTGCCGCCGTGCTTGGGGTGGCGAAATGGCTAGAGCCGCCCCTGCTCACATAACAGCATCTGCGAATAGCACTTTCAGCTGTCTATGGATGGGTAGGAGACTCTGTCCAATCTTTGTGGATGACGATCTAGCCTCAATTATATTCACTTTTGTCACCTCTTCTCTGGCCTACAATAATGCAATATCTAGCCATGAAACCATCATCCTCTAGGAAACCCAAACGAGTCTAGAATGTTGCAGCATAACAAACCTGTCCTCTGCTCTCTACATTGGTTTCCCATAGAATACAGAGGCAAATTCAAAGTCTCAGTCCTTATCTTCAAGGCATTCAATGTCCAGGGTATTTGAAAAATCACTGAAAGCCCGAGAATGAAGACCATGATTGATAACCACACTCTTCGGGCACCGTGGAACTTTCCACCATAATGATAAAGCTATCTTTGCAGGAGACAAATCTTTCAGCGGGGGAGGGGAGGCTGGCATAAATGCCCGTAGGAACTGACCACCATTGCAATCCCCACCATTTTCTGCTCCAAGGACAAAGCACATCTGGTAAATGTGTTTTATGCATAGAATGTCCACCCGCGACGTCCACCCTGAAGTAATCGATAATGCCAATTTTCTGTTCCCTTTCAAATACCTCAAGAGGCACTTCTCTGTGATGCCTATGGTAAACAGGCAACTGATAATTGCTCAACATTTGGCCTATAGGAATCAATAAAAGTCTTGTTTATTTGCATCATTTAAAAAGGATAACTCAGAATTTACAACAATGCTCGTCTGTATAATCCTGTATTCCTGTTATCCTCATTGTCCATACCCCTTCCTCTCTCTGTTGTTTGTTATACCCACCAATGGTGTCTTGTCTGAATTTAGACTGTATGCTCTTTGGAGCAAGCGCTGACTTTTAAAATGTTTGCACAGTGTCCTGAACAATGGGGCCATAATTCTGGATGGAAATTGCTTTAATAAGAAAATATTTGCACCTTCTGCACTCATTGGAGCCACTGTGTCTGAGGGACACAGGGATGGAAGAGGCAGCAATGCTACTTTACCCTCTGCCATGGAAAGAGAGCTTTAAAGTCCAGCCAGAGTTTCATAGGACTGTTGTCAGCCAAGGCTGCTTGTGGGAGGTCCAACCCAGCTGAACTTTCCACTTGTGAAATTTACCCCTCGTCTTTATGGCCATTCACTCAGCTCCAAACTCACAAGTGTTCTGGTTAGAACTAGGGGTATTCTGCACTGTAGGATGAGCCCAGGGTTAGTAGAACTTGAGTTAGCAGACCCTGCTGGGTTTGTTAACCTAGGGCTTGAGCATCTACACTTACTTGTAACTCATTTGTTAGGAATTGTTGAACCCTGGGCCCCAATCTGGGGACCCAGCATCTACACTGCATTATGCAGGCCCAATATCCCAGACTTCCTACAGCCCTCTCAAAATGAGGCCACTTCAGCCCTTTTTTTGTGGTGCAGTGTGGGAAAACTTGACTGTCCTCCAAACTTGACTGTCCAGAGGACAAAGAAAGTCAACTCATGGGATTCTGGGGTACTTTTGGCAGCCTCCCAGAGCACAAGTCTAGTGGAGCTGTGTCTACACTGCAAATTAATAGGACTTGACTCAGTAGGGCTAGTTTGACTCAGACTCGAATTCTCTGCCCGTAGGGGCAGAGGGACTTGGTACCCTAGGTCCAAGCCCTGCATTAGCATGATTACTGTATAGAGGGAAGGGGGGCCTAGGCTTGAGCCTGAGTTTGTACCCTGGTCTTACATTGCAGTGAAGACATACCCTAGGTGTCCTGAGTCCTGGCAAGAATGTGCTTCCTTTTATTCATCCCTGTGATGGGATCCCTGGGGTGCAGCCTGGGACCGTGGGACTAGTGTTCCCCACTTAACTCTCCAGCCTGGGCTGTCTCTCACAATGTTTTGCTAGTGGCAGGCAGCAAACCCATCCAGGCACTGTGATCACTCAGCACAACCGCATATGGAGCCCCCACACCCAGCTGGATTGCATGAATGCTCCCAGAGCCACTAATGAATCACACAGAGAAAGGCACCAGCCTAATCCCCCGCAGCTCCCAACCTTGTACCTCAGGAATATAGCATCTTGCACTGCCCTTTCTTGAGCAATGCAAGTTTACTAATTGGTTCACCACTTCATCAATGGAAAGTAGATATACACCAGCCTTTGTAGATTTACCAAGCACTTCAGGCAAACTAACTGGTAAACTAACAGGTCCAACCCCCTGCTCAAAGCAAGTTTATTGGTTACAAAAGATAGATTTTAAGTGATTATAAGTCAGAGTGGTTACCAAAAGTAAAGACAACATAAGCACACAGTCTAAACTTTCAACCCTATTAGACTGGGCAACATCTAGATTAAGCGTTTTTTTCTTATCCCACTGGATACTGCAGTTCATAGTACACAGGCTTCACCCTGTAAACCTGGGCCAATCTCCTCTGTTGGGGTCTTCATTCTTCTGACTGTCCTTGTTGCTTGCAGCATAGGTGGGGGAAGGAGAAAAGGCCAAGCCTGGGGCCATGCTGTTCTGTTTTATATCCTTAATCCCATGTGTTTGGAGAACACAAGTCCAGGCATGTCTGATGGGCATTGCTGAGTCACAGGATGAAGCAATACCCCGGTGTGTCTCCTGCGAGTGAGTCATTGAATTGTAACTCCTGTGGTGGACAATGGTTGGTGATATCTTCTCAGCACCTACCCTGGTGTTGATTATCTCTTACCTTGTCATTGTCACTGGAGAGCTAGTATCTGGGCACTTCTCAAACCCACAGCATATTTTAGTGTAAACCATACAACACAATTCTTATAATTTTATATCCATTAATGATACACCTATTTAGATGGAACAATGGCTTTCAGCAGATCATCACCTTTCCCGTGATACCTCACATGGCATGCTTTATATGCAATATCACAATTATATGTAAATGAGGAATATGGGAGTTACAGGGCACTCCCCCAAGGTATAGAATGTCACAATCCCCAAAGAGCACCTTGTTAACTCTCTCTCTCTCTCTCTGCATTATCTTTCCCCTCAGACAACTGCAAGAGTGCTTTTAATCCCTTAATTATATATTACCTAATATCCCCTATTACACTGAGAGCAAATGTGCCAGTGTATGCCTAGCAAATGCCAGAGCTCAATCTCTATTTATAACACAGCACATAAACTTGGCTCTATCTGGCACGTCTTGGCAGAGAAAACACCAGCCATCAGCTGATGGTGACATTTTGCTTGTCACAGGGTGCAGATGTTTACTTGCTACGAAGAGGTCTCATAGCTGGCATGTCCCAGATGCTTTGAACTCATTGATCATTTGCTTGGATTTCAGTGAAATGGTATGAAAAGGGACCCGGGCCCATGGCATGGAAGCAGAAGATTAGGAAACAGCTTCAGTGGCTGCCCAAAGCAGCGAAGGTTAGAAATGACACTCCAGAACTGGCATGGTATTTCCCACAGTCTGCTGCTGCATGATATGACTGAGCTTCCATGCACAGTCTGGTTCTAGGAGTAATACTAATCAAAATACTTAGTACTTATCCTCTGCAAGGTGCTTGTATAGATGCTCACAACTCTCTGGTGAGAGAGACACAGCAAGGAAATGGGGGGAAGGTGTGAGGGGCAAAATTTCAATGTAAATGAACAAAATCATTTTTGTCTTAATTTTCTGTAGAAAATTTGTCTTGCTATCAAAAAAGGAATTTTTTTCAGCTGAAGATTTTGGTTTTCTTGTTGTTTTTTCAATGAAAAAGCAGATTCTTTGTGAAAAACTTTCATTTCATCAAAACCCCAAAGTTTTCATCAAAAATAATGTTGACAGAAAATTTTAACTAGCTCTAGTACTATTTCTGTTACACAGGTAGGGAAAGTAAGGCCCAAGATGGCCTGTGACTTGCCCAAGGCTACCCAGCAAGTCACTGGAAGAGCCAAGATTAGATTTCAGTATCTAGTTCCCAGTCCCAGCCCCATCCTGCTGCCAGCCAGAGATGGGGTGGAGTAATCACCACTTCACTGTACTTGCAGTCATTTACTGTAGGACCCTTTTGTTATTCTGGTCGTAGTTAATGGTTTTATTGGAAAATTTTATAGAAAAAATACTGAGTACATCTGCCAGGAATTAAAAGCATGAATATCAGTTTACAAAGTCTAAAGTCTCCAACAGGTGAACAGGACCCATGTTTATGAATATAATCCCATATCTATAGATGATACAGCACCTAAACCATTTCAGTGCCCAGCCCCTGAAAAAGAAACACATTAACGCAGGAAGTGGGGAGAATGGGTCCTTCATTAGTAAAATAAAATATTGGCTTCTATACCACCTGACAGCACCTCGGACTGTAATATCCTGTTATTATTGCGTTATTATAGACCAGGCCATAATCTAGTCTTATTATCCAGATAACTATTTCTCAACAAAGAATCAAGGCCCAATAGAACCATTGTAAACTCACTGCTGTGGCTGGCAGGATGTTCCCTGATTAGTTGGCTTCCTCACTGAGCTATTCCAGCTGCCACTGTGGAGCCCTCTGGCTGAATGTGGAGCCCTCTGGCTGACACCATATAGTCTATGGCAGTGGAGAGGCTGCCCCCACGCAGATCCTTCTTCTGGACAAAGCTCTGTTGTCAAAGTCTCAGCTGTGGAGGGAGCAGAAAACTAGCATAAACAGACTCTGATTTGAATTAATATTTTGTTTTGCTGGGGGGGGGAGGCAATGCCCCACTGGTAGAAATGCCTCTGGCAAAAACCCTCTATAACACTCCCTCGAAATGCAACATTTGTGGTGTTCCCCCAACACCAAGCTTCTTGCTCCATAAAACACATAGGGCTTGGCTACACTTGCGAGTTACTGCGCATTAAAGGAGTCCTGGGCACACTAACTCACTACCCGTCCACACTGGCAAGGCACTTAGAGTGCTCTGACTTCGCGGCTAGAGCGCTCCTGGTCCTACACCTCGGTGAGGAGAATAACATTTGATGTGCCCCCGCTGATGCTCCAGCATCAGTGTGAACAAGGTGTTGCATTACTGCGCTCTGATCAGCCTCCGGAAACGTCCCATTAGAGCTGCTAATGTGGCCATGCCAGTGCGCTGGCAGCTGTCAGTGTGGACAGACTACAGCGCTTTCCCTACTGTGCTCTACAAAGGCTGGTTTAACTCAAAGCGCTCTACATCTGCAAGTGTAACCATGCCCTTAGAAAACCAAGTGAGGGCTCAGAGTCTGAGACTAATAGGACAAGTTGATTCCTGGTATCGCTCTACTGATCTCAGTGGTATGTCAGCAGGAATGCAACTGCCTACGGTGTCTGTAGGAAGGTGAAGATTTAATTACCTTTCTCAAAAAGTACCTACCAGAAATTCTACACTTTGATACTCCAGAAAATCCCACAGTGGCAGAATGTGCTCTGGACCTTTTCAGAACACGTCAAGGATTGAAGAAATTAAAGGTCAGCTCCAGTGAAAGGCAGGTCTGCTTGCGCCAGGCATTAATTTGCCCCTACAAGCATATCCTGCACCAGAGATTGGTGCTCTTCTTTGTTCCAGACTTGTGGGGTACCAATAAAGTAAGGATTTGTTAAAATGAACAAAGAAGGAGCAATACTTATGGAATTAGAGGCAAGGTAAGTAACACATTTGATGACTCCAAGTCAGAGCCCAAATTTGTTTGCTGTTTGCCCATACAAATGTTTTGTGCAGTTGTATTTCAACCAGTGGATTGCTCCCAGAATATTTTCTGCAAATAGTGCTATGATTTTCTGCTGTTTGGTCATCTAACTCAAAATAAATTATTTATGGCCTCCTCCAGGAAAATAATCATGTACCTAACTTTAAGCACATGAGTGTGACTATTTATATGCTTAAAGGTATGCATGTGTTTAAGTGCTTTTCTGCACTGGGGATTAATTGCAGACTGCATGGCTAACATTTATAAACAGGAGGTGGGCCTAAATAACATTGGCATTTGATCCTCCCAGCTGGGGACAGGAGAAATCACTCCAGGTCACAGAACAACAGAGACCAATAAATGCATTTGTGGGTTGTTCCTGCTCCTATTCAAATCAAAGGAAAAATGCCCTCTGATGAGGTGCACTCCCCACACCCACTCTGAAAGAGCTGAATTAGGCCAAGTGGACCCAATCAGCCAATTAAGCCACAAACAGGAGAGATTTAGGCTGTGTGGAGGGTGCTAATTAGAAGGAAGCTCACCTATGTGGGAACAGGTGGAACTGGCAACACTGGTAGGAAGCAAGCACGCAAGCTTGTAGTCTCCAAGAGTTAAGGGAGAAGGAAGGGTTTACTTAGCAGGCCTAGGAGAGAGGGGTCCAACCAGGAAGGCTGATGACAGACAAGCTTAACGAAACATGGTAGGAAGTAGTCCAGAGAAGTGAGCAGTAGGGTTGGTGAAGTCCAAGACCTTAACTCCTTGCTAATAGAACCCACATTAGAGGTTGGGCCTGGGTTCCCCTACTATCTACTGCAGAGTGATGTTGCTAGGAGCAGTGCAGGGGAACATTGCCTGAGTCACTGTGGGAGTGACATAGTCAGGGCAGCAGGTGTGAGGACTGCCTGATGCTACTAGTACAGAAGGATTTTGAAAGATTCCCCCAGGAGGGGAACATCATTGTGTGACCTAGCTGGAGGACTGAGTCACAAAACTTCTGTTCTGGAATTCCATGAACAGGAGGAGAGATGCAATGACAGATGAAAAGGGGATGCTGAGCTAGGCAGAACTAATCCCCCAGAAATGCCAGAAGAAGGCACCACCCAGCAGTGAGCTGAATGTGCCATGACACACCCATTCACTCTTATGGTGTAGGATCAAACCCTGGGGGTATTGTAGATGGGGTGAGACACTATGCTTATTAACATAGTACTAGCACCCTTTTCCCCAAACCTATGGCCAGAGCCCTTGCACTGCAGACATTCATCAAATTAATTGAATAAGAAGGTGAGTGTCCCCTTCACAAACCCAACTGCTCACTCAGTTACATGCATAAAATAATTGCACGTGAATTGGACAGGAGAAACTTGTGTGTGAAATCAGCAAAGAGAAGAAACCTTATGAAATAAATAGTGCTTTCCCATGCTAACTGCCCAGTCAATGTGGCACCAAGCCTATGTTCTGTCTATGAATCAAGGAATGAAATAGAAAAGTTAAAAGATCACACTGAGAGCTCCCAGCAGTGTGACTGTTTATGTGCAACAAAAAGACTAAATAAATACAAAGAGATGGGTAGAAAAAAGTTCCACCAGCAATTTTTATCTGTATGTTTTTTATACAAATAATCTCTCACGGAGCTTTAGCTCCACTTACTGGTTGTAAATTAAAATCCTGCAAATACGCAAAAGGCAGTTCTTAGGTACTTTTAACAGCTGGTTAACTGGCTTGATTCTGATCTCACAGTCTATTGGAGATACCCTGATCTACACCAGTGTAGGTGAGATCAGAGGGCCATATTCAGCAGTCAGCATATATCACCATGCCCAGTTACTGAGCACAGTGAGGAGCATGCACGCAACCAAGCAGGAGTCCGTAGCCTGGATGATGCTCTGTATCCACCTAAGCACCACTGCAGAGCAAATCCACATGTGCCATGCTACACATGGTACCAGAGAAGGCAAATGAGTCTGGGGATATGACATGGGTGTGGCAAGGCAGGGTGTGTGTAGCAGTGATTCAGGAGGCAGGGCAAGCATGCATTAGGATTCTGAAAGTGGACATTTCTTATTCCTGATCTATCCACATATGGATACTCAGCACAGATACTTAGGAAAACTGGAGACCCCAGTCAGAAAATGAAATAGTACATGTCAGGTTAGGCAAGAGCTGCCTACCCCTAGTTAACCCATATACCATGGCTGACTGCAGGCCCACAGTGGTAATAAGTGATGTTGGTCTGCCAGCCAAATTCAGATCAGATACCCTGGACTTGCACCATGCATCAGCCATATCCCAGCATGATAGAGAACATAGGAAGTGTGTGCACACACAGGAATTGGTGGATGTGGCCTAGGTGGCTTGAGAGAAGCTTACCCACAGAGATAAAACAAGTCCACAGGGAAAAGTAAGGAGGGCAAGAAAACACTAACATGAAGGGTTTCCTAGTGCTCCATGCTAGTAACACTGCACTGTCCCAATTTCTGTACATTGATGCGCGGAAACACAAAAATCCCCCACCATAGCCAGAAGACAAGACGTGGTGAGCTTACCATTCCACACAGGACAAGGGCCTGCAGTAGCAAACAAACCCCATGTCTCCCATGACATTGGGCCATCCTTGAGGATCCTGATCAATGGAAACAGGGTGCTCAACTAACCGACTGCTTGGTGGTGGGTGCATTTGCTGGACATGTGCATTGTCCTGTAGCAACCCACTTGCATGGGCTCTCACTCCTTGTGCCCAGCAATGGCATGCAAGGGGTCATGAGGGTGTCTGTGGATGCCCAAGTGGAGGGAAAGATTGTCTGGTCCTACCGCCCTTTCCCCTACATGTCTAAAATAAGATTTCACTATAACCAGCTGTAGCAGACCAGCAAGTGCTGCAGCAGCAGCACCCACCTGCATCCTTCCCAGGGGTGCTGGAACAATTTGTAGAGTGGGGGTGCTGAGAGCCATTGAACCAAACTGTAAACCCAGTATAGAATGGAAACCACTTCAAGCCAGGGGGTGTGGTAGCACCTATGGTCCTTCCCATTAAACTGGCCATCCTGCTGTGACACTCTGTGGTGGTGTGCACAGAGAGCATATGGCCTGGTGGGTAAGGCATGCACATATGCTGTAGCACACATGCACCCATGTGGATGCTTTCTGCTTCAGGAGGGAACCTAAGGTACACTCAACCTGCTACCTTGCAATAACAGGCATTACAGTGCATCCCCACTCGCAAAAAGGGCACAGTTAGGTCCCAGTCAGCTAACACACTCTAACCTAACTTGAACCCATTTTTCTAGTTTAGAAAAGCCCAAAGGCACAATGCATAATAATGCAATTACAGGGGATTTCCTTAGAAAGGATACTTCACAGATTAATTATAGATTTCAGTAACTGCTTAATTGACATACCATATGTATTTTCATCTCACCATTGCAGCCTCTGTATCTTTAGACATGGAACTGAAAAGCCTCATGGCAGGCATTTATTGTCATCTAATAAGATTTATAAATCACTTTCTTACCTGCAGACTCTCAGGACTAGTCCCTTCTACATGCAGGAGAATGTCTCTGATTTGCTGAGGAAATGTGGCATGAACACATTTTATGAAGCTGGAGAGACTGCACCCTCACCTCTGCCCGGCCCTCAAACCTGAGAGAGGCAGTTGTGCATGTGCATTTTACTGGTTGATTCTAAAAGCTGATTTAGCGCTGGTGAAACACACTGGATTGCACAAAGGCAGCAGAGCCTGATGGCCTCTAACCACAGAACAAATATTACATGGCATAGGTGCTGGTACTAGGAGTGCTGGGAGTGCTGCCGGGTTACACTGTCACACCCCCTGACTTGAAGCGGTTTCTATCATATACAGAGTTTACAATTGGTTCAATGGCTCTCAGCACCCCACTATACAAATTGTTCCAGCTCCCCTGTACATGGGAAATGCCAGTGCAGGCTTCCTACCCATAATGCCCCCTGCCAACATACATCAGCATTCACCTGGAAAAAGGAGAAGAGAGTTGAATCTCTGGTCTTCCTGTTGTGGTTGTCAATAAGGCACCACATGTGATGCTTCGTAGGCAGGGGCGGCTCTAGGCACCAGCAAAACAAGCTGGTGCCTAGGGCAGCAAAATCTAGGGGGCGTCCTCTGCTGCCGGGGGGGGGGGGCGGCAGGCTGGGCCGGCGGACCTGCCGCAGTCATGCCTGCGGGAGGTCCACCGGAGCCCCGGGACGACCGGACCTGCCGCAGGCATGACTGCGGAGGGGGCACTCGTCCCGCGGCTCAGCTGGACCTCCCGCAGGCATGATTGCGGCAGCTCAAGCGGAGCCGCCGGACCCGCGAGCCGTCCGCAGCCGCGGGAGGTCCAGCCAAGCCACGCGGGACCAGCGGTCCCTCTGCAGTCATGTCCGCGGGAGGTCCGCTGTTCCCGCGGCTCCGGGGCGCCTCCCGCGCATGACTGCTTGGGGCGGCCAAAAAGCTAGAGCCGCCCCTGTTCGTAGGTTTTTAAAAACACTTCAAATAGTTGGTCTAACTGGCTTTCCCTTTAATTTCTAATGTTGTCTCCATGCACTGGGTGAAGGCTTTTCACGCTTTTATTCAAGAGCTCTTTCCCCAGAGTTAGTTAAACGCTCGGTATGTCTGGTAAGTTAATCATGGCTTTCATTTGCAATGCTCTATGGCAGTTGTTCCCAACCAGGGGTCTAGGGCCCCCTGGAGGGCCGGAAGCAGGTTTCAGGGGGTCCTCAAGGATGGTCAGCATTAGACTCACTGGGGCCCAGGGGAGAAAGCCGAAGCCGCAGCACATGGGGTTGAAGCCCGGGGCCCTGAGTCCTGTCACCCAGGGCTGAAACCGAAGCCTGAGCAATGCAGCTTCATGGCATGGGGCCCCAGGCAACTGCCTTGCTTGCTACCACCTAACACCAGCCCCGGCTTTTATATGCAGAAAACCAGTTATTGTGGCACAGGTGGGCCATGGAGTTTTTATACCATGTTGCAGGGGGCTCAGAAAGAAAAAGGTTGAGAACCCCGGCTCTATGGCATTATCGACTGCATTTCTAGCACATCTCTAGCCTGTCCCTCAAAATGAGGCAGCTATCGTTTTAAACTCGAATTCTGCTAGGTCCCAATACAGCTGCTGCCCTCACTGTTCATCATTATAAATTGCTGAATCTTAAAAGTGGAGTTACAGAAAATTTGATTCAGGTTCAAAATATTAATCCCTTTGTCAGTGTAAATTTCCATTACCGTTATTTATTGTTGTGTCCTTCATTTGGGGTCTGTCTTTCCAAAGTTGTAGGGATGCAAATTGCACATTAAAACAATGTATGCACATAGGTCCCATCCAGCTCTGTGTTTCTATGATTGTCAGTGACTGATTGGCATTAACTAATTTGCACATGCATTTGCTATGGTTATACGTACAAATTAGGTGTCTGACTGGTTGTTTACAGATGCAAGTACCTGATATTCATATGCAATTGCAGTTATTGCACACACTGGGCCCATTGCACACACTGATGTAAATGGGTGAAACTCCATTGGGGTAAGTGGAGCTGCATCCATTTGCAGCAGCAGAGAATTTGGCCCATGATTTGCATGATTTAATTTCTTTTTAAATCAGAACATTGGTGTTTTGTCCATCATTTTAAAGGCTTGTGTCATGGGTGTAGAGGTGGACTGAGATCAGTACTCGCAGAATTGCAGAAATTAGAATTTAAGCATTATTTATTTGTTTGTTTGTTTGTTTGTTTATATTACCATAACACCTATGAGCCCTAGTCATAGACCAGGACCCCATTGTGCTAGGTGCTGTACAAACACAGAAGAAAAAGGTTCCTTAATGCAAGGAACAGATACTTTTGATCATCATGTCTTCCCTATATACCCCAATTCCCAGGGGCCAATGGAAAACCCCACCAATCAGCATAAGTGAGAAGCAAACCCATCAGTCCCAAGGGGGACTAATTTGAGGAATGTAAAATTTAATGCACAGTGCAGACTAGTCACTAAGGCTGAATTTCATCCCCATGCAAATGTCCATTCTAAGGACTATGTGCCACTTAAGTCCCACTAAAACTTTTTTTTAAAAGTCTAATTGGAAATGATTTCTGTGGTTTTGGGGAGATATTTTTGTGTTTGAGGGGTTTTTTTGTGTGTATGTGACACTTTTCGGGGGATACACAGCTTCACGTAAGAACTTTTACAGTTACAAGCATGCCAATTAGAGCCAATCTAACTTAAATAACCTGCCTTGGCATTAAAATGACCAGTAGCACTTGCCCCTGCTGATAAGATGGAGATTTTGCTGATGATGTGGGATCTCATACTTTCATGATTTCACATGTAGGGTGCAATTTTTCCCCTGTGCACAGAGTCAGCTTAAGGCCTACGTACCACTGAAGTCCCACTTACCTAAATGTTCATAATGGAACTTCAGTGATGCATAGGCTTTATGCTGACCCTTTGCATTGGGGTGAATTGACCTAGAAAAACTAAACTCCATCATATGTGCATCTCCATAATGCGGGGAGGCGGGGGGGGGCGCGAGGGGCTTTTAAAAAATAAAGAATTCTTCTTCTTTGCCCAGAAACATCCAGCTATTTAATATAAATCCTCAAGAAGGAAATGCAATAATCTACAATACTGAGCTGCTGTATTACCTAAAGTATACAGTAAAAAAAGTCACTTCCCCTGCTGCGAGACACAATCATTAACTCCTGATCTTTAGAGCAGCCAAGTCTTTCAAGGGATACTTATGTGAGATTCTGTGCTTTAATATTGACTTTCAAATGAAATGGCTCTGGACAGAGTGCAAAAGGAAAGCACTTCCTACTTCATTAAGCATGAAAGCTTCAGAGTGCCAGAGTGATTTTTGGTTTGTTGGTGGGGGGAAGGGGGGAGAGGAGAGGCTGTTTGTTTCAACCTGCATAATTAAAGATAAAGAGCACTGAGGCTGCAAGAAGTTACCCATCACTTTCTGTGGGACTTATCTTCAAATGTTTGGAGTATGCAATGAAATTACTAATACCCACGATTTCTCATTTTCCCTTTTCCCCATCTTTACAGACTCCTCATGCCCCTAAGGAGATGTGCACTTGTGAGGATAATGTAAAATTCCAGTCAGAATGGGACAAATAAGTTGGAGGAACTTTAGGTTCAAGATTCACTGGGTCTATTGCTTTGGTGATGGCAAATACTGATGTGATAATTGCTAACAGACACCACACAGTGTTCTAGGGAGAAACTGGTGTTTCAAAATACCACTGTGTTAATGGTTGGAAATTGCTGACTATTTAATAGCCAACACTGTGCCTCTGAAGCATTTAGAGTTGCCATCTTGGATGTCATTTAATGAAGAGCGACTTTCCAGGCGTTAAGCAGCAATGCTGAAAATGAAGTCAAAGCTCTAGAAACTAAAAACTCACTAAATACAAACAGGTAGTGGTCTGAAAAATGGGAAAAGGTAAAGGTAATTATTCAACCATGGCCAACGGCCAAAAAAATCCTTTAAAATTATGTAGGTCACCTGTTCTTTTAAAGTGAGAAGCAAGAGAGTGAGATGGACTGAGGGGGGAGTGAATTCCAAAACCTATGGCCCAGCAAAGCCAAGGTACAATCATTCAGGATGAAACCCCCTGCTCAGAGGCACAGCAAAAGTCCTAAGCACTATTTAAGCCTATTTAATCCCTACACTGAGGACTTGAGTGTTGAACAGGTCTTGCACTGGCCCTCTCCACAGAGGGTTCATTTCCACCCTTACTGTCTTGAGGCATAATTGTGGGAATCTTAAATAATGAATGGTGTTTGAGCACAAATAATCCATCAGACCAAGGCTGATGGGGGAAGTCTTGAATATAGCCAGAATCTGCACAGTTAAAGGTTTTTAAAATCAACAGATCCATCCTAACATTTAGAAAGCAGCAGTTTGGAGCATGATATGAACATTATAGATGTCTTTGATTCAATGTGCCTGATGAAAAGTCTGATACTAGGGAAGGGCATATCAGAGATATGATACCTGGCGCTCCAACCCATCTCTATTCTCTAGGTAGAGGGAGAAAATTGCAAAACAGTTCTCAGGAAGTGGTGATAGAGTGGTCCTTTGACAAGGGGCACCTATCAAAAGGGCATGGAGAACTCCCAATGTCCCATTCTACCCACTTGACGCTCTTTACCAGAGATGGAAATAGAATGCAAGAGTCCTAACAGGCCTTGTGGGCAGGCAATAGGGATGGGGTCACCATGGACACCAACTTAGAGGGCACCAAATCAGGCTGTTGTTCCTTTCGATTTGCTCAGTTGTTCACAGGGCACTGAAAACACTTTCTGCCCTGGGCAATGAAATGCCTAGGGCTGGGGTCCTCACTTCCTGTTTCCCTTAGCCTAACTTTTAGACCATACTCCCCATCCCCTTCCTCAGAGCTGGGAGTAGAGCCTAGGAGTCCAGACTCTCAGTCCTGTGCTCTAACCATTAGATAAAAATTCTCCCTCACATGTTATATAAATGAGGAAGAAACTGTATTAGATTTAATTTCAAAATCCTCTTAATGGGGATCACTTAAAAGCCCCACAGTTTATGAAATCAGAATGCTGCTGCCTGGGTTACTTCCACTAATAAGGATGTTCATAAGTGTCCCATTCTGCACAAGGATACTTCACTAAACCAATATGTCTCTAGGGATTTCTGCAGACCACACACACGAGACAGCCTCACACCAAATAAGAGATGGAGGGCATGGTAGGGACTGACTGCAGCCTTGGCCTCAAAGATTGAATACTTTTTTTAAAATATTTCATTGTCTCCAGAAAGTCTCTCTCTCCAGCACCTGTTAAAAAATGGAACCAATTGAACTAATGGAAATATTAGATATGCTTAGATGAGCCTGGGTCAAGCTAAAGACCCATGTAGCTCAGCAGGGATGGACTTATCTATGTTTCTCTCCTGATAATGTCATTACACACAGTTTTAGCCATACAGCAGCGTCACAAGCAATTTGGGTACTGGCTACGCATGGAGGATCTCTTCATTAGTTCTTAACCACGGGCATTTGTGTAGCTGTTGCTACTGCAGGCTGAGATCTGGAAGCCAAAGGCAGACTTGTTTAAATTCACTCCTGTGCAGAAAGGCAACACAAGGCCTAGGCACCAATTAAGTCTCACTTTAGACCTTAGGTGTCTCAGGCTGTCCACACTGGCACTTTTGCCGGTGAAACTAATGTCGATCACGGATGTGACCGACAAAAGTTTTGCCAACAGAAGTGCTAGTGTAGACCAAGCCTTACTGTTCCCTACTGTTTCCTGTCATCCTTTTGAACTGCTCAGTGTAATAAACAGATTGACAGTTTATTCAATTTGAAATAATTTTAGATATATAATTGTATTTTTAGGCCATGTTTGGATATTTCCATTGTTAGCCTTTTAACTCAGATGATGTGTTCATTACTCAGTCCTTTTCCTAGTTATACCTTGATACTTTAGCTGAATGATATAATAATGTCAACGATGGGCACATACACACATCTCATATTTCAGCACCATAGACAGGTCTAGGACAACTTCTGCTGTTTGTATTATCCAGGGGTCGGCAACCTTTCAGAAGTGGTGTGCCGAGTCTTCATTTATTCACTCTAATTTAAGGTTTCGCATGCCAGTAATACATCTTAACGTTTTTAGAAGGTCTCTTTCTATAAGTCTATAATATATAACTAAACTATTGTTGTATGTAAGTAAATAAGGTTTTAAAAATGTTTAAGAAGCTTAATTTAAAATTAAATTAAAATGCAGAGCCCCCCGGCCTAGTGGCCAGGACCTGGGAAGTGTGAGTGCCACTGAAAATCAGCTCACGTGCCATAGGTTGCCTGCCCCTAGTATAATCTATCTAGTAGCAATAGCAAGAGATCGGGAATCAGGTCTTGTAGGTTCTATTCCCAGTTCCGCCACTGACTCGCCCAAGATCACACATTAAGTTCAGAGCATGGTGGTTACCTGCAAACTAGCTGCTACCTTTCATTTCCACGTAGGTAAAGCCACATTGGGAACCTCACAGCCAGCCTTCATTCCCTGTCATAAGGCTCAGATTGATCTTGTTGGTATAAGGCATGCTATGTGCAACTTCCAACCTCAGCACAGCTTCTACTGGCCCAACCAGGGCAAGACTTCATTTTGGTTCACATGACAGAATTTCTGTCTAAGGGTGAAAGGGTCCCAAGTTTCAACTGTGGTAATATGCAAGAGGCACACATGTTATGGGGATGTTGCAGACTGGTTGAAACATATAGCTGACAGAAATAGAAGTGCATTGTGCTGCCATGCAAGAGACTCTGGTTTAGTAATGGAAAATAGATCCTCCTAGTTGCTCGCTCATCTAATCTGCGGACTATAGTCCAGCGTGCAAGGGTTGCTGAATGCAGCAGGAAAACGCATTCCTATTTCCCAAACTCATGCTCAGTTTATTTGGCAGGCTGAGGAAATTACTGAAGTTTGTAAGAACAAATGTGCACATATTGCATGGTGCAATTCACAGCCCTTTCCTCTGCTGCCTTTGTCTAGCACAGGAGCTCTGAAAGAATTCATTTCCCTTAAAGACAGTGAAGTAACGGAAAGTATTTGTAGGTTTTCCTTGAAGGTGAAATTGAAAACAGAGTGGATTTGGCTCCCACATGAAGCAAACTTCATCAGGAGGAAAGAAAATGTCTAGTCCACTAAATGTCATGGTATTCCAGCCTGTGGAGGAAATCACTTACTGGCTTCCCAGATCACAGAAAAACAGAGGGAAAGAGATGGACAGAGAGTGAAGTAAGAGCAAAAGAGATTAAATAGAACAAGAAAGTGAAATTCATGAGCCCTCTCAGCAGACTGCCACATAACATCTCATTACTGAAATGGATCAGTTGACGTAATGCTGTAACATTAATGACTGGAGAAGAGAAGCACAGAAGCCATTTCACTATCTGTGACTATTGCAGTAAATCAAATCTTTATGCTGTGTCTTTTGTCAGTCTTTCTTTTTTTTTCAGACTGACTCAAAGCAGAGTCAGGATGTTCCTGAAGAACCAGTATGAGGCAAGCAAACTGCTGGGGACAGACCTATTCTTTGCTAGTCCAACTATGCTATTCATAGTACAGTAACTCCTCACTTAACATCATCCCGGTTAATGTTGTTTGGTTATTATGTTGCTGATCAATTAGAGTTTAAAGTTGCGCAATAACGTTGTTTGGCAGCCTCCTGCTTTGTCCTGCTTGCAGAAAGAGCAGCCTGTTGGAGCTAGCTGGCTGGGGCTTGGAACCAGGGTGGACCGGCAGTCCCCCCATCAGCTCCCTGCTCCCCTAAGTTCCCTGTGCAGCAGCCGCCCAGCAGGCTGTCAGTTGCCGGGCAGTTCAGCTGTCCCTCCCACCAATGCCATGTGTTGCTCCTGCCCTCGGCCTTGGAGCTGCTCCCAGGAGCCTCCTGCTTGCTGTGCTAATGGGGTAAGTGGGGTGCAAGAGCAGGGGACTAATGTCAGGGTGTCCCCCTCTCCCCTGCTCCTGCACCCCACTCACCCCATTTCCATAGAGCAGGGGGGGACATGGGAGGGAGCTTGCTGGCAGCAGCTGCTGTCTCAACTTGATGATCTACTTAAAAAGGCAATGTACTTGGAGTGGGGTCAGTGTACTTAAAGGGGAAATGTGCATCTCTCTCTCACACAGGGTGTATGTCTCTGTCTCTGTCTGCCATGCTGTCTCCCCTCCCTCCATTCATGCTGCCTTGTAGAGTGCGAAGCTACATTAACAACAGTGGGTTAACCTTCGAGGGCTCAGCCGAGTGCTAGTTCATCATTTAGCAGTAAGGCATTCCCTGGAAAATATCCCACCCTCTGACTTCACCACCTCAACCAAGCTTCACAATCATCATTGCTGTGTACAGTATTAAATTGTTTGTTTAAAATGTATACTCTGTGTGTGTATCTATATCTATATCTAGATAGATATAGATATAGATATGTAGTCTTTTGTCTGGTGGAAAAAAATTCCCTGGAACCTAACCTCCCCTATTTGCATTAATTCTTTTGGGGAAATTGGATTTGTTTGACCTCGTTTTGCTTAAAGTTGCATTTTTCAGAACATAACTACAACGTTAAGCGAGGAGTTACTGTATAATTCTCCTTGGGATTTTACCTTGTGTTGTTTAACATGCTGGTGGCAATGGGGGTGGGTGGGGAGGGTCTCTTGTGGCAAGCACATTAAGAGCCCCTTTGTCTTTAATTTCATGCCCAGCTGGTAAAATCACAGATTATGTGTGTTCACTGTCAAAATGAAAAATTTGCCTTGGTCAGCATGGAGCCTACACTTGATATAAATAAATCTCTCTTCTCATGATTCCTAATTCAGTGCAGTCCCACAGTTTCCTGTTTTCTCCAATATTATCATTATTGCTGATATTAATGAATCAGGTTTATCTTCATAAAATAGTGAACCACACACTAAAAGAATCACACAGAGTACACATACACTAAAAGAATCACACAGAGTACACATTTCATGTGTCCTATCCTACCACTCGTGGGCCAGAGTGACTGCCCATCTTCTACCAGTGCAATCCAGTGCAACCCAGCCTTCAACTGTCCAGAAGCAGAAAAACTCAGACTTCTTCCTTTAGCCAAGCTCCTTGGGCACAGGATTATGGAAATATATTCATGCCACTCTGCTAATATTGTATATCCTGGTGCTCCTTCTGCAGTAGTTAGCCACCAACTGCTGTTTCCAGAGCTTTGCGCATCTCTGATGACACTAACAAGGTAATAAACCAAGTGGAACTACCTTGGCTTCTAATGCATTAGAAACACGGTGCAGTCTGATCACCTGATTTCACACCTCTTCCACAGTGCTCAATCTCACCTGGCTTGAATGGAGATGTTCCTTATTTACACTGGTATAAGTGAAAGGAGAATCAAGCCGAGCCATCTGTAGGTGTGCTGGAGGGGAAAATGCCAGAGGGCTTGCCAAATGGAGATGCATAAAACTTCTGCAAAGTAGTGTCTGGTGTTTTTTTATATATACACACACACATACCACAGAAAGGACTGGGGGTACAGCCTCCTATAGGACATTTCTTTCACCAAATTTAAAAATGGTGCAAGGTGCATTAACCATTTCACTGATGATTAACATACCAGATACACAATAGCAAAAGCACCAGCACTGGTGCCCCATGTTCTTGCTGTTTCCCCTTTGAAGCACCTAGAGGAATGTTGGTACGTGAAAGAATGCTGCTGCTTTCTGCCAGAGACCTGCCAGCAATTAAAAGGTTAATGCATCAGGCTCAGTATAGCTTGTCTTCAGGTAAAAAATAACCACCAATTGAAGCCTACAGATTCTGTATTTCCTAATCACTTTGGCTAAGCTCCCCTGAGCTCTATTACAATTCTGCTGACTCTTTATATCACATTCCAGTTTACCTATACACATGCAAAGGGAACCCATGTGTCCTAAAAACATGGGATATTTGCAGTTCCATAAGCATATTAGAGATGGCTGGGCTTTCCATGCTTGGCTTGTTCAAATACATTGTCCATTTTGTAATTGACTGTCAGCTTGATTTACAATGGCAGCTGTGATGAGTTTGACGATTTCAATGCAAAAGGCTCTTTGAAATAAGCAAGGAATAGTCAATCCAGTGAGGCAACTCAGTTTGCTAATATTATCAAAGAACGGGGAAAGACTTAAGAGGGACATAAAATGGGGTCAAAACAGAAGCAGCCCAGAAAGAGGTAGTTTAAAAAACAAATTGCAATAGCAGTAGGAATTATGGAAGAGGAAGGAGGCAAAAAAAAAGGAGTCTGTTCAGGAAGTGGATGGAGCAGTTTAAGAAACAAACTAATGTACCTAATGTACTAAGGGCCTGATCCAAACTCACTTGGAGGCTTTCATTTTGCAATGAATGGATTTGGATCAGGTCCTAAAAGCTGTGCTTTCTATTTTATTTTAAAATACCCAAAGTCATGGATGGACAGTTAAAATTCATGAGGACGAGAGAGAGGAAGGAAACAAGATGCTGAGGGAAGATCTGCTCCATGTTTCTTTTTAGGGCCCTGGAATAGTTAGCTCCTTGTCCTTATTTTCAAGCCTCTGCCTAAATCACCTTCTGTCCTCACCTCCCACTTCTTGAGATGAATGGAGACAGTCCAGCTAAAGTTATACTAAGCAGGGGAAAGAGCTATCTTCCAACTATTATTGCTAGAGCTGATTGACAAATGGAAAATTTCACCACATTCTGTTGTAGCCATGGATTTGAAATAACGTCGCCAATTGTCTTTATTGGACTTAAACTAACAGCCTTTGTTTAAGGTAATGCTCCTGCGACTTCCTATGAACTAGATCCATTTCAATTTGTTATACAAGGAAATATTTGTGGAAGCTTTGGGGGTGTTTCTCAGGTCTAAAAAATAGCAATAAAAATGAAGCAGAGACAGCTATGGAATCTGTCTTAGATTTTATACAAGTCCCCACATGCAGTTATTTAGAAAGAGGCAATCAACTTCTTTGTAAACTATTGTCTCAACGACTTCAGTAGGACTCCACATGAGCCCAGGGATCTTCCCACCTGGATCTGATTCCAGGATTGGGGCCTATGTCATTAGCCTTTAACCATCAGCTTCCTTATCCCTCTATACGTAGCCAATTATTACAAACATCAGCTCTGGGTATTTCTATAGACTGATGCTAGAGATCTGTGCTGTTTGCCTTGGGGTGCAAGGTGGAGCAGAACTTAGCTTTTCATATTTTATACTGTATGCCATTTCTCCTTGTGGCATAGAGTCTGGATCCTTTGGCTGATGCAGCAGAATGGCAGCATCTGTTGTGTATGCAGAGTGCTCATGGTATTTTTAAGACAATCTATTAATAAGACACTTGAAATGAAGTAACTCCAGAAACAGAGTTGGGTTAACTCCAAGTACTTTGCTACAAAACCTATTAGAACTGGCTAGGTCGAACAATCAGTCACAGCAGCAGCAAGCAGCTGGTTGGTGCTAATACTTTATGCTTGCCAGCCTACGAATCAATGATGAGTCCAAGAAAGGCAAGTGATGTGGCTTGTGTTTAAGAACTGAATACAAATCCAGCCTGCAAAGCAAACAATATACAGGCAATTCTGTCTAATGGCTCACCATAGACAGGTAGAATGTAACTCCCAAACTTCTGTTCCAAAAACACTGGCCTCTCCAATGTGAACTGAAGGAGATTTCCCCTTTCACTAGCACTTGCAGGAGGATTGATGCTCTGCTCCAGCCACTAAAGATCAAGCACTTGAGAATGTCTGATTCCAGCCAGCAAATGCACATACATGTTAGCCAGTCCAAGGTCCTTACTCCAAGCCCCTGAATTTCCTTGGTCCTTTATCTGGATATATTCTCCTTCATTCTCTGGAAAGGTTAATCACTTCTCTATATGAATCCCTTCACTCTGCTTCCTTCTGACTAAAGCAGGTTGGAAAGTTACTGTGTCTGTTTTTTAAATTAATTTTGTCATGGAAAAGCTTTTTCAGCCAATATTTCTGAGAAATACTTTTTTCTGTTCTAATTTATGTTGAAAACGAAATTGTGGACCAAAAAACCCAGTGGAAATCTTACAAATAACAAACATTTTAACAAAAAACACTGGTGTTTTTTGACCAATTCTAAACTCTCTGTTTGCATCAGCTTCAAATTTGCTCTTCTGTTTTTTTCAGGGTTCTGCACAGTTCCACCCCACCTAGATTTCCATTCATTCCTCTCTACTTCCCCTCACCCCCTTTGCTCTGAATTCCACTGAATTCTCCCTCATCTCCTTCTCTGACCCTCATCTTCATGCCTTCTTCCTTTTTTCCCCATACAACCTCCTGTTTTCGAGGCTTCAGCCCGAATTTTTCCCAGACACACTGAATCCATTCCCACTCCGTTATTACAAGAGCAGCTCCAGTAAGCAACCATTTTCTTGTCATTCCCTTGAGTGGATTCACTTAAATAATTTAATTCTGGCTTTGAATATTATCATATACCCGCCAAAACCTAAGGGAACTTATTAAAATGCCTTTCTTCTGCCCTTCTTCCCAAGCAAGGAGGTAGGATGACCATATTAATTAGATCCCAAAGTCCCAACAATGTTCCCCACAAGGGACTTAGGTATAAAATTCCCTCCACTTACAATCCCCCAGGAGATGGGTTTATTTATTTTGTTCTCTGTGGCATGCTTGGGATTGTTGGCTGAGGACTCTTAAATAGGAGAAAAAACTGCTGCACCTGTTTAATGCTGTTGAGGTAAATCTATTAGTTGATTTCCTCCTACTGTCTCATCAGAGCTATTTAATGGGGTAAGGAAGGCTGGAGGGATGTACTGATCAAGATTTGCAAAATAAACACAAGATGATCATGAAAGTTCTTAAACTGTCAATCTTGTCAGTTGTACAGTAATGATGGTCCTTGAGGCACTTGTATGGAATAGAAACATCCAACGACAGACTCAAGAAGAGCACTCAGGAGTGATGGGGGGAGCACAAAAGTTCGGAGGCTTAAGCTAAATATAAGCACCTGACAATAAAGTGCTGATATAAGCTCTGCAAATTAACCAATGCTCTTGAGTCTGAAAAATGGACTGGAAATCTCATGAGAAGAGGATCAAACAAAGGTGCTTGTTTAATTTCCTGCTGGACCAGAAATCTTAAGAGAAGCCCTCCTTCCTTGAAGAAGCTTGCACTGCAGCTGTCTATGGTATATTGTTGTTTGAAAGAAGACTGCAAACTCCAGGGCTGCCAAACCAGCATTCTTTGCCTGGCCACAGTAACTGCAATTTTTTTAAATACAAGCTTTATGAAAGCTTCATTGCGATGCTGATGGAAGAGAGAGGGGAGCTCTTTCTACTCAGTCCTTGCTCTCCTGGCAAATTCTGAGACAATGGGCTGAGCAAATCTCCCAGAAAGAACAGAAAATACCAGCAAAAATTTCAAAGGGAAACCCAGGAAGAAAATGCAAGAGGGGAGGAGGGCAGATTTCTTTCTCACTGTTCAGGGAGATGATGACAGTAAAGTCGATAAAAATCAAAAGGCCTTTCTGAATATCGGGAGCCTTTGAAATAACCTTTGAATTAATATTCTATTATCCCCACTTCACCAAAGGTTATTACTTTTAGCTTAAAGGAATTTGACTGAAAGATGAAAAAATCAGTGGATTTGATCAATGTGTAGCCCTCACAAATAGAGCCAGAAGGCTACTGAGGGTCAGATACTGGCCTCAGTTACACCAGTATAAATCCAGAGCTCTACTGGCATCAGAGTGGTTATTCTGGAAGTCTGCTGCTCTGGCTAAGGCTTGTGGCAACCTCATAGCTCATTTCAACATCTGAGCACCCGAGTCCTACCCACATCTTTCAAGTTAAAGCATCATGAAGGCCCTTCCACAAATGAAAAAAAAAGACTTCTCTTGACAGGCTTCTGATACATCCTTGCCTACATATTCTCTCCCTCAGCAGCAGTCCAAATGCTTTCTAGCTGAAGGCAGCAGGACACAGGCTTTCTATTTTATTAATAATGCAGGCCACTAAACTGCTTTCCTGTCTCCTCCGCACGCTTCTCTGATTCTCTCCAATTATCTGCTTAAACTAGAACAGGAAATTAAAAGTGAAAAGATAGTATTAGGCGCTAGAGAGACCAGGTGGGTGAGGTAATATCTTTTATTGGACCAACTTCTGTTGGTGAGAGACAAGCTTTCCAGCTTACACAGAGCTCTCCTTCTGGTCTGGGTAACTAGCTCAGGGCTTGGCTACACTTACACTTCAAAGCGCTGCTGCGGCAGCGCTGCCACGGCAGCGCTTTGAAGCGCTAAGTGTAGTCAAAGTGCCAGCGCTGGGAGAAAGCTCTCCCAGCGCTGTCCGTACTCCACCTCCCTGTGGGGAATAACGGACAGTGCTGGGAGCGCGGCTCCCAGCGCTGGGGCTTTGACTACACTGGCGCTTTGTAGCGCCGCAATTTGCAGCGCTGCAGAGGGTGTGTTTTCACACCATGCTACAGCGCTGCAAATTTGTAAGTGTAGCCAAGGCCTCAGAGTGTCACTGCTAAATGCAAGATGGAACAGATTGTTTAGCATAAGTAGTTAACACATATTTCAAAGAACCATTCAAAGTGAAGTGGCACATTAATACCCATCCAGACATAGGGAAGAGAGGACAGTAAAGGAAAGGGTGGGAGAGAGGGAAGCAGCTGGAGGGGGTTGTTAATGGGTTACAGATTATTGAAATAAACCGTAAATCCAGTGTGTCTATTCAGGCCGTGATTTTTAATGTCTAGCAAAGTTATGAATTTAAGCTCCAGGGCTCATCTTTTGAAAGTGTTGTGCAGGTTTCCTTTGAGAATGAGGACTGATAGGTCAGATATAGAATGATCACTTTGTGAAAAGTGTTCACCCACAGGTGATGTGGTGTTTTTGTCTTTTACCACTTTCCTGTGAGTTCATTCAACAGTATAGTGACTGTCGGGTTTCACCCACATAGTTGCTATTTGGGGCATTTAGTGCACTGGATGTGCATGTTGTGATAGGCATGTGTAGGACCCATGGATCTTGAAAGGTATGTTGCGTAAGGGTGTTGATCATTGTAGCAATGGAGATATGTCTGCAGGTTTTGCATCTGTTGCTCTGTCAGGGTCTGGTGCCACGTTGAGTTTGTTTCTCCTGATCTGTGGAGACTCTTGCTTCTGCCGATGAGCTTGGAGAGGTTGGGGATTGTTTGAAGGCCAGAAGAGGGGATTCAGGAAAGATTTCTTTCAGGATAGGGTCCCATTGAGTATGGGTTGTAGTTTTTTTATGATACCCAGTGCGGGGTGGTAGGTGACAACTAGAGCTGTGCGATCGGATGGGTTTTTATTTCTGTACTGAAACAGTTCTCTTGGGGTATCTGTGTGACTACAATATTAGGAGCTGACATAAGAGCAAAGGAAGCCATCCATCCATTGGCTCCGAAAGCAAGCAAGCTCCTGCGAAATTGGTTAAAAGGTTATGACTGATGACATACAGTTTTCTCCTCTAGTCTCCCCGACAAGTGATTAATGTGGCTACCTGCAGGACTGTGCGGATACACCACTCCCATGTGTCCCAGGGATAGAGTTAATCTGGTAACATTAGGTGATGGGGAAAGGTAATGAGGTTTTGCCTATCTAGCTTAGAGTTCGACTTCCGACTAGACCAGAGGAATATTTACTTACTCTAAAATGGGTAGGTGAAGTAATGATCGCAGTGGCAATAAACCTCTCCAGCCATATGGAGAACAGAGTCAGGACTCACCAGTTTGCTTAATTACTAAGACTATCCTTCCTCCTTTCCAATATGAAGCAGAGTGGGCCAAATTCATCCCTAGTGCAAATCCAATTTCAGTGTTACACCAGGGATGAATTTGCCCCAAGGACTCAAGGCAGTCAGAATGTCTCCCGGAGGGGAGACATGCAAGAGAGCATGCAAATGCCTACACTATTCCATAGGGTGCTGAATATTCTGCTCAACTCCCAACAGAGTGCTAGTCAACAGAGTGGGAAGTGAAGCCATATCTCTCCCTACTTTTCACTCCTCCATTGCCCTCTTTGGGTCACCATGCACTGGAGTAGTTACAAGCAGTCCCTGCTCACTGCTGAAATGCCAGGACTGCAATTCTGCCCAGGGCTATGCACGGGGAAGGAAGGCTCCTTACTCCCTTCCTCTCACCTACTGCACATGTGCCTAAGGGCCAGGCAGAAACTAGCCCATAGTCTTCAAACTCTTAGGGCTTGTACGCACTACCACGTATGTTGGTATAATGTATGTCGCTCAGGGGTGTGACTAAGCAATTGAGCAACATAAGTTGTGCTGACCTAAGCGCCAGTGTGGACAGCGCTAAGTTTGTGGGAGAACTTCTCCCACCGACACAGCTACAACCGCTTGCAGAGGTAGATTTATTATGCCGACGGGAGAGCTCTCTCCCATTGGCTTTGAGTGTCTTCACCAGGCGCACTACAGTGGCACAGCTGCATCAGTGCAACTGTGCCAATGTAGCGCTTCTAGTGTAGACTAGCCTTTAGTGTCCTTCCCTGATGAAAGGTGATGTGGAAGTGTAACATGAAACATACTGGTTTCACATCAGCAATATCCTGGATTCTCCCCTCCTCACCAGCAAACATATGTGGAGGCCAGTAAATGTGCTCTGAGGGTGAGGGGCAAGTGAGATCCTTATTTTGGAGGTCTAAGACTCAGTTTTTTCATAAGCTATTTGAAGAATCAGACTAGATTTAGCTCAGGGGGATCAACAGAGCCTCATTTCAGATAGTTCCAATTTTGGGAGCAGGATTGCTCCACCTAAAATTGCTCTTGAGCTGTATGTCAGCAGAATGAATACATGTGAATTTATGTAATTTGCCACCATCTTCTCTTCTGAAAACGCTTTTGCAGATTTCTCAAAATGTCACCCTTTTGTGGTGTGTTCTTGAACCCTTAAACCTCTCCCTCTTTGCAGACTGCACATAGAAATCAGCAGAGTGCATAAAGCCTCAGAGCTGTAGTGCTAAACAAACACAAACCCAGGATTTGCTTAGGATCCTCATAAAAGCCTTACAGTCTCAAGGCACAGGTTATAGTCTCCTTTATATGGCTCCCAATCAAGACAATAGAAGCCCTTATCAAACCCACTGTGGTATTCCACAGCAGCAGCCTATAACTCTGCACTGCTTTGGATCACTACAATAGGGTTAATAGGGTGACCAAATGTCCCGATTTTATAGGGACAGTCCCAATATTTGGGGCGTTGTCTTATATAGGCACCTATTACCCCCTACCTCCTGTCCCAATTTTTCACACTTGCTATCTGGTCACCCTAGTAGGGTACTACAGTAATTTTCTAGAAGAAAATAATAGATCCCTCCTCAGTCTGCTGTGTTCCATGCAACTTTCAGAACAAACCTTCCTTCTTCCTCCCTTGTTTGAGAGGGCATGAGCACTTCATTGTGTACAGACCATTAAAGGTATTATTCAAGGATAGCTTGGCATGTCCATCTGAGCCTATGAGGCTCAGCCACTTTTTCTCAGTCCCAGACTAGGTGAAGGAGGAGGTCATTCTTGAGGAGTCACACTCCCAGGAATCCATGAGACCTGACTAAGATCTAGATCAGAATTCACGCAGAAGTTTACAAATGTTCTAAAAGTAACAGCTGACTTCCACCAGAGGCCTGTAAAAGTCCTGTTACTTGTTGCAAGGCCTAGAGGGTGGATCCAGTGCTAAAATCAGAATTCAAGTTTATGGCCAAAGAGCATTCACTCACTGCATCCTGAAGAGCTTGTAAATTCCCTCAGGCAGGCTCTAGATGGATAACAGATGGAGACAGACAGAGCTACTAATGGCAGGAGGCGTGTGTGGTATTCTCTTTCCTTTCTCTGTTGCTTAGTCAAACAAATGGCAGCCTAATCACACCCTGCAAAATTCCCCATCTCTGCAAGTTTATGGCAGCTACAAGATGTAACGTTCATAGTTCGGTGGTTTGCAATGTAGCTCAAGGCTTGCCTGGTATTTTTCTTGTGGAATGAGGCGAGAAAATATAATTGGAAGGCTTGATGGCTGCATGAGCTCTATTTCTCATTTTTCTGACTGTACTTGAGATTCAAGTGTGCTATTTTGCATTATGATTCTGGACCTGTGCTGCAATAAAAGCCCAACAAACTTAAATCTGGAGCTTTTCAGACAATAGTAGATACTAAACCATCATATTTTTCTCAAGCCAGGTTCCTCATTGTGGAATTCCAGTCAGGATCACTTGCTCCTTCCACCTTTTCCAGAAGCTCCATTTTTGGTCATTGATTGGGCTGCTGTCTGTCTTTGGCCTGTTACCTATCTCTTCTACCTCCTCATTGACAAAAGCAGAATACCTACTGTAGATGACTAGGTTGAATGGTTCCATGTGTGTTTCCCTTCTGTTTTTCCTAGTTGTCAGATTCTTCCAACGTCTTCCTCCACATCTATCCATCCATAATATCTGACCATTTGATCGTTTGCATTTCATATGATTTGACTTGAACAAGTCCGACATATTCATCAGTAGAGGGCAATGGTGCCTATTCACATTATAGAGCATTGCTGTTAAAACAGCTGCATCCCACCCCAGTGGTGGCTGCAGTTCTGTGATGCCTATTTGCATAGCACTTTGGAATCCTTCAGGATATTATAGAAAAATATAATGAATGTTATCTCTCTGTCCATAGTGGGGTTTAGTTTTCCATGCTTCAGTAGTCATTCTGCTCCTGAAGAAAGCTTATATATTCTTTATCCACCTAGAAGCTCAAACTTTGCCATTGTTTATGGCTTTTTGCTTAGCTTAGTAATGTTCCAATGTTATTGTCCAGCAGGGAGCCCCAGGTGGGATCCAGGGCTGAGACATCAGCTGCTTAAACAAGTGGAACAGCCAACATTAATCTTTGCTTGTGGTGCTCATAACAGGAAAATGGAGCAAACAGGGAATCAGCTCTCAATAAAAGAAATGCCCTTCAGCCTTGCAGTTTCATGTCCAGCCACTAATCAATATATATCATTCCCATAGATCACCTCAGCAGCAGGTGAGAAATTGCCTGGACAAGAGGCCTGGGTAGAGTAGACATGTGAGTATTTCCCATGCACAGAATGGTCAAATCAATCTCGCAGAACAGGACTCTCAGAAAGATCAAGGAAAGGCATGAGATGATAACAAGGATAATCAGGGGGACAGACCTTTTAAGGTAATGCACAAGGCAATAGAAAAGGCTGGTTCTTGTCACAAGGAGTTGCTGGCATTGGAAAAAACTATAAATATAGTTTAAAAAAATCTCTTTGCAAAATTAATGGTAACTGAGAACTAGTTGAAAAATGTCATGTGACTGCACAGCTAAAGTTCTCATCCAGGTCCTCATCGTCTTCTATTTGGATTATTAGAACCTCCCTCTGACTGGCTTCCCCGACACTGACATCAGTATCCTGCATTCCATACAAAACACAGAAGCAATTATCATCTTCTTGCAGATTGTTCTGACCACATTACTCACCCTCCTTTCTCATCTTTCCACTGAGTCTCCCTTTCTACCAAAAAGCTGCACTACTGGGGCAAATTGTGTTTCCTCTAGCATAGGGGAATCCCTGGCTGCTGTAAATCTGACATAGCCAGCTTGCTGCACTCTGGCAATCTTGAATCAAAGAGCAGCTTCCATGGAGCCATTAGTACTGGTGCAATTTAGAGCAGCCCTGAGAATGCTCTAAGTTATGCTGAGGATCAAACTGGCCTTCACCTGGTCCCAGGATCAAAGGAGCATAACTGTATCCATGCACCATCTTTAGGTCCTGCACAAAGTGCAGCTCAGTTGTATCCAATGGTCTAGCCTTCAAGCTCTCAGATTGCTGGTGTCTGAATATGCAAAGCTAGGTTCACTCAAGCACTGCCACCACTCTTGGATTTGGAAGTAGGCCAAGGATTTCCTTTGTGAAGATCCAGCTTCTTTGTGAGTAGGAAAGACTGTAGGAAACAATGCTCCTCCAGAGCATCCAAAAGATGCAGAAAGCTCAGGATTGCACTCTCTTCCAGAGGTCTTTACAACAAATAAATCAAACTGGATTTAGAAATAAAAAACAAATCTCAGCAACAGTTCATAGGATATGATGATCTCTCCCCACCTCCACCCCTTGAGAGGACCTCCCTTCAGGAGATTGTTCCCCTTCAATTGCCCTGCCTGGTGCACAGTTAGGGACTTTGCAACATCTCTAGTGGGCAGCTGGGCCTGATGGCAGCCTCCTCTACCGGGTGGCTGGGGTGGGGGAGGCACATTGAAACTGGGTGTGATAGAAGAAAGGATTGGTATTAATGGCTGAGGATTTGCCTGATAGGTAGCACAGTCTCTGCTTCAGCTCAGAAGAGGTTAGAGCAACAGGCATCTGAATTCCCAGAAGGAAGAAAGCAATTCTGGTTACATTACCAAGACAAATAGTGCAGTGAAATCAGTTCTGAGAGACAAAAATTGGTCCCTAAAGGTTGGCTAAGTAAATTTTCAATACAATTCAATTCATATGTTCCCTTGGTGCTTTCTGATTCTTCCCCCCCCCCCCCCAGGAAGCAGGTGTTAGGCAGCATGCAGTGTGGCAGGCTCTCTTTTTTTCTGACTGATAGTTTATCCTCTCCAATTAAGAGTGTGTTTGCAGATTGACTCCTTTGAGTGCATTAAAACCTCAATTTATTGTTTTAATTCCATGATTGTGTGACCTAGAAGCAAAACCACCCTAGCATATTTTCACTAACTGCAACGGTGAGGTACACAGCCCCTCCCAGCTCGCTGTCCAAGCCACACCAACTGAGACACTGGGAAATCCAGCATTCTTTCTATGGCTCCATTGTCATGACCCAATTCTAAACTACTGAAATCAATAGGAGTTTTACCAATGACTGCAAAGGAGCAGCAGTTTAGCAAGGTGCTGCTGTTCCAATTTGTCACCCTATTGCCCTCTATCATGGAACGGAGGGAGCAGCCAGGGGCTCACAAACACCCCTTCCACATAATCTGAAGGCTGCTGCCCTCTGGGCTCTGCAGTATCTATTGTCCTTAATAATAAAAACCCAGGCAGTTATTAAGGCAAAGATCTGACCATTCTTACAAGCTGGTGGCTTGTTAATGAAATTCATTCTGATGGCATCTGGAACCCTTTGCTTCCCTATTGTTGGTGCTAATTGAGAAGATTGTAAAATCCGTGAGTTGTCTCCATAGCTTCAGTTCTCTTAGCTGTCTAGACAATACCATGGCCCAGTGGATAAGGTTCTGGAGTGATATTCAGAAGATTACAGTTCTGTTTCTGGCTTGACCATCAGCTTGTTGGGTGACCTTGGGGAAGTTACTTCACCTCAGCTTCTCCATTTGTAAAATGGGGACAATGATACTTCCTTTGTAACATGCCTTTGAGACCAAAGTGCCAGATAATATTACTGTATTCAATGTGGTTGTGGATGTGTTTGAGAGGGACGTGAAAACCCTGACGATTTCTGCCCATGGCTTTGGGGGGAAAGTTCTGCCAGACCTCAGATCAGGCAATTGCATTAACTCAATTTGCATTCAAGCAAACAAAAGTCACCATAGTTAAGTGTCTGATTACTCCTTTATATGCTGAGCTGGCTTCCACCTTGACAGGCAGAGAATTCAAAACATTGTTTAACCACAGGGAATATGCTCCAGTCAATAGGCCTTTTTATTCTATGAGTGAATTTATATGTGACAAGTATGATGCCCCATCCTTCCTCAGCGTACAGTGAGGCATGGCACTAGAAAGGTAAATAATGTCAACCTCGTGTCACTAAAGGTCTGACCTGCCTAAAAAGAGGGTTCTCTCCAGAATTGTGAATCAACAGTTCTTTTTTTCCCCCTCTCTTACAACTCCACGCTCTGGAAACTTATATCATTAATTTTTCCTCCATTCTAGGTTCATTAGCCAGCTGGTTTGTTATCGTAGAGTTGCTCCTAAAGTACCAGAACTGTGTACACTCGACTGTTCTGGCAGAGTTCATTCTGACTGCTCAGGATGTAGGCACACACTAGCTTATTATTGTAGGATAACTTCTGAGCACTGGGGCTGCATGTACACATTGTTTTGTTATTATGGAGTTTCTAATAAGCACTGAGACTACACACAACGGTTTGTTAGTGTAGGATTGCTAAATGCAGTATAGTTGAAGCCATGTCAGTCCCAGGATATTAAAGAGACAAGGTGGGTGAGGTAATATCTTTAGGCAGCCTCACCACTGACATTGCTTTTTATTTGGAATAAGACCATTCAGGTATTTTTAGTAAATAAAAAATGCTAATAGAGAAGACATGGACTGAATATTCAAACAGCCTGTAATTGTTAAGATAACTAGATGTGCTCGTCCCATAAAGAGTAGCCTCTAACATGCCCTCAGCACGTGACTTTCATTGAATTCATTATCCATGGCTCTCTGATATTCCTTCTGCAGCTGTAAGTAATGGAATGTTTGATGGATTTGTTTTGTAAATGTAAATGTTTTGTAAATGTAAAACCTGACCCTCAGTTAGTTGTCCAAGGTCACCCAGGGACTGGAAATAGGATCCATGGAGTCCTAACTCCCTGTCCCATGCCTTGGCCACGAAAGCACCCTTCTTCATTGGAATGGTTTCAGCATAAACCTACAGAAGGTATCTTATTTCATTTAACCACAGACAAATCTTAAAGAAGCCTCACAAGTAACAGGTGAAACAATTCCTCCACCCTCCTCCTCACTCCATCTAGTTTAATATCCACCTGCTTAACCTCAGTGTATCTTTTCCAGCAGATGGGAAGTGACTTAGGCATTTGGATGTTTAAAGGAGCAGCCTCACTAATAGAGGAAGTGATATGAGACCTTCTGAACCATAGCACTGATCAGTACAGAGAAAGCTCACAGCGCGCTCATAGTAAATTCAACCAGGGTATCTCAGCCAGCTTTGGCTTCTGACTGTCCACTTGCAAACCTGTGATGTTCCCTCAGTACTTCAGTGATTGGTTGTTCTTTTGCCACTCTCTGGATGGATGAGGATGTGGGACTAGGGGTTGTACATGTATTTTTCACCTCTTCATTATGTTAATAATTATGTATTACTTAGCCATTAATTCTGTTTCTTTTTAATTCAGTGCCATAGGGGATCCCAGAGCCAAGGGAATCGGAACGTTGGAAATCACTTCTCAAATGTCAGTGAAATAATAAAACACCAGGAACTGAATCAGCAAAACAGGGTTAAGGAACAAAATGCTTCTGAAAATTGTATTTATGTATCAAAACTAATTATTGCAGAATTCTACCTCAGTAGCTCTTTCTTATTTCATTACTGAATCTAGCTGGACTTCCATGCACTGTAAAAGTTTTCCATCTTTTAACTGGTCATAGAAATTTTAAATGAACAGAATGAGGAGTAGTAATAAAGGCTCCAAACTTGGTATTTGCTCCATAAATTGGCCCTCGGGCTCTGTTTTGGGTACAGGGTTTTCTGGGGCTGCTTAAAGCACAGCCTTGCATGGGCAGAATGATGGATTCCATTTGAGAATCCACTCCTAATCTTTTAGATTACCATTTCTCTTCAGAGATCTCATTTGCCTAAGGACTTTAGCCATAGTCAGCTGGTGACAAGTATGAACCTCCAGAACAAACTGTTGTAGACAAGACAACTTATTTCAGCAGGAGACCTTTCAGTGGTATCACTGCACTGCAATCAGTGGCTAAGTAGCTATATGAAGAAGAGCTTGACAGATCTCTTCCTGACTAAAGTGTGACCCTGAAGCCCTTCCTCACATGGGTCTCCTATTGAAGTCAATAGGGCTGCTCACCTGAGTCAAGACTGCATGGACCCTAGATCTATTAACCTTCACTCAACTTGGTGGCATAAAAACTTTCAAGTGAATCTGCCCTAAATGTGGCTAGAAAATAACATAGTTACTTCAGAGGCCCACAGAAATTAGAAACAGGAAAGGCCTAAAAGATTAACTAGTTTATACACCCCCAGTCCCAATTAGTGCAAAATTGCTCTCTATAGTTTATTCACATAATCATCCTCTGTTGCAGCAATGCCTGAACTGTGAAACTGAGATTCCTGTGCTGAAAGCAGACAGTTCCCAGATTATCAGCCCAAAAAGTGCTTCGGGACTTCGGAGCACCCAGGTACACCCTGTGGGGCTCATTTTCCACTGCTTGTGGCATAATTTACACCTGGGCAAAGTGAGCATACAACTTTACCACTCTAAGCTGCTAGTGTTTTACAGCTTCTTTGCATTGGTGTAAATGACAACACAAGCAGCAAGCCAGTGGAGAATCAAACACCCTCTGTATGTGCAGACTTCAAAGGATTAAAACAATAATAACTACATTAGTGGTGTGTTTTTCATGCAATTATTCCAATACAATTTGCAGACTATATATAGAAATATTTTTACCTGCCAGTGAAATGCAGCAACCTCCGGGGAGAACACTTCAGCTGCTTAATAGTGTACAGAAAAACACACAACCCATTTAAAATATAACATGGGGGGACGAGGGAGAGAGAAAGAAGTGGTAGAGATGGACATGAACCACAAAGCTCAGTCTGGGCTTTAGATCTGAATCCAAACTTTCCTAAGGTACAGGATGTCAGTTCTGGGATTCTGGTTCAGACTCCTCTCTAGTATTTAGTAAGGTAGAATGTAATTATGTGACCTGGGATTGACCTGAACAGTGGAACCCTCAGAAAGTGTCACAGATGTTGACTCACCATGAAGCAGTTTGAGACCTCCATTTTATACATTATCAAAAACACATTTAACCCAGCATTGATCTACATTGCCTCTTGGTTCCCGGAACAGCTAATCAACAGAGAGAAGGGGGAACAAAACAGTTCAGTTACTGTTTGTATCTGGAACCAGATGCATTCATCTATGCTGTGTAATTTTCTGAGAAACATACAAGTCTTTCCAGGAAATCTGGGCACTTCTGCTCTGTTCAGTGCTCAAGCCTTTAATTTTGTCTTATTCCTTTTCAAGTTGCATAGAACTAATCCATTTCCACAGGAAATGGCTGCTCAGAGGGCCAAACTCAATGGCAGGGGAAGGGGATTAGCTCGAGTAGCTCACTGGGGTTGATAAGACTAATGAGAAAACAGTTTGCATTGTACATTTCTATAGTGAGTGCATCTCAAGTAGTTTAACCTTTGGCTGTTTCATTGCCAGCAGCTAATGTTCGTGTTTATATCCTCATAAGAGAAGTACAAGTCTCTTATCCAGGACTCCACATGCTATGGCATGAATGTATTATTAGGTGAATTCTAAGCAATAAATAATCAAGACATTTCAACCCAGACCTGAAGCAGCTGCTGAGAGCTGATTGTTCCCAGAGCTCAAGCTAGGGATACATGTATTGCAGGGATCACTGGGTGCAATGGGGACTGCAACTAGACACACACAGAGTGATACATGATATAACAACCCACTTTCCAATTATGAAAGGTTTCCAAACCAGAGATCTTTATGCACCTTATTTAAAAAAAAAGTTTAAACTTTCAAATATTTGTGATACATTTGAAAGATTTAAACTTTTTTTAAAATATTTTTTGTTAAAATGAATTTAGTGCCAGTGAAAAGTGCCAGCCTATTTAAAATCCCAGAAGAGGGCATTCAATCCTTGAGGGGGCCATTATAGGGATCTGGGGCAAAAATCTGTCTGGGGATTGGTCCTGCTTTGGGCAGGGGGCTGGACTAGATGATCTCCTGAGGCCCCTTCCAACCCTGATATTCTATGATTCTATGATTCTAAGAGTTGGAGGGGCCCACCAAAACAAGATGTCTACTCCCTCAAGTGTGGGGGTGTAAAACAAAGGAACCAGATGAAGACTGAGGAGAGAACCACAGGCAACACCCATGGACGAGTCCAAGAAGTCAGTGGACACTGCCCGGAGGAACTCTGCCCAAAGATGTGAAATGACCAAGGAACAGAAAAAGGCCTCACAGCTGCAGAGAAGGCCCCATTGCGTTTCCTCCTCTGGGACTGGTAGATGGCCATTTTGGCCAGTCCAAGGAAGAGGTTGACAAGGAAGTCTCGCAGCTTCATGAGGCCACAAACAGCGTGTGCATAGAACCTAGGCGGAGGGAGTAAAGGGGGGCAGGCTGGAGAGATGAATGAAAAAGAACTTTAAAGGGAGCAGAGGAAAGCAGACAAACACAGTGATGGGCAGACAGGGGAGGGAGAAGGAGGCCCACCAGCGCACCACAAACTAGGGGGAGAGGGGAATAAAGGAGATTAGGTGGGGGGAAGAGAGAGAATGTTCACTCACATGTGCTCGCAAAACCAGGGCAGATGGTCAAAGTTGCCGTAGTTCAGGAAGGAAGGCAGGAAATAGAAGGAACAGTATATAAGGTGAAAGGAGAGCTCTATGCTTTCTCTCCACCAGCAGCAACAACCGCATCCTCTTCCTCCAGCAGCAGTGGCAGCAACGGTGACCAATGCCACTCCAGAAGTGAAAGGTGCTAGAATGACAGCCCCGCAGACTAGCATCTTCTATCCACAAAACAGGTACAGTCCCACAGACTGTAACACCAAAGATGCTCAGGCCTGCCCTGGAGGGACCTCCTCCAGGGATGAGAGGGAAGTTTGGTCTCTGTGGTCCATTCAGTCACCAGTATCTCTGCTAAGGGTTCTTACAAAGGTGCAAGCTAATGCCAAAAGGGATGGTGGGTTTTGTGCTGTGCACAGCTCTCCACTGGGAACTGGACTGAGATACTCACCACATTTAATGAAAGGGTCACTGACCAGCCATTAGATCGTAACAGCTTTCAGTCACTGCCCATCTGGGCTGGATTTGAACCATTGACACAGAAGTGGTTCACATTATCCTTAGTACCATTGTCCAGAAACAGTACCACAAAGAAATGGGAACAAATCCATTGTGATCTCATCGTTGTCACTACTGTGGGATTTGCAGATTACTCCAGCAAATGGCAGAACAATGGGAATGGAATGGAGTTTTTAAAGCATTTTGTTAACCTTAAGAGCAAGAACCTCAGCTAGAGTAAATCGGCATAATCCAAGTGATGTCCATGGAGCTACGCTGATTTACTCTAGCTGAGGAACTGGTTCCAAATCTCCACCATCAGCCGTAAGTGAAGCACAGAGAATCCCTTTTGACCTGTCTACCATCAGTTATGACATCAAAAGACATTCAGACTGCTGAGTCATTGACCTCTCCCACAGGCCTCCACATCAAAGATCTAACATTAGCCAGGTTTGCCCAACATGTAAGAGAAGGCTAAATTGTTTGTTACCAATAAATTACCTGACAAATACAGTCCTTTTTTCTATTTGCAAATTGTTCATGAACCAATCCTGTTTCCTGCAAATTGCCTTCCTATAAGCATTCATAAAGTCATAGTGTTCAAGGCTAGAAGAGACCACCAGGTTATCTAGTCTGATCTCCTATATATCACAGGCTACCAACATCACTCAGCACCTGCACACTGTCATTGAACAGTTTGGAGAATCTAGTTGCTCATGAACTGTTCATTATTCACTCTACACTATTTGTGGCATGTGACTGGCCACGTAAGTCACATGATATTGTTGTTGCCTCCCAGCTGGATGAATGACATATTTTATATAGGAGACTGATGAAAGGTGACTAGCAAATAACAATTTGTCAATACTCTTGTTCACCTGTGAATATGAATATTTGTACAATGAACAGTCCCAATCATTCCCCAAATATTTGTGTGAATAAAACTTGCTTGTGTGAATGTTTGCAAATGCCAAATAAAAAGGGAACACACCATGGTTGAACTGATCAGCCATCTGGAGTTTGAATGAGTGGTCAAGGACCCCATTTTCTCAGTATTCAGCCAGCTCTAGCTACATGGTTATTTATTAATAATAATCAATTAATTACTGCAGTACATGGTCCAAGTTATTTCTCATTGGAAATTAGGTTTAAAAGTTGCTTCGTGGAATCAACAAAAGCTGCAGGAACCACAAAATACAGATGGAACAGTTGGTGTTCCTTGCATGTATCACTGCATCATATGGGGGACATGGAGCAGCATTCCCGTCGCACTCCCCATCAGCACCTGGCCTGGGCAAGCTCATGATCCAACCAACGGACCAAATTCGGTGATGAATCCTGGTCACATGCCAATTGAGGCATGTTACGCATATGCTAAGAAGAAGAAGACAGCATCATATGGCACATGAATATACATCCTCACACACCCATGTGGCACACATAAAGGAATCCTACAGGTCATTAGCTCAAGTCTACCTCCTATTGTGTAGAGATCCTATTTAGTGGTAATATGAAAGCAGAGCACACAGCAGTGATGAGAGCATTGCCAAATCACTGCAAGGTGAGCACTTACAAGAGGGAAAAATAAAAAAGCACACTAGCCAGCAAGTATCTACAAAGCATATTAACAAACCCAGCTTCTCTCACATGCCAGCTCTCCCCCTTCCACATTCCTGTTTCCACTGAACGGCCGCTAATTGAAAATTATGTTTTCAATTTGATGCTTTTTTCTAATTTGTTCTTGTTTGGAAGCATTTCGGGACCCTGTGGTTTGCTGAATTTCCAATGTGTTTTGTGTGAACTCCCTAGGGGAGCCAACAAAAGGCACTGTCAACATTCTCCTGGCCGACAACAAGAATCTCTACTCTAGGTAGAATATTCATACACTCCATGAAACACAGAATCAGAAAGATGTAAGCTCTGCATAAACAGCGGAGAGAGATGAAGAGTTACAGTGTGAAAGGGGATGGGGAGATGCTGTGATGTCTGGTCCCCCCTGTGGTTTTATGAGCTCCCTATGGAGGGGAACCCACCCACCCTGATATCTGCCTAAGTCACCCAGTCCGTAATGAGGAAGATAGTTCTCCGAGGCACAGTACACAGGCTGGTGTACAATTCGTTTAGTGCTGTTAATCATACACACATAGCCCTCTGTCCAGGCAATACATCATACATGTCTATTTATCACAGTGTATACTAAGACCTACACACACCTGTGCATCATGTAATACATGAGCTCACACACACACTAAAAAGTATAAACACATTATACATCACAAACTTATAAACCTATTCATTTTTGCAATCACACACATACAATGTGTGGTAAACCCAGGAAAAACAGCTACAAGGTGGGTGTGGGGTGTGTGTGTGGTAGTAATTAGTCCCAGGAGGTTAAAAGGCCTCTCCCAATCCACTGAGAGATAACCACAGAGAAATAAGGTTTAGCTGGAAAAGGGGTTACTAGGGAACTAATTAGGTTCAGCTGGCTCCAACTGCTTGAGACCTTTTTAAACCCTCCCCTGCATGGACGGGGGGCAAAGAGGGGGGTGCAGCATAGGCAAGCTGCCAGTAGGCTGGGTGAAGCAAGACACTGAACTCTCCCAGGAAGGAAGGCTGCACTCCCTCCCCAGAAGGGAAGAAAACAAGCACAAGGGACTGACTGGGGAAAGGAATAGCTGGACCCTGTGCTACTGGTAAGGATTTGCCTTGCCCAAGCCTGTGTCTCCAAGGATAAAAAGGACTGAGCCTGCTGAGGACAAGAAGGTACTTTGCCACAAATGGTACATGAACACATTCTCCTGCACCTATACCTACACATCACACTCATGCACACACAAATGCATCATACTGCACACACAACTACATATTATACACAGGGGTGGCACCAGGCACCAGCATGCACGCAGCAAGCCACGGGGGGTGCTCTGCCGGTCGCCGTGAGGGTGGCAGGCAGGTTGCCTTCGGCGGCATGCCTGCGGAGGGTCCGCTGGTCCCGTGGCTTCGGCGGACCTCCCGCAGGCGTGCCACTGAATCTGCGGGACCGGGGACCTCCCGCAGGCAAGCTGCCGAAGGCAGCTGCCTGCCATGCTTGGGGCGGCAAAATGTCTAGAGCCGCCCCTGATTGTACACTTGTATCCCTCACACACAGACATGTGTGCATTGCATCATACATGAACACCCACATATCATACACATGCATCGCATTTCAGTAAACACACATGTACCTAAACATCTCATAGTGCACACAATACACATCATACTGCTTGCACACAGTCATATATAGCTCTATGCATCATATTCCACACATGCACATACTTGCGTGTCACATCTCACAAATACTCACATGTGTATGTGTCAAATTTCACAAACACATAGTCACCCACAAACAAACCTGTCTCATACCATGCATACATCTATGCACAGGGTAACGCATGCAAACACCCCATTGTTCTTAATGTAATGTAGTAATTAGGAGGAATGCATTGATACCAGCATAATGTTCAGTGAGGTCCCAGGAGGGTGGTTGGTTAAAGGGAAGGCCCAGCACTTGGGTATATGAACATTCAGATCAGTTTGAGGTAAGATCTACCCTTGCCAACTTTTGGTTGAAAAAAAAATCACACCCCTAACTGACATCAATACTGGCAAAGGGCCTTGTGCAAACACAGTTGAACTGCCAAAAATGTCTTTTTGTTCGTTTAGCTTATTTAATTCATGGAACTGGTATAAGCTATACAGGAAAAAAAAACTATTTTGCTGGAATAAGCTGCATCTCTACTAGGAGGGTTTTCTGGTATAGGGCAAACCGCTTCTAGTGTAAACAAAGCCTGTCTCTACTCTGGCTTCTGGAAATACCTAATTCACTAATGGGCCTGCTACCCCCTTGAAATCTAGTAAACACAAAAACATTGTGTTTAAAGTAGTTTCAGGTCCTACATCCACCCCTAAATTGCCTTGCCAACTTCTGTGGTTTTTCAGTTCACCTTTTCCTATTTTTTGAAAGATTTTTCTCTCTCCAATTGCTGGGTGAAAGTCCCACATAAACAAGAAACTAATTGACTATGGCAATGTGTGACTTTTGCTCTTTACATAACAAACATAAAAGGAAGGACCCACCTGCACCTGCGGAGGTCCAAACAAGAGTATTTACTAACTACCTACAACATGCAAGGCCTAGATAAGGTTGTCAATCCTCCAGGATTGTCCTGGAGTCTCCAGGAATTAAAGATTAATTAAAGAATATGTCATGTGATGAAACCTCCAGGAATATGTCTAACCAAAACCAGCAACCCTACTAGCTACTACTCTGACAGGGTTCTGGTAGTTTCTGAAACATAGGACCACTAGAAGCTCATAAACTATTTAAAGAGAAGCGCCTAATATGGATACACTACATCAGGTTAAACAATGAAACTGATTCTAGTCAAATGCATAAACTGAATGCAAAATGCAAACTAAAAAAACAGAAGAAAATATCATCTTTCTCTAAACTCTTTCAGTTATAGAAACATGAGGTGTCACTTGCAACAGTAGGTGTAGCATTTTTCAGAGCAAAGTGTGCCTTGATTCTCAACACTGCGGATAAATGGTTCAATAAAGACCTAATATTGTAATTGGGGTTTTCTGATTATTTCATTAAACTATTTCTGTTCAGGCCAGGTGTTTGTAAAATCCTTTCTCACAAAACTTGAATTTTGGGCTCTGTTGTTAATTTTGTCCTTGCTTAATGAAAAGAAGAGTCAGGTTGGATATGGAAGTGATGGTTACAGAGTGCCACCTATTGGATTTAGAACCAATTGTTGATCACATCTGTAGAGACACAAATGACTACCTTCTGTGGATTTAAATCTACTTACATACATTATAGAACAGCTTCTGAATAAGTAGCTGTCATCTCTCAAGAAAAAGATTTGGGCAGGCTCATCAGGGAGGATGTTTGCTCAATATGCAAAAATGGTCTAAAAACAATACAGTATCAGGCTGTATTAAAAAGGAGCTGGGGGAAATATGTAAAATATTTTAATATCATTACACAGTTACATGGTACATTCTCACGGTTCATGTAATCTTGGTCCAATCATATTGAAAAAGACATATAAATAACAAAGGGCCAGAGAAGAGCAATGACAGTGATTAGTGATACTAGTGGAGAAGTAATAAATGTTTATTTACACACTTTATGACTGAGGCAGGCAGGACATCTCTAACACGCATACCAGTAAAAACCGTTATACTTTTCCACACCATCATGTATTCACTATATGTCTCTGATTTTATGGAGGCACTATTTTAGAAATGTTTTAGGGTTTAAAAAAATTATTGGGGCTATTTTTCATATCCCTTTGCTTGTAAAGCCAGGCTCTCTTAGTGCCAAGAACCCAGCTGTGCAGAGAGAGAAGGGAAAATTAAAAGAATACAGATTAAAAGATCTTCAGCTGGTGTAAATGAGCATAACTCCAGTCAAATCTGTGCAGCTATTCTGATTTACACAAGGTGAGGATCTGGCTCACAGTTTAGCAAACTATATAAAAGATCTAAAATTGCTTTTCCGCCCCCGATAATGTTGTGATTTTCAGATCTGATCTCAAAGGCTCTAACAGAGATAGCAGAAGCTCTTGTCCAGGGCCAATCGGGGGGGGGGGCCAAGAGGGCCATTTGGCCTGGGCCTCAAGCTCAAAGGGGGCCTTAAATATAGACACTTGTTAATTTTTTGGCATTTGATAAGTTTTACAACTTGTTTTTATGCATATCCCATTTGCACAGAAAAAGGCTAGAAAAGCATTTGTTAAATAAAAATATTCAAATTACAGGTATGTCACTCTTTTTTTTTTGGTGCCTTATTTTGTTTTCATGTGTCATCATTTTTTATTTTTATTATGGCTATGGGCCTCCAAAGCTGGAAGTGGCCCAGGCCTCTCTGGACCTCTGAGAAGGTCTGCTCTTGTCCTCCTGTGAAACTGGGATTCCTTCAGTTTTAGGTATATTAATCTTCTTTTTCTAGACCTATTTGATCACAGGATATCAAACCTTAAGTCTATTACTGGCACAGGCCTGTATATAACTTGTCCTCTTCCCGTGACCACAGTGATCCTTCCACTGAAAGGAAAGCAGAACACATTGCTTTTGCTGGTTGTTATTTATGTATTTATTTATTTATTTTTAAAGGCATCCGTTTGAAGCTGCTCAGAGGTTAGAGATAATCCCAGCAGAGACAGATTAGCAGGCAGAGCACAAGTGTGAAGGTCAAAGGTGTATGAATAATATTAATTATCAAATGTCTCTGCAATTTATCAAATGGGCATTGCTACCAAATATGTGTGCGTGGCCGGGGGAGGTGTATTAGGAGAGTCAACAACTTGGCCAATGGCCCAGATTCAGCTTGTGGGATGCATCTATGTGGCTTACATGACATATTCACATTCTAAAGCATCTAAGCTCTCACTTACAAAATAAGGTTCTAGTTTTTGTGGTTATGAAGATACAATTGGGCCCTGTTTGGAAGGGTAACTGATTCAATGATGTCTTCCTGAGTTTGCAGACAGCCTGAAACAATGTTTCAGAGAGGTGTGAATTCTTCCACCCCTCATCAATATCATTGCCATGTTAGCGCAAAAGCCTAACCATGATCACTTGAATGTTAGCATTAGCTATTTCATTGCTGATGGTTGTTATGGAAGGAGTTGAGAGAGGAGCCCTTAGGGCTGGGAACTGGGAGTTACTGCAGGGAAGGAGACACAGAAACAGGGAGAGAGATGAGCCTTAAAGGGACAGAGAAGAAGAGAAAGGAGGATGAGGAGGGAAGAAGAACAAAGGACAGAAATAGTGTGGATCCTGAAAGAGTGCATATTTTCCCACAGAGTGGCAATGAAGGGAAGCTCTTTCATCCCCCAATCACTCTTTTTGCCAATCTCTGAAACACACACACACAAACACCCAGCCGCCACCAGTTTTGTGTTATCCTCTTAGAGACACCTGAGCAGAGTAGAGCACAGTGTTGCAAAGGAAGGGCAAACCACTGATTTACATAGTGGCATAATATTTTCAGTATTGTTCTCCAGCCCATTTCTTAGATACAGTTCAATCTTCTGTGAATCCACTCAAAACTTTGTGGTTAACCTCATCTTCCACTCCCATCAGTCCCTGCCTTCTAGAAATATTTCAATACTCTACTTTTCCACAGCAACTCACCCTACTCTATAAGCCCCAGCACAGCTCTGACCCTGCCTCCATTTCTGCCCGTTTCTACCAGCTTGCTCTCTCACTTTCTCTGTTTCCCAAGTCTCATTTCCAACCAGTTTATTTGGATTCTTCCCCCATTCTTAGCTTGGGACCTGCTCCCAGTGCTCCAGACAGCTTCCTTCTCCTTCTAAAGTTAGAGGTGGGCCTCAGTCCTGATGTTCCAATCCGGACCTAAGCATTCCTAGAAATTAGGATGTTCAGACCCAGGGTTTTGGTCCATCTTATTCTCAGAGTCAGGAGACAGATGTGAAGCTCAGGTCCTGATTGAGGGGTTTGGGATTCAGTGTACTGGTTAGAACCCAGCTATGCTTGGAACCCAATCCCTTTGCTGAGCTTTGCAGCACCAAGGCTGTGTACTGCAAGCTCTGTGCCTCCTCGTGTAAGCACCAGAACTAGAAGGCCTAAAGGGAACAGAGCTCTCTGCTCCAATAAAAGGAGAAAGGGAAATATGTAGTTGCTATCAAGTAGAATGTATGTAAATTAAGCTTTGTCTTCCTTGTAGTTCTGTATAATGTTTTATGTTGCATGATATATAGTTTTTACTTTCTGTTCTTGGAAATAGTATAATACTTGTCGTGTAATTGTATACCTGAAAGGACATATAAAGAACAGGCCATAGCTAAACATTTAAGTCTGTGGCTATGAGTTGCATTTTGTAATAATTTATGAATACTGTATATTGACCTGGTTATTGGGTTGTTTATTGTATAAATATGTTGGCTTAGCTTAATAGCAGGATGTGTGGAAATACGGTAAGTCAGAAGGCAAGAAAATAACTCCAGATAAGACACCTCTGGGTAAACACTTTGGGGAGGATGGCATGTTGAGATAATGCCTGAGCTAACTGTGAGGATGCTACTTGTTTTGCCAGTGCTGGCCACCAGCTGATCAAGAGGACTATAAATAGTTTAAAAGACAGTCTGTCCAGCAGAAGTTGTTGTTTGGGAGAAACAGACTGACACCCACAGACACCCTAGCTCTTCCTAGTCTCCCCTCACAGGGTGGAAGGGCTTAGGTAAGATAGATATGCGTGCAGATTTTTTTGTTGTTACACTGTTTCTATGGTAAGATTTGAACAATATTGTGGTTTGAGAAGGCTGGTTTGAGTCACTATATTTACCACCAGTCTCACAATCCCAAAGGGAAGAACTGTAGGTACCATGCCCAGATGGACAAGCACAGATGTGAAGCCTGAGACCTGTTTCTAACCCTGTGGCCTGGAATCTGGTCTAAGAGTGGGAGAATCTCAAAATTACACCCCAGGAAAGAACAGGAGTACTTGTGGCACCTTAGAGACTAACAAATTTATTTCAGCATAAGCTTTCATGGGCTACAGCTCACTTCTTCGGATGCATAGAATGGAACACACAGACAAAAGATATTTATACATACAGAGAACATGAAAAGGTGGAAGTACGCATGCCAACTGGAAGAGTCCAATCAATTGAGATGAGCTATCACCAGCAGGAGAAAAAAACCTTTGAAGTGATAATTGAGATGACCCATAGAAGGTGTGAGGAGAACTTAACATAGGGAAATAGATTCAATTAGTGTAATGACCCAACCATTCCCAGTCTCTGTTTAAACCTAAGTTAATTGTATCTAATTTGCATATTAGTTAGAGTTCAGCAGTCTCTCTTTGGAGTCTGTTTTTAAAGGTTTTTTTTGTTGCAAAATTGCCACCTTCAAGTCTGTCACTGAGCAGTTAGAGAGATTGAAGTGTTCTCCCACTGGTTTTTTAATGTTATGATTCTTGATGTCAGATTTGTGTCCATTTATTCTTTTGCATAGAGACTATCCCGTTTGGCCAATGTACATGGCAGAGGAGCATTGCTGGCACATGATGGCATATAGCACGTTGGTAGATGTGCAGGTGAACGAGCCCCTGATGGCATGGCTGATGTGATTAGGTCCTATGATGGTGTTACTTGAATAGGTGTTCCATTCTATGCATCCGAAGAAGTGAGCTGTAGCCCACGAAAGCTTATGCTAAATAAATCTGTTAGTCTCTAAGGTGCCACAAGTACTCCTGTTCTTTTTGCGGATACAGACTAACATGGCTGCTACTCTGAAACCCCAGGAAAGGTAAACACACAAGGCTTGGACCACAGGGGTGCACTCAGAGACCAGAGAGGGGTCAGAAGTGCATCCAGCCCTATACATGTCACATAATCATATATAGGAAAACATATATAAACAGCAATCCATAGCTAAACATTTACGTCCATGGTTATGTTTGTTACAGCCTTACTGTGTAACACTATATAAATGCACCATCATCTCTGGAGGCAGAGACCAGTGCTTCAGAATGCCATAGAATGCAAGTTTCAACCTATTGGAAAGAATGAGGTGAAGAAAATGTCCTCTGTTTTGCTTAGTCTGGCCTTAGGCTGTGTTGTAAGGGTGAACCCTCTTTCATTTCAAAGTTCCTCTGAAATCAGCAGGATGACAAGCCTCATGGGATATGGGGAAGTCGCTGCTGCTGCCACCTTTACCTTTTTGTTACATTTTACAGGCCATTTGAGCCTAATCGGTGCATGCTTCCCTCATTGCCTGCAAAGACACTGGCTGCTGCGACTCAATTTTCTGCGGTCTGCATAGTCTGGGGACAAGGAGAGAAACCACCATGAAAGCTTAGTGCCACCTAGTGGAGATGAGGATGATTTGGCCAATTTTTTTTTTTCCTGTTACAATAGTCACGGTTGTCAGGTACTTTAGGATTGAAATTTAGTTTATAAAAAAGAAAAACGAGAGTTACAAAATGTTTCCATGAAATATTTTTAAAAGTCAATGAACAATTATTTAAACATTCCCTATACTGTTGAGAACTCAGGCACTTTTATTTGTGCTAGTGAACTTGTCTGCCTGTCTAACCTTTCAACTACATCTGTCTAATAATCTGCCTGTCTCTTTAGGCATTATGTTCCTCATGGGGACATTTGATTTGCTGGAGAATCAGATAGTGAAAATGACTAGAAACAGAAAATTAAACTGGCTAAACTGAGACAAGTGCAGACAGGAAATGAACAGCATCAATGGTGAGAAGTAAACTAGAGTTGAATGTATTGGATGCAGTATCTGTTTTTAAATACAGTTTTTCTAATTTACACTGTTACTAATAACACAGGTGAGGATATTTACATGCACATTGTACATATATGTGCATGTATTTATACCCTCTCAAATGAACTCACACAGAAAAATGATAAAGACAAAAACACCTATTCAGTCACGGGTGAACTTTTCAAAAAGCGATCACCCCAGACCTGACCTCTCAACCTTTGTGCTCAAAGGAAACTTGCATAACACCTTCAAAAGATGAATCTGGGAACTTAAATTCATAACTCTGTTTGGCACTAAAAACCATGGGCTTAACAGAGACTCTGGTTTTATGGCTCATTACAACAATTTGTAATACATCTTACTGCCTGTTAACCCTTAATTTCCCACTTCATTTTAGTGGTCTCCTACAGCATGTGTGTGTGACAGGATCCCTGGGGTGCAACGTGGAACTGGGGTATCACTGTGCCCTCTTAACTCTCCAGCCTGGGCTGTCTCTCACAGTGCTTTGCTAATGACAAACATCAAACCCCTCCAGGTTGTGTTGTGCAGAGTGATAACAACATGTGGAGCCCCATACCCAGTTAGATTGCATGACTGCTCCCTGAATCACTCACAAATCACACAAGAAAGGCACCAGCAAGTCTCCCAAGCCTCCAGCCTTGGACCCCAGAACTGTACCATCTTGCCCACGTCAGAAGCCTGACCAGTGTAAAATCATTGCCCAGTCTGCCCCGCCTCCACCCTTGATATAGAGAGGGCGCACACTGAGCTGAGATTTCCCAAACACTTCAAGCAAAACACACTTTTAGGTAAAATATAAAAGATTTATTAACTACAGAAACTGCACAATCTAAATCTTAAACCTTATTACGCTAGACAGTATTTGGATCAAACAGTTTTCTCAGCCCACTGGATATTGCAGGTAGGTTCTAGTTCTTAATACACAGGCTTCCGCTATAAACCTGGGATTAGTCTCTTCAAGTCTTTGTCTTCCCATAGGGTTGCCCGGTGTCCAGTCTAAAAGTGACCCTGGCAGCTCAGATCAACACCACTGACTAGGCCGTTAAAAGTCCAGGTGGTGCGGAGCTGGCAGGCTCCCTACTCAGCTCCCACAACCAATGGGAACTGCGGGGGTAGTGCCCATGGGCAGGGAAAGCTTGCAGACCCCCCTGGCTGTGCTAATGTCTAGGAGCCGGAGAGACATGTCGCCGCTTCCCAGTACCCGCCTGAGGTAAGCGTCACCCCGGAGCCTGCATACCTTCCACCCCTCAACCTCCTGCCCCAGCCCTGAGCCCCGTCCTGCACCCAAACTCCCTCCTAGAGCTCACAACCCCTTCCCACACCCCAACCTTCTTCCCCAGCCCTGAGCCTCCTCCCACACCCAAACTCCCTCCCGGAGCCCAAACCCCTCACCCCCTCCCACACCCCAACCCCTTGCCTCAGCCCAGAGCCCCCTCCCACACTCTGAACCCCTCAGAGCAAAGGGTTTCAGCAGATCATAACCTTTCATATGATATCCTACATGGCATGCTTTGTATGAAATATATCAAAATTCTATGACAGGGATGAATATGAGGGTTCCAGGGTGCTGTTTTGTGGTACAGAGTGCCACAGTGTGAATCCCTTATGTTTAACAATCGGTCCCACGTTGTATTTAGCTTAGACAATCTTACCTTCTCCAGATCTGAGGAAGAGCTCTGAGAGATATAAAAACTTGTATCTACCACTACCAATAGTTGGTCTACTAAAAGATAATACTTCACATACTTGTCTCTCTCATGTATTTATATGTGCATGCAGAGCCAGGTAGTGAATCCATCCAGACAAGAGACTCAATTACTTGATAGCTCAAACACACTAGGGTTGATAGATCAAACACCAACTAGGGTTGATGTGGACTTTGAGCTCCAAAATCACAGCCTTCTACTAGGACCAAGCAGGTCAGGCAATATCTCTTGTGTCCCATATGATTGTTCCAGAGTTTCCCTCTATTTATCAGATGCAGTTATGCCTGTATGTGCATGTATAGATTTTTCTCTGTGGAAGGAGCTGTTAGAATTGTACAAGCATTTAAAATGTTGCTTGATTTTATGTAATCATAAAACATTTCAGCGCCTTTTAAATTGGTCAATTTTCTACTAAATAATTAAAAAATGAACATGTTCTATCCCCTTTGGTTTTTTCATCTATTTCTTTTCCCACTTCTTTGATTTTATTTCCACTTTCCTTTTAATTAATATCTTGGTGAATTTTTCTGTTAACTTTTTAGTGTCTGTTTTCCCTCATTGTTGTTTTTTTCTTTAATGTTCATTTTTATTCTCTCTCCCTCCTCCCTTTCTTTTCTTAGGTTCAGAAATCCCTCAAGACCACAGTACCTTAGCCATATAGCAGCTTCTTTATCCAGTGTCATCTCTGAAAACTAGATGCCAGTGCTCCTCACAACAATCATGCTGCCGAGAGCCCAGTGAGGGTTCATTGAACTGTATGAGTTGGGGTGTGGAACTGGTGCTCAGGTGGGCATAGAAAAAGTAGCTGGTGTGGTGTGGCTTAGTTAGGTATGTGAATGTGGGGAAACAAGTTCATGTTCTGGAAGGGGATAAGAAGTATAGGGCATTGCTGGACAGCTGCACTTTTGATCACCTGCAACCCTGACTCCATTTAAAAATTTGTGTGTGTGAGGTTTTTTCCTGGTTTTTAAGTAGAAGGTATTGAGGGTGCATGTTCAGGACTCAAATTGACAGTGTGGAGGAAGCATGGGTATTCTCATTGGCCTGATATGTTCTCATTAACCCATTACTCGGCAGACAGACAGGCTATTGCATGCTGGACTATCTGGAATTTCTCCACAGAGTTCTCCATCTCCCAGGTCCCAGCCACTGCAGGAATGGAGCCATGTGCTGTCTAGATAGTCTCCAACTGACAGGTGGATCGTAGTGCAGCAGCTTCTTTTGGTTTAGCTACAGTGCTTGATTTGCGCCAGGGCTGAGCCCCAGTATCATGGGCGGCGGCAGAAATGGATTACCCAATAGGCAGACTAAGCGCGTGCTTAGGGCACCAGCAAAGCAGGGGGCACCAAAAAAAATGAGTTTTTTTTTTTAAATTTGATATTTCAAAAAAAGCATTGAAGTAGTGATCATGAGAAGAATCAGAACTTTGTTAGACTTCCTTACACTCCACTACACAGCCTTCCCCTGTTTTTCTGTTCTCTTTTTATTACTTATCCCCACCTAAACCAGGGGGGTGTCCTACTAACGTAGATCAAAATAATGCGAGGAAAGCGGAGACTGTAACTGATCATTCTACTCCTGGTGGTAAAACAGACCTTGTTCTAGAACGTGTGGATGTGTCAGAGACTGAACCTGCTCATGCTGTACATAATAGGAGAAGTATCAGAGGGGTAGCCATGTTAGTCTGGATCTGTAAAAGCAGCAAAGAATCCTGTGGCACCTTATAGACTAACAGACGTTTTAGAGCATGAGCTTTCGTGGGTGAATACCCACTTCGTCGGATGCAAGATAATAGGAGAAAAGATCCTGGTACATGGGTTGATTTCAGTAGCGAGGATGTAGCTTACTGTCAGCACCATGCTGGGCCATTCGAGCCATCATGTCGGACTTTCTGTGTCTGTGTGTGGACAAGGCCTTGCTGGCTAATGACACCCCGGGGTAGCAGCTGGGCTAAGGCCATCGCTGCTGTGCCCCGAGGCGATCAGAGGACAGGCACCCGGCAGGGCTGACCATGGCCATAGGCTCTGCCAGGGGCGGGCAGGGGTCACTGCAGGTGTTCATGTGGTGGCGGCGCCATTGGCGCCCGGGCTGAGGGCAGCTGGGGCGGGCAAGGGTCTGCTCCTGGGAGACGAGCGGCCCAGCAGCCGCTACGCTGCCCCGGCCCGCAGCACCGCGCGGGGGGCGGCCCGCCCGCCTTGCCAGTCCCCAGCCCGGGTTCCCCGGCGGCTCCGCGCTCCCCCGCCCGGCCGCAGGGAGTCCGCCGCGCCTGCAGGGGTCGCTGCCGCGGGAGGCGCGGGGCTGTTCGCTCGGCGGTAGCAGTCGCAGCAGCCGCAGCGTCCGTGGCTGTAGACGCCTGAGCAGCAGCAGCAGCAGCAGCCGCAGGAGAAGCAGCCCTGAGCCGCGGCGGCCTCGGTTCCAGCTCCGGCCCCCGCCGCACGATGCCGACCGTGGAGGAGCTTTACCGCAACTATGGGATCCTGGCCGATGCCACTGAGACCGCGGGGCAGGTGGGTCCCGGCCGCGGCCTGCAGGGCCCCGTAAAGCCCCGGGCTCGCGTGCGGCAGCTCCCGGCCGGGGGGAAGCAGCGGGGCGCAGGCCGGCGGCTGGCTGAGGGGGCGGGGATCGGCCTGGGGCTGAGCAGCTTGGCGGGCAGCGGGTTAAGCAAAACAGTCACTGATTAAAACAACATTGCTCCCGCCGCCGCCCAAAGCCTCAGCCTGGGCCAGTGGCGTTAGCGGTGAAAGCCTGGCTCCCCCCCCCCCGGCCGCCGTTTGCTGTTGCTGCAGACCCGGCCTCGTTCAGTCGGAGGGGACTCGACCTGGCGTTCGTTACACGCCGCTTGGATCTCAGGCGTAGAGGGGCTTCGTAGCCAGCGTTTCCCCAGGACGTGGAAGGCCTGACTTCCAGAAGTGCGTAGCGACCGCTGCTCCTGTTCCGTTTTAGTGGGAGCCATGGGTAGCCATCACCTCTGAAAAATCAGTTCCTTGCAGCTCCCTTCTGCTTGTCAGGCCTGGGGCTCTGTTTCAAATGTGGTGTTCTGGAGTTTGAGTTATTACCGCAGTCTCAGAAAACAGACCTGCCTTGATCGGTGTTTGGCCCAGAGAAACTTGTGGCAGTCATAAAAAGAAAAAAGACACGTCTTGCGTTTTTTAAATTTATTATTGCCATCCAGAACAGGCTGTGTTGAGTAAAGCATCCTTTCTGCAACAGTGAGGAGAGTAGGGTGTTAAAAACAGAATTCAGTTTGTTTTCTTTAGAATAAAGTATTCTGATTTTTTGTTCCAGTTATAGTATGTTGTTTGGGAAACTTCTGCTAGCATTTTAAGGTTTCAGTCCTGCATAGCTTTACGTAAATAAATAGAGTTAAGCATGTGCAGAAGAGCTTGCAGGATCCGGGCCTGTGTGCAATGAACAGCTAAGCAGATGTAGGAGTGAAAATGAAAATAGCCAAAGTAAGTAAATGACAACTGGTGCATAATAATTGAGGAGTTACTGGTCAGAAGGGAAACTTATTTCCAAGTATAGAAATTATGTACAATAGTTTATTTAAAAGACAGGTGGTAGGAACAATATTTGAATAAGACAAGACCAATATGATTATTCATCTGTGAACTACTGTCACTTACAGATGTATAATTTGGGGACAGAGAGATTGCTTGTCCAGGTCTGGCCAGCAATTGTCTTTAGGGCATGAAAATAAAAGCATCTCAGTATAATTTCCTGGCTTGCTAGATTAATTAAAAAAAAATGCCTTGGCAAGGCCAGGTGAAAGATCAAATGTCATCTGAGAGAGAAACTAATTATTGTAGTTCTTGTATCTTTTACAATTAATTCCTTCCTGTCTAGATAGTCGGCTTCCAGGTTCCGATCCTGCCATACAACCCTGATGATCATGTGGAACTCTATCAACTTAATTGTGACCCTGCTTGTGTAAGGGTCTGCTCATGTAGATCTAATTGTAACATTTGGCTCTTAGATGGTATAAATATTTAACATTATTCAGCTGAACAGAAGGTGATTTATTGGTCCAATTGTCTATTAAGGGCCTGATCTCTTACTGAAGTCAGTGGAAATTTTGCCACTCTCTCAAAAGAAGTAGAATACCATAAGCCATTTCCTACCTTATTGGTGGTTTGGACAGTAATTTTTTTCATTAAATGAAGCCTTTATTTTTTATCAATAATTTTGTTGGTTTGATTAGCAGTCAGCACAGTTATGTCAAAGCAAATTATGGTCCGGTTAATTTATCATTAATATACATGAACTTTTTGCAAACAGGTTGCTGTATTAATGGTGAAAGTGAAGTGTAACTGAGAGTAAAAAGTCCTTTCTTGGTCCTAGGGAAATCCAAAGTAGACTCTGCTTTATATAGTCTGTCTTTTCTTCTAGCATAAAGATGCTTATCAGGTGATATTGGATGGCGTAAAGGGAGGTGCCAAGGAGAAGAGACTAGCAGCACAGTTTATTCCAAAATTCTTCAAACATTTTCCTGAGCTGGCTGATTCAGCTATCAATGCCCAACTGGACCTCTGTGAGGATGAAGATGTTTCTGTAAGGATACATGCTGGACATTTTGTAGCAAGCTGCTATATTAATTCTTATTTTGTGCTCCCTTTTATTCCTTTCCCATTTTATATAAGTATTTTCTTGCAAAAAATTGGACTTCAGTGTCCATATGTTTCCAAGCATATTATGTCTGTGTGTCATAAAATTATAATTAAACTAACAATACGTTAGTGCCTTCCTCTTATTTCAGTCAAAACAATTCTGATCACTTTGGGTGAAATAAGCTGATTCCTACAGATGCATGTCACTTAGCTCATTGATAATGCTTATAATGCAAATAATGTCTGTAGAACACATTGTAATTGGACTCATCTTCTATCACCAGATAAATCTTCCTTGGGTTTCTTTCTTCACTATCCCTTGTGACTCGACCCTTTCTAATTACAGGAAAAAATTCTCTAGCCAGAGACTGAACTAAAAATATTTTTCATATCCCTAACACTTTTTTATATCAAAGTACTTTACATGTCTTAAGCCTTACATCTTCTCAGGGAGGTAAGGAAATATTTCTCCCATTTTACATTTACACATTGGAAACATGAGAGACAAAAAAAAATCAAAGACCTGATTTTCCAGCAGTCCTCAGCACCCACAACTCCAATTTGCTTTGATGGGAGTTCTGTAGGCTAAGCACCTCTGGAAATCAGACCTAGGTGATTTGCACAAGGTCAGACAGGAAGTATCAGCTGTGCTGGGAAGAAACCCCAGTATTTCTGACTCTTGAACACTAACAACTAACCCATCCTTTTCTGTTTTAGCCAATAATACCTATCTAGAAGTGGTTGAAAATGATCAAATAAAGGATGGAAGTTGTATTATTTTTTAATACAAATTTGTTCATGAGGTTTTGATCAGTTAGTGATTTTTTTTATGTAAGTGTTCAAAGAAATTGTTAAAATGGCATTTGCCCAAAAATATTAGGCTCAAGATGAAATCATAGTTATTTTATAATCTGCAAATATCTGTTCATAAGACTTCTCCAAACCAACCACAGATGCTGAAGTTTGAGTTGTCACTAGTGTCTGATTAATAGCTGGGGCAGAGACTTTTTGGTATGGAACTAATGGCACAGCAGAGTTAAATAAATCAAAAACCTCACATGGGTTCTGCAGTTTACATCAGCATATGCAATTCAGAAAATTTGAGTTCAGCATTTAATTCAAGGATGCTACAGGAAGTAAAAGGTAGCAGAAGTCACACACTAAATCATCTTACTCTATGTTGGCTTAGATATCAAACGCGTGGTTTTTTTTCTCATTTAGCTGTTTTTCTTCTGAACCCTTTTAGAATCAGTGCAGTCTTACTCTTCCTGTAATTATGTGCTAAGATTTTGACTCTTCTGTTCAGATGATGACAGTATTTCATTTTGACAGATCCGACGCCAAGCAATCAAGGAGCTGCCTCAGTTTGCCACAGGAGATAATCTTCCCCGGGTGGCTGACATACTGACCCAGCTTCTGCAGTCAGGTAACATGTACTGATGATTTCCTTGCCTATTTCCTGCTGCCATGTGCTTCTGTTACATGTATGTTTGTGGCTGGTTTAGTTGAAGAGCGTTACCGTTGTAGAAACTGAATTCTTCCTCTGTTGATTCATTAGCTTATTATGTAGCAATCTGCCACAGTTGTCTTCATGTCCTGTTTTTGCTCCATTTCTTTTCCCCTGTCATTCACATCTCATATCTGTAGTGCAAATATGCTAGCCTCCAATTCTGCTGGGAAGTGATTGATTATCTTAATTTAATGCAGAATGACTTACAGTTATCTCAATATTTTTGTCCCAGCTTTCCATGGCCTGGACTACCCTTGCCCTCAATACAAGAGCTAATGAACTTTTCATATACTGGTGCCCTGGATCTGTCTTGAATCAAGTGTCCATGGGGATCATTTATTTCCTAAAGGCTCTGAAAGACCAATGGATTTATTTTCTTTGGCACAATTTAAACTTTCACATTTTCAGTGCACAGTAAATTAAAACATTTAACATCATTCAGTATTTCATATACAATATATATTAGTTTATGTTCAAAAAGAAAACCCCAGTGGCTTTGTAGAGAGCTAAATATTTACTAAATGTTCAGAGTTATTTTGTAAATGCACTATTTTAGTCTCTCCTAGTCAGTAAATGGGAAATATTGCCTTTCAGAAGGGACTTGCATTTTGATGCCACTTTGCAGCAGAAGCCCTATTTGATACAAAATAAGAGGGAAAGAATTTGCTTCCTATTTGGAAAGCACTGGAGAACTTCAAACTTATTCTGAAGTAAATCCATAAAAAAAAATATTTATCATTAATATATCAGTTGGTATCACTTTGGTTACTACTGGTTTAACCATCTCTTCAGCTAACCAAAATATTTAGTTACGATAGTTAACTTACAAAAGTTTGTGACTCTGGTTTTTAAAGCTTTCTATTGGTGAAATTTATTTTTTCATTTCTATTTTGTATCTTCACTGTCAGGATGACAGGAAATATTTGTTAAACATTTAAACTCTGCAGTGACTTGCTCTTTGTAACCAGATGTCAGGAGCAGAAACCTTTTTGTATTATGATGGAGTATTCTTTTGACTTTTTATTCTTGCCCTTACTTCAGCATTTCAGAAAGATACATGACTTTGAATTTTCTCTCCCCCAGATGATTCTGCAGAATTCAACTTGGTGAACAATGCTCTGCTAAGTATTTTTAAGATGGATGCTAAAGGTAAAGAACAGACTCTTTTATATATAATGTTTTTATTGTTTAAAGCTCACCAGTCATTGGTAAGTCTCAAGGAGTGAGATTAGGAATGGTACTTGTATCTGCTGCAAGGCAGTGTAGAATTTTAAGCAAATGTTATTACTTGCTGTTCTGTGTCAGAGATCTTGAGCTGCTTAGCTTATATAAATACAGATCCATTACAACTTTGTAATAGAGTGGCACCCGAAATGTTATTTGATATGCAAATATACAGGAAAGCATGATCTCTCCCTTTAAGAATTATGTGTTCTGCTGTGCTGTATGTTTACCTCGTTTCTAAAACTAGCAATTTTAAAATAAGTTCTGGAACTTTTCCAATTTGGAAAGTAGTTTTCATTTTACTGTATATCATAATTATAAAATTGTTGAATGGTTTGCATTAGTTGAATTTTGTTTGCATTTCAGGGACACTCGGAGGCTTGTTCAGTCAGATTCTTCAGGGAGAGGATATTGTGAGAGAACGAGCCATCAAGTTCCTCTCTACAAAACTCAAGACCCTGCCTGAGGAGGTGCTAACAAAGGAAGTAGAGGAGCTCATATTAACTGAATCAAAGAAGGTAAGTGTTGTGTTTCACTCCAGATTTAGATTTTGTTAAATCAGCTTTTTTTGTAATAGAACTGTTTCCAGTATTTAATTATTTAAAATGCCATGCACGTTATGGCATGTATACATGATTCTGTGATTACCCTGCTATGTTTGCAACCCAGATGTTACAGCATTATGTTAGCATGTGAATGCGAAAGCAACTATTTTTTCCACTTTTGTTTATAATCTATTTTCATTGTCCAGACTGAGAGAAATGGAAAAATCAAGAAAACTAACCAAACAATAAGAAGTAAATTACATGGTTAAAGTTCTTTCAGTTTTAGGCATTAAGTTTTTGTTAGTAATCTAAGGACACTTGATATTTAAAAATTATTGGCTGAGCAAAGTGAGGTCCTATGCTCAATTTGATGACATTTCTGTCTGTGACCCTCTAGTTACTTTAACCCAGAGGCATATACAGAGATACTGTATGTTTTCCCATTTTTTAAAATGCAGGAAGCTAAAACTGAACAATTGGATAACAGCGCTATTTACCACCTTAAGTGTAATAGGAGACGGGTATTGCAAATTGCCTCAGTGGGATTCTGTTTTCTGCTTTTATTTTAAGGTCCTTGAAGATGTGACGGGTGAGGAATTTGTCCTTTTCATGAAGATATTATCTGGCTTAAAAAGCTTACAGACAGTGAGCGGGAGGCAGCAACTGGTGGAACTCGTGGCTGAACAAGCTGACCTGGAGCAAACCTTCAATCCATCCGATCCAGATTGTGTGGACAGACTCTTGCAGTGCACTCGACAGGCAGTGCCACTCTTCTCAGTATGTATTTCTTTCCTTTTGTATAGTTAGTACCATATTAAAGTTACTGACTGTAATGTCTTTAACATCGTGACTAATTGTGTCAGAGTGATTGCATAGCTGTGACTTATAGTCAGCAGTTTCTCTGACCTAAGTCTTACATGTATTATGGACTGATCTGTTCTGGAGAAGTTCCATTCAGATTTGTAAACTTTTGTGTCTTCCCTAAGTTCCTGCTTTCTCACAAATTGAAGAATTTGATGTGAATGATGTCTCAGTCTCCCACTTCTGTTCTTCAGCATATGTGGTATTTGTCTTGGTGTGTTAGCTGAGAGAATTGAAATTTTCTTTATTGGTTTTGGAAGATAATCTTACCAACTTGACTCTAGGAGCTCTCTCTCTAATAAACTCCATGCTCAGCAATTTCTAGGCTTAATTTAGTAAAGATAACTTTCTTCCATGGTTACAGAAGTCTTTTAATACCATTCTTTTTGTTCTTTGTTAGCATCCCTGGCAGATGGGCAGTTCTGTTGCATTGGCTCTATGTGCCCAGTGTAGTTTTTAGGAACTACTCTTTCAGAATCAGGGGGAAAACATCACAACTCAACATTATAAGAGGGGTATGAGAAATGAAGTATGTCCTTGTGGTTAAGGCACTGGATTATATTTGTGGCTGTATCACAGACCTCCTTTGTGATATTTGGTAGGTTATTTAATCTCTGAACCCTAGTTCCCCATCTTGTAAAATGGAGAAACCTCTGAAATTCTAAATTGCACTGATTTAACTGTTTTTGATGCACTCCTCCACTCCAGGAGATTTTGACAGTCTGTTAAAGGAAAATACGGTGTTTTCTTTTTGTGTCTATAGCACAGAAGGAACTGAGCAACTTCTGAGACATCCTGTGTTCAAAAGAGTTTTGTCAGCTTTTGCCCCAGTCTTGCAAGGGAAAGTCATTATAAGATAAAGGCAGGATTTAAGGTCATGGGCAGGGACCATGAGGTTCTGGCCAAGTGAAAGCTCCATCTCTCAGCTATATCAGACACAGATTACCACTTCGAAAGGAGGCTTCAGCCTAACTTCAGAAATAGGTTAATAACTTCTTTTTAAAACACTGACACTTGCACAACCAGAGTAGGATGAGTCCTTGCAAAAGTTCCTGGATTGTGTGTTTGTTTTTTTTTTTTGCTCAGACTTTGGAATCTTGTAACAATCCCCTCTTTAGATATAAAAAGTGAATATTTGCCAGGTATACTATTAATTATACATGGTAATTATACATACCCCATATCCACTGGGCTGACCTAGCACTATCTGCTGTCGAGAGAGAGCTGGGTTTGAATCTTAAGCTTACCCTCTTGCTCCATTCTCAGTGAGGGTTAGAAATATTGCAGAGGTGAGAGCACAGAGTCCAATAGACAAATATTCTACTGATGGATTTAAACTTATACATTGATTAACTCAGTCCATTGCCAGACATATTGCAGTAGTTTAAGGCCTGTTTTCAGGGAAATGGAACTGTTATAGATAGGAAAAAATAAGCATATGCAATTTTATCAAAATCCCCTGTAGCCTAGGCACCACTCTTAGCTGGAAGGGCCCGTGTGTTTTGAGGGGGGAAATTGGCTAAGGGATAGCAAAATGATGGGTGTCCATTGGGCAGGGAAGGTGGGGATAAATTAAATCAGACTCCTGCAGTAACCTTAGTGTCTTTCTGAACTTTTACAGAAAAATGTTCATTCTACAAGGTTTGTGACTTACTTCTGTGAGCATGTGTTACCAAACCTCAGTTCCCTGACTAGTCCAGTGGAGGGCCTTGATATCCAGTTAGAGGTAAGCTAAGCCTGTAAAAGCTAATAAACCTCAAACATACACATCATAGTGCCTATTCCAGAAGTGAATGTTTCTCTGCATAACTCTCTGGGATTGTAAAAACTACAGTGTGTTTTCCAGCAATGTGCTGGTCTACTCTTCTGTGGCTCTTCCAGTTAATAACATGAGGAAAGACCACAGCACTCTACCAGCTGACGGAGCTGTGTTGAGCAGAACCTTCCTTCTAATGCCTAAGAGTAAATACAGAAAGCAAAACCCTTACCCTAATTAAGAGGAATAATGACTACAGTCATTAGTCATATGGTGATCTCACTGAACTCTCCAAGCTGTTGCTGTTCCTTCACATTGTCTTCCAAATAGCCCCCTTAGAGTTACCACTTTGTCAACAATGTGCTTGTACTGTGCAAAACAAACAAACAAAAAGTGAAAAATTTCTGCCTGAAAGAGCTTACAAGCTGAAAGACAGATCCAGATAGATAAGATTCACTGAGAAGCCATGAGGGAATAACTTGAATACCTTTTTATATTCATTATTTTTATTGTGTCACTACTTGTGGGCATGATGGAGGGAGTGTAGCTTTAGGAGGGACTTAAATGCATTGAGGAAGGAGGCTTGAATGAACATCTGGCAGATTGCAGACAGGAGATTCAGACAAACTTAGTCTGGCATTCACTGATAATAATTGTTAAAATACATGTATAAATATTACTGTCACATGTTAATTTTCATTAGTTCTCTACAAATCTCTGCTACTTAAAGCCTGCATTAAAGGTAAAACGTCCCTCACCTGGCATGAGTTGTATTTTATAGACTTTCCAAAATCATGATTGCTATTTCTGGCAATTGAATGTTGCAATATGCTGAAGAAGCCATGTTAATGTTGCAGTCCACTTTTATTTAAAATTATGCAACCATGTGATTATAACTTGTAGCTTTACCAAGAGCTGTTCTTGTTTGTAGGTATTGAAACTACTTGCTGAAATGAGTTCGTTTTGTGGTGACATGGAAAAGTTAGAATCAAACTTGAAGAAGCTTTTTGATAAATTACTGGTAAGGCAGACTTTTGCTGTGATACAATAATAAAAAATGCATGCCTCAAAGTGAGTGACCTTCAGTAGCTTATTACCCATTTATCTTTGGTCCCTTTCTGTTGTAAAGGTAGTTACCCCTGGTTATTCTGTTCAAATAAGTGCAAAGATCTCTTTGCCCACTTTGAATCTCTCAGTAGCATTGCAGAACTGGATGATTTCTCTACACACCATTTTTGATCTAAGTTGAAAAAAGTAGCATTGTTTGTGTTCGTATGATGATCTTAAAATCCATCAGTACTAGCAGTAGTGGCAGGGCTACCACAGACGCTTACTGGCTCAAAGCAGGTATAGTTGAGATGCTGATAAAAGTGTTGGTAGCTGATCTGCACTGGCCTGCAAACAAATGATAGTAACATGGAGCTAGTGCAATGAAGGGAGAGACTGTTAGAATTGTCAGAATAGATAAGGCCCTATGTAATGTAGCTTAAACTAGTTTTGTTGGAGTCTGTACAAGACTGCAGCAGAGCCTATAGAAAAATGGTCCTCCCTGCAATCCAACAATGCACAGAGTGGTACTAATAAATTAGGTGTTTGCTGGACTGGCTGTTTCCAAACACTGACTTTAACTGAGGAGTTTTGTACGATCATATATTCAAGAGAAACTGTTAAATAGATTAGACTGCTAACCTGCTTACATATTTAGCTAACTGATTTGGTAATGCTGTTTATTTCCTATATTGAGGTTTTAATTTTCATAGCCATGCCCTCTTGTGAATGTGGGTGAGATGCAAAGAGTGGAGAAAAGGGAACAGGTGAGTGAAAGTGTCTCATTTATCTGTTCTGCTTGGTGTTCATCAGGAGTACATGCCACTCCCTCCAGAGGAAGCAGAGAATGGGGAGAATGCTGGCAATGAAGAGCCCAAGTTGCAGTTCAGCTATGTGGAGTGTTTGTTGTATAGCTTTCATCAGCTGGGGAGAAAGCTTCCAGACTTCCTCACGTCCAAGCTCAATGCAGAGAAATTGAAAGACTTCAAAATCAGGTAATTGTACGAGAGACTGGAATGATCACTTAGCTGCAAACCTAGCTGGAATGGGCATATTGGAAGTGTCAATGTAGAATGTTATTGATCCTTCCTCTGCTGAACTGTTTGGGTGCAGGAGAAGAATAAATCAGATTAGTAAGTAAAATAATGAACTGGTTGAAAAATGTTGTCAGCATTTATTTAAAAATTAAAAAAAAACTCTTGTCCTGTCACGGTTTTCCTTTTGCTTGTGGTTTTCTTTTACAGGAATGTGTGAAGTTTTGTGCTTGGCTTGGTTGGGGTTCATTAAATACTTAAACTCTTTTTTCTGTTAGGCTACAGTATTTTGCCCGAGGGTTGCAGGTTTATATACGGCAGCTTCGTCTGGCACTTCAAGGAAAAACAGGTGAAGCCTTAAAAACAGAAGAGGTATGTATTCCCCAGGAACAGTTCTCTTATTGATTCTACAGAAATAGCTATTGCAAACCATTATAAATGCCAACCTTTTTTGCTTAGATGACTAATTGAATGATACTGGGAAATGACTATCACTATGCTGCTTAAGCCTAATAAATGAATGTAGATTGACACTGCATTTCAGGCAAATACTATCAATACAGCTGATAGCAAGTATTTTAGAGGCGAAAAAGCTCTTGTAGTTTGAATAAAGTTTGTTTTGTGGTCTGGAAAGTGGCAAATGTTTTCTAGATTTAGTAAGTGCTAGATGACAGCATGTATGAATGCACCATTCTCTTACCTCTACAGACCCAGGTTCAATTCTCCTCATGTGCAAATGAGTTTCAACTCAAATTTGTTGTTAGTATTTCTCAGTACTACAAAAGTACTAAATTAGGTGCCATTGGCCATGTCCAGGTTTGGAGTACCAACTGCGTTGCAGGTCAGTAGTCAAGGAAGCTGAAAGAGCTGTGTGAGGCCACAGGGCTTCAGTGCCAGAGGGTGCTGGAAATCAGGACTGGGGTGCACTGATTAGCAGGGAGTGCAGCAGATTGGGACTGAGGCTCATTAGCAGAGCTGTACAGTGGCCAAGCACTAGGACAGTGAGGGCAACAGATAAGATTGAATTGGTTTAGCAGAGCTGCGGCGGGAAGCTGGCATAGTACATCGCTGTACTGTTGCTTGTCTCTAACCAGTGCTGTCAGTCACTTTCAGGAGCATTAGCCTTAATTTATTTATTTATTTTAAATAAAGGCAGTTTGCCAACACTTTATACCAGAAAGCAACGTTCAGTGTCCTGGGCTTGTTAATGTGACAGTCTTGCAGTTCTCTAAGCAGTTAAGTTTCCCATCTATTGCAGTACCAATCATGGATTTCAGAAGCAATGTTACTCCACATACAACAAACCAGTGGTGCTAGCTTCCTAAGTCAGTATCTGATTATTCAGTAGTTATGCCTGATCCTGGCCAGACTTCCTTGCATATTGAAACAAGACAATGACGGAGAGTTTTCTGCAAAAGGTTTTTGCTGGGCTGCTACTGTTGAACATCCCTTAGTTCTTGCATTTGCTTCAGTTACGCTCTCTTGACTGGGTTTGTATTGCAAGCCTGAATGGGTGGCAGATAGATACATGGAGTGGTTGCATGACTGGCAGTGTCATCTATCCAGATGCCATTTCTGGAGAAAGGGGACAGTTCTAAGCCACAACCACATGCAGCTAGATGCAACAGGTCATAGTTGAGCTTTGGTTTTCAGATTATAGTAGTGTTTTGTTCACCCACAGATTGTCTGTTTGGCCTAGTTACACGCCATACATTTCATTTTGAATGAGACTGCTAAATGTATAAACAAAGAATGGTAGGAAATTGGAGATCCTGGAATTCTATAGCCAACTGAATTTCATTAAATGCAAAATTACTGAGAACTAAAAATTGTAACAGCTAAGTCATTTATAGAAATGTGCCATAGATCTCTCAAGGCCATAGAAACTTATTAGGAAGTGTGCAGTAAAATTCCAATACTTCTGTCTTCACTAAATGCATCTGATGTAATCTCAAATTTCTAAAATAGCTGGAATTAAAATTGCTGTATTTTTCCCCTTTTGCAGAACAAAATTAAAGTGGTTGCCTTGAAAATAACTAATAACATCAATGTTTTAATCAAGGTAAGCCTTAAATCTTCTGTTATGTCTAAGTATGGAGCAGGTCTGTAATAGAAGGATCTCTAAAAAGGAAGGCTCAGGAACAGAGAGCTATTGAGAAATTTCCCAGATGGGGATCAAATTTTATTGTCAAGACACTGCACTGTCATCTGTACCATGGAATAAATCAAATTCAGCATTGGCACTACGTTAAACTTCTTCCCTTAAGTTTGTGTTAATTTCCTGGTCTGAGGAGATGAGTGCTCCCCTGCTGTCATGCAAGTACATTTCCTTTGTGAACTCTCTGGAGCTACATGTTAGCAACTAACAATGGAAATTATTAAACAAAAAACTTATTGAATTGAAAGTAACAGTGACTGGGTGACTGAAATCCATTTCCGTATTCTACCTGCTCAAATTGTACTATAACAATGATGTTCAGTTTAGGATTTACTTGCTGTGTCTGATTTCAGCAGGTTTGATGGAGTTTACAATATATTTAAGCATAAAAGCAAGTTAAGGATTGAGCAAGTCTTACCTCGTAACATTCCATTTTTTGGTATCTATACTTAGAAATACATCCCTGAAATGTTGACTTGAGGTTTACTGTAATGTTTTTAAAGCAAATTGTTTTGATTATACTTTCCCTTCAAAGTTCCTACCATGGCACTCTAGTGTGAGCCAACTCTTGCTCATTCCCATGCTGCTGCTTAGCGCTGTGGTGGGGATAGCAGAGATCCAAACAGGAGCCATTGTAATTCATTGTAGTAATGTACAGTACACATGTTAATGTATTGTGCAGAATCATAGCATGAGATACTTCTGTTAATACAATATTAGAATTTCATATTAGAGTGCATGGAATAAAGTGGCTGAATTTTTTAAGTGGTTCATCCAGGTAATTCTTGTTGCTGGATCCTAGGACTTAAGTTATCTTTGGTTTTAAAGAGCTTGTTTGAAGGAGGTTGAGGGAAATAGGGAAGTATGATTAATACAGACTCATAATATAGGTAATGTAGTGTTATTGGCGTGTACTTCATTTTATGGTAAAATGTCCACAATTTTGTTTGTTTAGGACCTTTTTCACATTCCCCCTTCTTACAAAAGCACAGTTACGCTGTCCTGGAAACCAGTACAGAAGGCTGACGCAGGGTAAGAGTTACCAGGAAATCTTGCTTAATGTGATGTTATTTCATACATATATCGTGGAATCTTTATTTTGTGATGTACAATAACTTGTCAGTGTGTGTTCAGCACGAGCTATAAAACAAAGATTTGCATGCAAAAAGCTTAGATAGAATTAACGTTACAACTGCAAAATAGTACCTTGTAGTCATTGTGCATAAGTGATAATCTTAGGATCCAGTTTGCCACACTGTGAGCCACATAGCAGCTCTAGTTGTTGGCGAATGGTATAAGGTGTCAAGACTTGCTGGGATGATACAGTAGATAATTTAATCAAAATGAGGATTTTAGGAAGGCTTTACAATACCATCTTCCATTAACTGCTCTGCTGGCTTATAAACACTAATCTATGGGGCTGAGCATACTGTGTCTGTACTTATTACCTCGGGGATAGTGCAGCATCTTTCAAAGACCTCTTTATATTTTCGTGCCTTTGTAGTCAAAAAAGAACTAGTGAAGATACAACCTCAAGTTCACCACCGAAGAAGGCTCCAGCAGGACCAAAAAGGGATGCCAGGCAAATATACAACCCACCCAGTGGGAAATACAGTAGCAACCTGGGCAGCTTTTCTTATGGTGAGTTGGAGAGTTTGGAAGAACCTTGCAGTTTGAATTATACCCCTCTGGGAAGGATGTCAGTTAAGCAAGTTCCTTTCCAGATCCTCAGATGATCCAGAATTTGCTGTCATGATTTTTCCATGTAATAGTATCTATATATATATATTTTAATCACTGGTCTAGTAATAGGATAAGTTTACCAGCCTAATAACTAAGCAACTTTGCAACATAATTTTAGCAGCCACCGGTCTCTTGCAGATCTGGGGATTAAATTGTTTGAAAGCTAAAATTCCACATTATATTATTATTTTAAATAATGTTCTGTTATCTCCAATATTGTAATTTTTGTCATCACCAATTTTAGGCATGGTAGGCAGACCTTTAGGGCTACAGGCTGTTTTAACTTTTAATATCATTTTAGAAATTATAGCTGGTAATGATTCTATTAATCTAATTTGTCCCCGTGTTAGTGCAGGATCCGCTGAGGATGATAAACTTTGAGTTCCTCATTCAAATATGTCTAATTTTAAATATCCAATGTTCTGTCCTTCCCTTTGTAAAGTTAAGCTTAATGTAATTTTAAAGGCTCAATATTAATAACTATTACAAGGGGAGGTGAAAATAGTAGGGGTCTAAAACATTTTGATGTATTAAGGCTTCCACTGGGATCAGACTCTAGATAACGGAAGCCTGAGAAATCTTGAGACACTTTGGTTCTTCCAGTGAGATCAAACTTACTCTTAATGGAGCTAAATGAAAAACTGACTCCAACGTACAAACAGTTCATTTATGTCTTCTGGTTCTTCCAGTGGCCTTAGAGCCTTAAACTGAAAACATTAAGGTACCAGTACAGCAAAACACTTAAGTATGTACTTAATTTTAAATAGGTCATTAGTCCCATTTGAAGTCAGTTTTTGAGATATGCTATGATGGATAGGCAATAAAAACTCTTAATAAAACTGATAGAGAACCTTTCAAACCAATATACTATAGTCTTGTCAGAAGGTTTTAAGTACTGTTGCGTAGATGGGGTTAGCCCAGGTAATTGTACCTAAAATAATAGAACAGCTGTAACAGGCATGATAGTATTGCAATTTCATTTTTAATCTGCTATTCAAGTACCACAGACCTGTATTAGATAAATGTTTGCATTTATTTTCAGAGCAGAGAGGTGGTTTCCGGGGTGGCCGAGGGAGAGGCTGGGGAGGACGAGGTAATCGCAGTCGAGGAAGAATCTACTGAACAGACCATTGCATTCTCCAGAGCCGTTATGGGGTAAAACACCAGTAAAAGTGAAAGTACTGCTCATCAAAGGATGCCTGGAGTACTGTATCCCTTCAAGGACTGCCTTCTGCTAAAGACTGACTTAAATGTTCTTTATACCTTTGTATGTATGATCTACTTTTCTAACGGACTACAAACTTGTCCATAGTGAAACTACAACTGTATTTTTGGATGATTAGTCAGCAATTTTGAGTTATTTTAGAAGTGTCTTCAGGGCTTATTCAGAATTGGAAAACAGCATAGATGTTTTATCTGAAACTACATCTTGACAGTTTGTATATTAACCTAAAAATCAGCTATTACTCAACTAAAACTATATTGTAATTGAGTTTATATATAAAATAATGGACAGGAAAGGGATGACTACAAAGGTACACATCCGTTAAGATTGACAGCTGCAGTAATCCTTTCCTCATCTGTAACAATATCTTGCAATATGTGGAGAAGAGTACCATTATTAAATTACCATTTATTTACTCCTTATAACAGAATCGTTGACTATTCAGACAAATGCTGGATTATTAAAGTCTGTAACATGGAAACACACATTTTGCTTGTAGCATGAAGCAATCATTTAACTTAAAGTTGTGGAGAATGCAATGTTTTTGTTTTTGTACAAATTACTCTTCTCCCTAAATTGTAATGCAAAAGTGGTGTTTTGCAAATGGGTTTTTAATGTTCAGTATAAATATGTATGCATATGACATGAAATTTCAGTTAAACAGGTTTAAAAAAAAAAACTAGAAGTACTTCAGGAGTGGGAAAAGTCAGATGCAATGATTAAGCTTCATAGATAGGAGTTGGACAGCAGCAGTGGCCTGGCTCTTTCCTGTGCGTTTGAAGATTTCTGGGGTGGTTGGCACTTGAATTTTTTTTTTTAAACAATACCAACTGCATTTTAAAAATACACAAATAAAATTTTATTTTGGGTACCACTGAAAAAAATCCAGCTATGTTGTTTGGTTCAGGTGGAGAATTAAAGTCTCCGTACTAGTTTGTTCTTCGTGGTAACCTAAGATTTTGATTTAACAGTGGACACCCAGTAAATACAGCTTTATTTAAGAGCAGATATGGCACAGAGGTTTGGTCGTTGTCCCCCTCCGCCCCCCAACTTATTTTCACCACTTTTTTTACTTTCTCCTCAGGTCATTCTTAAAAGATTGAACATTGTAAAAAGGTGTGGTTATAGTAAAAAAGAGAAGTTGTGGGGAAGGAAGAAATATTAACAAATTCTGTTGACATAAAATAGCTTAGGCTTTAGAGGACTGAAGATTTCCCTAACTTTTATTTTCAACGTTTTGATGACTGTACCCCAAACCAAATGCCTAAAAGTAATGTTTTCCTACTAGTTTCATGTGTATTTGTGAGGAATAGCTTGTGAATCTGAGACAGGTGTCTTCATTAACATTCTCTGATATTTATCACTGCAATCTGAGGAATGCAGCATTTGCATTTCTGGAACTAGTGCAAGATCCTGTAGAAAACTGTCCCTTTAAAAAAAAAAAAAAGCCAGAACAGGAAAACTACAGAAGCTGTCTCCAAACTTGATTTTTGTGCAGCTTTGGAACAGTGATGGTAAACTTTGGACATTCCATAAGCACTTGAGTTGAACTTATTTTACTGATTATAAGACACTTGCTAAATTCAGATGTTCAGTAAGAAACTGAGCAATTAAACTTCAGCTTTCAAATACAAATTGACATGATCAAAATGTCATTTTGAAAATAGGCACGGGATCAATGTTATATTTCCAGGTGAAAATTCAGCATGTTGCACATAGGGCAATAATTTGTATTATTTGAAGATTTCTTAATGATTTTCAAAGCCTATTTGTAAGCAAATTTATATTCTAATCACTGGATGCGAACAGCTTCTTTGCTCAATGAAGTTTGAATGAGAACTTCTGAGACCTCTTTTTCAGAGATAGTGTGCAGCTTCAGCAAAGTTCTTGCTGCCTCAGAAATAGCTAGTTCCCCCCTCCTTTCATTCTCAATTTCTGATTCAGTGAATTCTTTTGGAGACACCTGTTCACCACCTTGTTCAACTGTAAACGTTCCCTTATGCTTTTGGAATAAATTCATTTTGTAATTTTGTTTGAGTGGCTTACTGTTTCATGATTACTGTAGTTTTAAACAGTTTCATACTTTAAGACCATTTTGTGATGGCTCGCTAATGGGACATTACAGTATCTTACAACTTTCTAATGGCTTTCATTCCAATAGGATCTCCCTGATTATTTCACAAATATATAGAATTAATAGTTTAATCTACAAATTTGAAGCAGCCACCATTAAGACAATGTTGTAGCTATTTAACTCTAAATCAACACTACAAGCAAAGTTTCAGATAGGAAATGAAAGATACACCTCTAATAGAAATAGCATGAGTTTAGGTCAGCTGAATGCAATGACCCATGCTACAATTCATAGAAATGTTGGACTGGAAGGGACTTGAGAAGTCAGCATCCAGCTTCCTGTGCTGTGTCAGGACCAAGTAAACCTAGATCGTCACCGACTGGTGTTTAGCCAACCTGTTCTTAAAAACCTCCAATTATGGGGATTCTACAGTCTCCCTTGGAATCCTATTCCAGAGCTTAACTACCCTTATAGTTAGAAAGTTTTTCCTAATATATAGCCTAAATCTCCCTTGCTGCAGATTAAACCCATTATTTCTTGTCCTACCTTCAGTGAACATGGAGGACAATTGATCACCATCCTCTTTATAACAGCCCTTAGCATGTTTGAAGATTTATTGGGTTCCCACTCAGTCTTCTTTTTGTCAAGACTAAAACACACCTAGGTTTTTTTTTAACCTTTCCTCCTAGGTCAGATTTTCTAAAGCTATCATTTCTGTTGATGTCCTATGGACTCCCTCTAATTTGTCCATATCTTTCCTAAAATATATCATCCAGAATTGGACACAGTATTCCAGCTGAGGCCTTCCCAGTGTCAAGCAGAGTGGGACAATTATCTGTCTCTTACTGACAAAACTCCTGTTAATACACCCCAGAATATTAGCCTTTTTGCATCTGCATTATATTGACTCATTCAATTTGTGATCCACTATAATCTCCAGATCCTTTTCAGCAGTATTACCATCTAGCTAGTTATTCCTCATGTAGCTGTGCATTTGATTTTTTCATTCCTAAGTCAAGTTCTTTGCAGTTACCTTTATTTAGGTGGGATGCCAGTATGAACATATCTTGCTTGGGGAAAGTAGTGTATAACATTGTAGACCCAAACTCCCATTGGCAGTGACTAGATTCATTAGCAGCTAGAGGCTATTGAAATTATCTCTGTAAAATGAGTTTACTTTCTACTCTCTGCCTCATTTTATTTGGTGGAATTTGCTAGGCCTGAAAATCCTATCAAGTAGTCAGACTTCCAGGAAGCATGTCTCCACTTTAGAAGAATTTTAAGCCCATATGTTGATTTGGACTTAGCCTCTGTGCGCACATTCATATGGCCTCCAAGCTTGTTGGCTATAATTCTATGTACCTATGGCTGATGTTTCTTTCTTAAAAAGAAAACTACCTTAAATTGATTCAGATTAAAACAGCCTGTCTGTTCAGCAACACAGGCTTGCTGAGACACCATTGCTGTGTTTTGTTCTTTTCTCTGGTTTCCAGATGCCTGTAGGGTCAAATTTAAGGTTTCAGACGACCTCAGGCTACTGTCCTTTTGTGCAAAAGTTTAAATCAAACAGAAGTACCTTCAGAGCAAGGAAGTATGTCAAGTTTCCTGCAATCCAGAAAAGTTCAGTAAAGAAATCATGAGGAAGGTTCGATGACATTGGGTACTGCTGCCAGTCAGCCACACAATGCCTTCAGAAAGTGCACTGTTGAGCATGGCATGGCTTGGGATGCTTGAATGTGGTCTGTTACTACTGTGATGAGAGGTAGGGAATGGGAGAGATTTGGATTTTTCATGTAGTTCAAAGGCAAAGTTCAGTTTCCTTCCAAAAAGACCAGCAATGGTTTAATGTTTCCATTCAACCCAGAAAAGGCAGTGTAGCAATTTGCACAACCTTTGGTTTGATTTTAATAGGGAAAATATAGTCTGCGGGCTACAGGCAGATGCCAGTTTCACCAGGTCTACTGCAGTCACCATTCATAAGGCTTCAATGCTTTGACTGCACATAGTGTCATAGTAATAAAATCAAATAGAATTGTCTCATTACAATAATTATGGCATTGTATGCCTTAAATCTCTAGGTCACTTTGCTCAGGTAATGAAGAAGGAAAAAGTGCTCTGTAAATGACTGCCTCTACAATGACATGTAAACACCATCAAATCCGCAGCTAGTAGTGCAACTGCATATTTAAGAGCTTTTCAATATCATTCCACATACCTTTAAGTTGGTGATCTTAGGGGAAGCACTGACCTTAATGCCCTGTAGTACTGAAGTAGCAGAACTTGGTTTTCCACAATCAGAAACAAGCCTTCAAATGTGTAGCAGAGCACATTCCGGAATCTGATGCCACTATTAGTGAAACAGCATAATGCAGATGCTTCCATATCCATCAGGCTATTCTCTGAGTTTGAAGATGGAGAAGGACAGAATATAGTTGTGGACACATTCAGATTGAGCATTCAGCAGCAAGAGTAGGTAGCTCTAGCTAAGGATTAGACATGGGCAGGGGTTCTCAAACTGGGAGTTGGGACCCCTCAGGGAGTCATGAGGTTATTACATGGGGGGTCATGAGCTGTCAGCCTCCACCCCAAACCCCACTTGCCTCCAGCATTTATAATGGTGTTAAATATATAAAACAGTGTTTTTAATTTATAAGGAGGGGGGGGTCACACAAGGCTTTCTATGTGAAGGGGTCACCAATAGAAAAGTTTGAGAATCACTGGACTAGGGCTTTTCTGCATATGGAGAGCTGGATTCCTAGCCAGGAGGACATTATCCATAACTATGAAAGTAATAGTAGCAATTCCTTATTTAAGGTTCTCTTCAGTGATTCTTTTAAAGCAGAAATTGAATTTATTAGTGTTATAGGAAATAAGCTTAATTTTCTGAAGATTTTTAAGAGAATTTGTTAAATTTGAGTTAATTGGTCTTTATTATAAGAAACAATCACTTCTGACTCCAGTGGAAGTTTTTGAGCCTTCTAAGCTAACAAACACAGTAGCTTGTTACTAACCCTTCAAACCTACCTTGTCATTAACTCGTTGAAACTAGTACAACCAACACAAACCACAGGTTGCAACTTTCATTCTGCCTTGTGGGAGCGAATTTGGGGAAAGGAGATTCTGAAATTCTGGTATCCCTGTGAGACCTGAGTCAAAGTTGTGGTGTGTGTAGTATTTGGTGGATCTGCTGTTAGTGAAGTCTGTGCCTATGCATGGAGGAATGTGAAGAGTACATACTGTTAGATGACAACTTTTCATTTATTTTGTGGTTTTGTTATGTTATTTGATATACAATGTAGTGTTTTTGTATATGCATATAATTTAAGGAATTAGAATTATTGTATTTTAAATAAATTATGATATAGCTTCCATCTCTGACTAGTAGTAGAAGTGGCATTAATTTACATTAAAGTGAAGACAAAACTAGACATAAGACTGTCGCATTAAAAAACATAAATACAAATGATAAATCCCTGGCCCAACAGTTCAAAACAGAACAAGCAGGATGCAGAAAAATTCCTTTACAAAATCACAACATTTAATCTTAATTTGTGACAGAATGGAACCACAACTCCAAAACTTGGGACAACCAAGTTATCTTCTTAAATGACTAAATCTGAAGCCTTACGCCTTGCCTGTTTGAAATGGGTAAACTGTACAGATTCAAGGTGCAGTTTGCATAAATGGACTAGATCTATGATAAAGTTTGCATCAGTGTAGTTATGCCAGTTGCTAAAAAACAAAACAAAACATTGAAGACAAGACTTTTAGCTTCCTGTCCACAAGTGGTCATGAAATGTTTGCAACTTAGCCATGGACCTCAAAGCCTATTTATTGTAGGAATGGCCCAAGTCACCTGAGGGACCATTTCAGCCTACATTCCATGGATATGATGGAGCTATCATTCTCAATGGTGAGTGTTCTCAAAATACAGTTTTGACATAGACTGGCCCACAAATCTGCAACTCACTAATGCAGGAAATCAGGATGAACACTTCAACCTACTCCTCACACAATAACCCCTCCGCCAAAAAAAAAAGTCCAGTTTCTCCTGATAGGACACAGTGGTGAGAGGTACTAACGAAGAATAATTTGAGTTTGTAATCGAAGGCTCTAGTCAATGTCAGTTTGAAGATGACCTTCCAAATGTGAAGTAAAAGTATAAGCCTACACAGGGATATCCGTCTGAACCTGCAGACAACTCTAGCACCTCAAGCTTCTCAGAGTCCCAAGCTACAGCAGAGTGAAAACTGACCAAATAGAAAAGCAGCAGGTTCACTTCATTCTGTTTTCATTTGTGTAAGTTTTGTACAGCTGCCATAGAAACCACTGGAACTATTCACTAGAGCTGAAAACTTAAAATGGGAGGCTAGGGGAAGATTCTCTTCTACCTTGGAGAAGTCAGGAGACAGGAGAGAAAATGCTGCTTCACCTTCCTAGCAGCCAGAGGTGTTTTGAAGTAGACACTTCAAATTTATTAGTGGATGGCTAGCCAGAGCCTACAAAAGATGGGAACCCCAAAGCAGACTCCAGGGACAGCACCTTGGCAGGAATCCCAGTGGTTGGGTGTGAGGAAGAAAGAGGCTTGACTTTTCAACTCTGTGTTGCTCCTAGACACTAGCACCATCATTTTAGTTTAATTCTTTGGCTATTAGGAGTCAAGTACATTTTTAAGCCCTTAATATGGTGGGGGAGTGTACACGCTGAAGGAGTGAAAGTAAGAGTTAGTCAGAATAAACTAGAATGAAGAAGTAAGGAATGGAAAGAGGTTGTGGGCAACAGAAAAGAGCATGCAGGGGAGTGTTGGTGTCATTAGGCATGACTCTAGGTAACTCAGGAGGGTGGAAAACCACAGTGTCAATGAAGCCCTTCTGTAGTAGGCCTGAATGAACTAAAGTCACTCCATGTCTGACCAAAGCGCTTCCATGTTTATGTCTGAACTTTAATCGACCTAACAGGCCAGCAACAGAGAATGGTTATCAGTTGCAACACCTGCACCAGAAGGTAATAATGAGGCCTGCTTGCTCCTGGCTAAGGGGCAAAATAACAGATCAAAGAAAGTAAAACAAGATAACTGTTCACAGAAGAGTTACTAACAAGCTAAAGTGGTTTTTGCCAAGTATGACTTAACTGCTTAATGTAATTGCTATTGCAAAGTGTATTTGCAACATGGGAATAAAAGGTGGGGGGGGAGAGGGGGAGTGGGGGTAATAGAAGAGGCTTAGTTAAAGTTATGTATAAAAAAGAGAAAAGCTGCTTGTAGCTGGGTGCTTGATCTGAGACGTGTCTGTGTCTCCGAGCACCGCTTTGAGATCTCAAATAAACTTTGTCTGCTTCTCCTCCTTGGTGTGTTTATTGGAGCGAAGCACACGGGGCAACAAACCACTGTTGCTGTCTTCGGGCATTCTGTGCTGGCAACAGTTTTGGCATCCCTGGGTGGGCTCGAGGCAAAATTGTGCCTTGCCCGGACTCCTCCAATGGCCGGTGGATGATGGTCACAGCTGACGCCCAGCGCGCACCGGTGCCTTTACCGGGGGCCTCGGCAGAGACGCGTCAGGCCGACCTTGGAAGACACAACGGTGCAACGCGCTCGAGTAGTGGAGAAGCTGTTGTGGGCGACGGTGAGGAACCGGTCCTGTGGATAAGGTAGGAACAGTCCAGTAGTGTGGACTTTTGCCTGAGGCTGGGGACGCCCAGCCATTGTAATTCCCACTAGACGAGAGAGCATCCTATAGTGGGTCAAGGGCAAGCCTGTGGTATGGGGCAGGGACAGAGTACAGCCGACAGGGCACAGTGTACGCCCTTAGAATGCATTCTGACGAATTGGAAAGTGTTTGAATCAGATCCATTGACTAAAAGCAAACTGAAAAGGTTCTGTACAGTTGACTGGCCTCAATATCAGCTAGAGAGCCAGGAAAGGTGGCCACTGGAAGGATCACTTAATTATAACACGATCCTTCAATTACTCCTGTTTTGTCAGCGAACGGGTAGCTTCTGAAGCTGTTTGTATGTAGAGCTCTTGTAAAAATCCCCCATCATATGCCCCAGAGCTGCACTGGGAGGAGAACTGTCCGTGGGGACGTCTGTCTCTGTTGGGCTCACGCCATCTGAACTTATTGACTGTGCAGCAAGATAAGATGCATCGTGGTAATAGGAAATAATGGCCTTGGTGTGTGTATACCAGTGTGAGTGACTGTTACCGGAAGACGCCCAGAGTACCCTGTGAAGCGAAAGCTCGTGACCAGGACTACTCTAACGCAAGCCCGGTAACTAGTGGATCTTTAGGAGATCCAACCCACGGTGGGCTGACTCGGCCTGGCATCATCCGGCGAGGAAGCTACCTGGGTCTAGGAGTGTGTGAACCCATCTTCCCTCCCCCCCTTCCTTTCCGTGTGGGCTACTGACAGTCTGATCATCTCACTGGACGCAATCAGAGTAAGCGGCGCCGTCTCCCAGAGACTAGCCGACGCTCTTTGCTGAAGGGAGGTGTAGGAGAGTCGTGGTCATCCTCGTTAGTCTCTCCTGTGTGAATACCCTGTAGGGAGAGATCCTTAGTTTATGAGCTGCTAGCGCGGACAGGGCACCCTCCCTGTGTGTGTGAGTGGAAAATGGGTAAGGGACTTGTCAAAATTTAACCATTTGTGCTCAGCATATGCCGTAACAGCAGTGTGTTTGCTACAAGAGGAAATTAAATAGTTAAATGCCAGTGGGCCATGTGTTTTGCCCAGGTGGCAAGCCTCACAAGGGAGGACTCGGGTAGTCTTGTGAGTAAAAATGTTTTAGGGAAAAGACCAGAAGGGTGGGGGCTAGTTAAGAAGCCCACCTTCCTAGCTAAACTGGTAGTGGAATAAGTTGGTACCCGTGGAAGGGACGGTTCAGCTAGAAAAGCAGGATCGGGCCCAGGCGGGCAGGCAACAGAGAGAGACTGGAAAACAGGTTGGAAACTTTTGAGGGTCTAGTGGAAGGAAGGAGTAAGTAAGTGTAAGCATGGGGATTTCAAATACCCAAGAGGATACTTAAAGTGGTGATTTGAGTTAATAAAAGTGGCTGTTGGAAGACAAGCAAGTGATTTAAGGAAGAAGTGAGAAGTTAACTCTGTAGTTGCTGGAGGGAACAGCAGTTGAACTTCGTAAAAATGCTAAAGAGAAAAGTTCTTGGTGTCTTTGAAATGTTTGGAAATAAATTCAGGTAGAGAAATTATTAGATTGTAATCATTTGGCTATGAACCATTTAGTTGAATTATCTAAAGAATGTATACAGTGCTATGTAATTGAAATTTTATTAGGCTCTAAGGCACTATAAGTGGTGATGTTTTCTTTCAGTTTTAAGCAGGAGTTAAAAGTAAAAAGCAAGCCAGAAAGCATCTGTATTAATGCAAATTATCTAACTGATAAGGTAGAAACCACTGAAACCTGGGCTGCCTATAAAACACATACAAGAAAATATGGGGTAATTCCCGTTTTGCCTGAAATCAACAAGGGTATTTGTATATTTTAAGCAATGATTGACTGCCCAGAAGGGGTAGACCTCTGTTTTTGTCTTTCAGATAATCAGAGAAAACTGATGCCAGCTGAACAGCATTCAACGTACCATGATTTACTGGCACAGTAAAAATTATGTTTTGTGTTCTATGTTCTGTCTTGTGGTGTTTGTCTCATGGCCAGAATTGTTGTGTTTAATATTTTCATGGGATGGTCTGGTTTGAAATCAAGCGGAAGGGTTGGATTGGAATGCAGATACTTGTTTTGTTCAACTTAGAATACAAAGTGTTTGGATACATCAGGAAAATGTGATATACTAAAGTCTAATACATTTTCTTAAGTAAGAGAAAGAAACTTCATTGGCCAAATCTTTTAATTGAAAATTATTATTAAAATTTGCATACTAACAGTCTTTGGAAGCAAGGACATGAAAAGTTAACCCACTCCCCATATTGTACATGGGATCCTTCTGGCTACCTCAGATTTCTAGCCAGAGGGCTGGGGATGGTGGGAAGCTATTGGACTAGAGGTTGTATTGAATAAACTCATCAAAGTGGGTGTGCTTGTCCTGGCTTGTTGTTCCAAAGCTCTGTAATAAGGTTATTTTAGTAGAAGGGTATATGTGGCATACATTAAATAATAAGACTAATGTACTGTATAACGGCAATGTGTATGTGTTCATTGTTAACAAAAGGTTGTAAAAGTTTCCTTTGTAGGTTAAAAAAAAAGGGGGGGGCCAAGAAGGGGAAAGGAAAAAGAACGAGTTAACTAAGAAACAAAAATAGCTAACATGCTGTCTAAGGATAAGGCGCTGGCCCCATTCAAGGACACTGCTCACAGTTAAAACTTGGCTGATAACCAGAAAAAGGGGAGGGACTTAAATTTGCCCACGCAGCTATGAGATCTGCCAAGCACTAATGAAATGTGTTAGGTTTCTTTTCTCACAGGTAAAGAAGCACTACCCGAAGACCCTAGCAGCCCTGCCACTCCTTGGAACCAGGAGACCGGATCAATGTAAAAGTCCACCAACGAAAGACTGCTTTGGCTCCATGCTGGAAAGGCCCTTATTAAGTCCTGCTGACTACCAACACCGCTGTGAAGTGCCAAAGACTGACTGCCTGGACCCATGATTCTTACTGCAAAAAGACCCCTCCACCTCAGGAGGATTCTCCTACTCATGATTAGCCTATTCCTTTTTCTAATTTTACTATGCCTTCTGGACAGCAGGGAAAAAGGACAAGGTGACGTGCTGGTTAACCTCTCCCTTGTCCACTGACAGATCTACTGTGCCTTTGAACTTTTCTAGAAGGAACACTCACTCCACTAACATTGCCAAAGTCCAGGAATTCCTGACCAGAAAGGATATTGAGAACTGACCCTGGTGAAGAAACCCAAGGAATTATACACTGGCAGGAAGAAATTTGTGGGACCCATGCTTGGGAATGTGGTATTGATTGGATTTTGGGGTTTATTCTACAGGCTGCGCCCTGTGTTTTGGATAAATCCTTCAGCATGTATTGCCCTCCCTAACTGGATTTTAAAAGTTTTTAGATCACTTTTACATACCCAGATTGCTCACAAGGGGCTGCCATTAGATTAGCACAGACAGAGAGCCTGGGTTATTTCCTCTGGAAGAAGAGGGAATTAACCAGATCCCTGTGGGCTGGGGCCAATAGTGCAGCAGCCATTTGGAATGTTCTTAAAAGCCAAGAACATGATCAGAAATTGGGCCAACTAGAAAAGGCCACTAGCCTTATTTCTGAAGTTCAGCTATCCCAAGTACAGGCTGGAGTTGGTGAGTTACATGTCATTTCCACCCTTAGTTCTGTGACCCAGAAGTTACTGACAGAGATGGTATTGAATATCACTGAGGCTGGCAAGGCATTGCAGTGGGATCTAGTATGTTTAGAAATTCAGGATTTCCTGAATGACCAGCTGATGGCCATTCGGAGTGATCTTCAGCACCAGACTTGGCCCACTGCCCTTACAGACACATCAGGAACCATCTGATCTGTGGTCATGGAGACATACTTGGACACTTTCTGGGTGGAAGTGTGGACATTCACAGTGCTCCTTCCAAGCATTTGGACTGGTTAGGGTGGGTGTGGGCTCCCACATACCAAATCCTGCTGGGTCCATGGGGAGGATGCATGTGGGACTAACTACCCCCTCATTAATAACCCCAGCTCCCTAGAGCTTAATTGCTTTTTGGCCTCAAAGTTTGAGAAAACTCAGCCAAAAGGTTTGTTGAGTATTCTCAAAGGGGAGAATTGTTGGTGTCATTAGGCATGACTCTAGGTAACTCAGGAGGGTGGAAAACCACAGTGTCAAAGAAGCCCTTCTGTAGTAGGCCTGAATGAACTAAAGTCACTCCATGTCTGACCAAAGCGCTTCCATGTTTATGTTTGAACTTTAATCGACCTAACAGGCCAGCAACAGAGAATGGTTATCAGTTGCAACACCTGCACCAGAAGGTAATAATGAGGCCTGCTATAATGAGGCCTGCTTGCTCCTGGCTAAGGGGCAAAATAACAGATCAAAGAAAGTAAAACAAGATAACTTCACAGAAGAGTTACTAATGAGTTACTAACAAGCTAAAGTGGTTTTTGCCAAGTATGACTTAACTGCTTAATGTAATTGCTATTGCAAAGTGTATTTGCTACATGGGAATAAAAGGTGGGGGGGAGAGGGGGAGTGGGGGTAATAGAAGAGGCTTAGTTAAAGTTATGTATAAAAAAAAGAGAAAAGCTGCTTGTAGCTGGGTGCTTGATCTGAGACGTGTCTGTGTCTCCGAGCACCGCTTTGAGATCTCAAATAAACTTTGTCTGCTTCTCCACCTTGGTGTGTTTATTGGAGCGAAGCACACCGGGCAACGAACCACTGTTGCTGTCCTCGGGCATTCTGTGCTGGCAACAGGAGGAGGCAGCAGGCAGTGAAGAGGGAAGAAGAGTTCACAGGATTAGGTCTGGGGTTGGCTTTTGGACACATGGGTCGGTCCATTTCTCCAGCTTTGAGCACAGCAACAGTGGTCTGCACTAGGCCTGGGCCCCAACCACTCAGCCCTCAGGTAAGGGCCAGTATGGAGAAAGAAAATTAGCAGTACTCTACCAAATTCTACCTACTTAAGACAACAAATGGAGATGCCATTCCCACTAGATTGGGCAGATGTTTAGAATAGGAGCATGCATGCTTTGCTGGGCTTCTTGGACTTGGCTTGACTTCACCTCAGGGGAGTTCAGGTGCCCTGCTAGGTTCCTGAAGCGCTGATTCCCCTTGGTGGGTCTCTCCTAGGCACCTTCTCAACTGGAAAACAAAAAAGGGGGTGACAGCTCCCAAGCACTGTCAACTGGCACCAAAAGGAGTTGGCATTCGGAGTCGATAGCGCAGATCTCCACGTAACTGTGATCTTGCCTCTCACGCTTTGAGCAGCAGCAACCTCGCTGACCAAGCTGGCCTTTAAATGACCAGCACGGGCCAGATGAGCCAACAAGCCGCAGAGATGCAGGGGACAGGTCAGCCCCTCGGGTGACCACCGCTGCAGCAGTAACGCCCGCTCCCCTTTCGGGGGCTCTCTTCGGCTCCTCTCTGCAAAGCTGGGGTTGGGGAGCACCCCCACCCCAGGCCCTGCTCCGGCAGCGGGGAGAACTGAGCACCCCCCCACACACACACCCCAGGCCCTGCTCCGGCAGCGGGGAGAACTGAGCACTCCCCCACACACACACCCCAGGCCCTGCTCCGGCAGCGGGGAGAACTGAGCATCCCCCCCCCACACACACCCCAGGCCCTGCTCCGGCAGCGGGGAGAACTGAGCACCGCCCCCCCCCCCCCCCCCCCAGGCCCTGCTCCAGCAGCGGGGAGAACTGAGCACCTGCCAGCCCCAGGCCCTGCTCCGGCAGCGGGGAGAACTGAGCTCCCCCCCCCCACACACACACACCCCAGGCCCTGCTCCGGCAGCGGGGAGAACTGAGCACCTGCCCCCCCCCCCCGGGCCCTGCTCTGGCAGCGGGGAGAACGGAGAACTGAGCACCGCCCCCCGGCCCTGCTCCAGCAGTGGGGAGAACTGAGCACCCCCCAGGCCCAGCAGCGGGCCTCACAACGCAGGGGGCATTCGGGGCTGTTCTCCTGTTTCCAGCCCTTCACCTAGGCGAGACGTGAGGCCCAGGCATAGCGGGGAGGGTCGTGGCTCTCCTGCTCCCAGCAGAGACCCCGGCCCGCCCTTCCCAGGCCGCAGCCAGGACCGAGCCCCCTGGGGGCTCAGCGCTAGGACCCAGCGGCGGGCCCCGGCGCGTACAGGCAGCCGACAGCAGAGCGGCTCTAGCCCTGCAGGGCAAGAGAAGCGCTGACGGGCGAGACACACCCCCTCCCCTCGGGCCGGGCCGGAGTCCCGCCCTCTCCCTGCCCTCGCTCCCACCCCAAATGGCGGAGCAGGCATTTCCGGTTCCGGGTAGTCCAGGAAGGCCGGGATCGGGGAAGATGGCGGTGGCAACAAGAGTGTCCGGGTGGGGCCGGCGTTGGCCGGTATGGGGCCGGGCGCTGGGCCTGGCTTTGCTGCTGGGTTTAGGGGCACGGCCCGGCGCCGCCACCACCCACTGGGTGGTCACCGAGGATGGCAAGATACAGCAGCAGGTAAGGGGGTCCCATAGAGACCGTCACCCTGGACGAACACCCCCATAGTGTGGGGGTAGCCAGTTCTCAGCGAGACTGTGGAGACTCCCTGCTGTCGCCATGGAGATCTCATAGGGATCCCCATTGGATCTGTCCCACGACACCCCCTCCAAGCTATCGTGCCACCCCTCTCCCTCCGTTCCCTTGGAGACATCGCTATGGTGACAAGTCTCCTCCCCCTCCCACCCCGCTTGTCTTCCCCAGCGTGACCGTTGTTGCTATGACTTTCCCCCCGGGTGCCAAAGCCCTTTCGCCCCCCTCGCAGAGCCGGTTCCCAGGGAATCTCCCTGCTGCTGCCGGACAGGGTGGGCCTAGTCAGGTCTGTTCCCTGCAAGGTGCCCAGGGTAGGAACCCCTGTTAGAGGCGCCTCTCTCTTCCCCTCCCCTCCATTTGGCAACTGATGGAACCTAGTCTCTGCCATTTCCCAGTCTGGTACCAGAGTGTCTAGTGTCCCAGAGAAGATGCTGAAAGGGTCAGGACGAGCAGATGTGTAGGGTTCATTTTGTAGATGGAGGCATGTTGATGTCACGTGGTACTTTCTCCAGAGGAAACTCCCTGATGGTTGTTGCACAGGGTATGGGTACGTCTTCCTACTTCTTGAGTCGGGTCATACTTATTCTGGGTGGTGATACCTAGGCTGAACTCAGTGTGTTGGTACAAATCCAGGCTGATCTGAGAGCTCATCTCACTGACTAGCTCTTAGTCATAACTGCTCAGTTAGTTCTTCAGGTTTAGTGCCTGTTGGCTGTTTCAAGTAGCACTAGAGTTTCTAGGAATTGATTAGAAACTCTGTAATACTTACCAATGAAGTACTGACAACCCAGCAGGCCCTCAATGGCTATTGAGGTTATTAATCAGTAGAGCTAAGTACTTGGGGAACTTGAATGTAAGTTCAGACTAAAGCTGTGTTTTGAACATTCAGGTTCTGTGCCTGGGTGTAACTCACTAAGAATGTTCAAATTTATAGATGGTGACACACAAAAAAAAGAAATCTGAGTTCTGAGTCACAACAGTGAAGTAACTTAGTTCTCCTATGCAATAAGTGCTCAGTACCCCTGTGGTGAAGCTTCAGGCAATCCTTTTGGTATTAGCAGAACTCACTGTCCTTTATCTGGAAGACATGGAAAGTGACTGCTGTGCCTGTTGCTTTTGTAGCTGAATCTCTTTGCTTTATAGGTGGTTAAAATCTGAAGTATGGATGAGTTTGGGATTTTCTCTCCTGATCCTCTTCCCCATTCCTATGGGCTGGTTTAGGATGAGACAGAAGCGATATTTGCACTGAAATGCAGCTAGCTGTTATATCCACTCTACAATATTTGTATATTCTTGGTCACAGCTTTTTATTTTGATACTAAGGTTTGTGTCCCAGTTCAATCAATTACTGAAGCAAAGTAGTTCCCATTGATTTTGCTCTTTTCTTACTGATTTGTTCCCTCTGTATTGTAAAGAGAAACAATCAAAATCTACTTTACACTAAATAGACTTTTAGCCTAAACTTCAGTTCAAAAGCCAATTCAGCATTCTGAAAGGAAAAGGAGAGGAAACCCTAGAATGGAGAAAGTCAAGGCATCTTCTCCCTTCCTCTAATTGATGAATCAGAGAAAATAGGGGAAGGTGAGTGAGAGCCTTAGACATCCTGTCTTCCCTCTCTAAGAAGGAGCTACTTTGTGGGGGGCTAGTGAAATGGGCTGTTAAATTGTATGGAGTGTGGCTATATGAAGTGTGGTGAGATGGCTCCTTCTTCAGTAGTTCGTAACTATGATTGTTCTTCATAAGGTGGTGCAATTGTTCAGTGCATCTTTCCGAATGAGATCTAAATTCTCTGGATGATGATAGGAAGAATAGATGGGAAGTTCCAGTTTTGAGAAAGTAATGGCTTCTGTCTAGGTGTTTCTTTCTCTTCCAGGAAGACATTCAGATTACTAAAACTCCCAACGTTCTTAGTCAGAAGGTAATATTATCCTAGAAAAACCCTGGAAAATAAATCCCTATTAAGCAGTGTTTTTCTGTGCTCTAGTTGAGGGATGCCTGGCTGTTCCTATTAAACTGAAATCTACGTTGTTGTCAGTTTGAATTTCTACAATGCAATTGCTAATATTACTGAAGAAGCTTATGGTTATCAGCTTTTCCAAATATAAAATAGCATGCCTATTTCCTCTTCAGTTTAGATACTATAAGTTTTAAGGAGCATCACTTTTTATTTATGGTGTATCAGCTGCTCCAGGGATTCATTCCAAGTAATAAGCACTTCTTTTGTTCTCTTGTCAAGCAAACCTTGGACGTTTGCTGCAATAGCATAAAGCTCTACTAGTGAATGTGAAAATACACCCTGTCTGTTTTTACAGTCTCAGCACTGTTTGAGCAAGCCTCCTTTGCATCTGCATCTTCTTTAACACCCTTTCTAGGTCTTTGCCGCCTCATCATCATCTCCCACCTCCTTTCCAATCCTGGCTGAAAATATTCTACTTCAGCAGGTTCCTTCTTAATTTTTCCCTCGCTCTGGTGGCATTTCTATTAAAGCATCTTGCAATATAGTTGGTATAAAAAAGGGTCCAAAGTTCTATTTCCTGAAGATTGCTTTCATTTAATTGTTTTTATGTATTTATATGTATGTATGTATGTATCTAGGAGCCATTAAGTTTGTATCCTAGCAAATACAAATGCTGTACTACACCAGAGATGACTGAGGTTGTAGTCTCATCTGTTTCTGATAACTAAGGTTTATGCAGCAAAAACTGTAGTAACCTTCAGCGAAGAACGTTTTGTAAGTTAACATATATCCAGCATATCTTGTTGAAGGAATTCTCTACCAAGGAGAAAGTACTTATAATCTTGAGGGTTTCAGTTAATCAATTACATGATTTTGTTTGGACTTCAGGTTATTTTGTTTCATTGCAGAAAGCAATAATCTCTAACTTGTCTTGTGCTGGCATTGGCAAGGTAAATCATTTATTAAAAACTACAGACTTAGAGGACACAGGGATGACCCAGTAGCTAGTGTATGCTTTTCTGACCTCAGCTGAGTGAACATGTGATCATTGTTCACTGTGAACGTTGTCACCAAGGAACTGTTTGGCATATTGTAAATGCATTTCTAATGTGGAGCTGGAGATCTTGTATCTTTCCCATTGGAATGGTTTATTATGCAGAGTAACCCCTTATTACCTTGATTTATTTCCCATCTCTGAACTTGTTCCTTCATCTTAACCCCAAAGGAGATGATTATAGAAATCTCATTCTAATTTACGTCAAAATCCTAACTTAATAGCTGGTGTGTGGTCATTGAGTTTCCATTCTCACCCCAGCAGGTCTGCATTGATTTTTAATTGTTCATTTATTTGGATTTTTGTAAGTTAAAAACAGAACAACTGAAGTTTTTCCCCTTGCCAAGTGGATTGAAAGATAGTCTAGTTTTATTGCTGCATCAGTAAGTGTCCTTTCTTCAAATGCCAAAATATAATCATGTAACATCTTAGCACTGTAATCAGTGAACCACAACAGACCGTCCTCCAATGCCTATGGCAACAAGGTGTCAGAGGGACTATTTGCCACTACAGTGGTGGAAGCACACGAGTGGTGCCAGATGCTACATGAGACCATTCTCCTTTGGTACCAGTAGATAATACATAAATTAATAAGTAGAGTGTAAACCTAAATTCCTACCAGTGCATCTTTTTCTTTTTGTTTTAATTTTCCAAAACGTTACTGGTTTTTAGTTAGGTCCACAATTCTTTCAGGTGAGTCTGTCTTGTTACCAGAGCAATTGATCATTCAATCAATTGTATAATTACTGTTACTATTCAATAAAATTTTTAATTGAGCAGGACAGGTGACTACACATTTTCAATAGGGCTGTCCTCTGCAGCTATTTTCTGTCTCTCTCTCTCTCTAATGTTGGCAGCAGGAGCCCTTAGGCAGTCCAGCTTTGTGTCTAGTGCTTAAGTGAGGCCACATATAGTAGGCACTTGTCTGATTTTCACACTCTAGGGTATCCTGCAGTATTCTGTTGAATGATCTAATTAGTTTCTCCAAATCACTAGTTCTTGGGTTCATTTGCTACTGCTTCACAATTTTTCACTGGTATTCTAGCCTCCCAGGTCCTACTTTAATTATGAGCCTGTGTTCTGGGCTGTGGTGCCCCCATAGCTTCCCATCTTCTGTTCACAGAGGACTCTAACCTGCCATGGAGACTCCCTGTTTACAGTCATGAGGCTCAGGTTTGGAGCAGGCTCAATTTTATTGCCAGTTTGAGTAATGCCAAAGTAATTGGGAAGTGGCGAACACTGGCTGGTGACTAAGGCCTTAACCTGGTGGTAATAGCACTTAGTTGATTTAGGTGGTTGTCAAGGTTAGTATTTGCAAAGAAAGTATAGTTACAGTTTTATGGAAGGGAGAACTGAACTTGAGAAGCTTTGACTTATTCAGAGCTATAGAGGTAGCCCAGGTGGAGATTAAGTATCTGAAGTGCAGGTGCATGAGGGTATGTCTATACTGTAGTCATGTGGCATGATTGTAGCTTGAGCCAACGCACATGAGGTAACTTTAATCTAGCTAGCTCAGGTTCCAGAGCAGTGAAGCCACAGCAGCTTTTGTGTCTACACAGACTAGCCCCATGAGTAATTACCCAGGGTTCCAGGCAGGCTTATAGAGCATAAGCTGAAATGTGGGCTGCTGCAGCTTCACTGCTTTGGGACTCAAGCAAGCTAGATTAAACCCAGCTCAGATATGTCTACTAATGTTGCAGTCGTACCCTATGATTGCAATGTAGACATACCCAACTATGTGTAGGCAAGGCTATGGTGATGGGAAGGTAATATGAAGCCTCTGGGTCTTACTAGGTTAGTCACTAATCCTGGATACTTAAATAAGCAACAGTGACAAGTAACACCATCCCTGACCTTCACGTTGCAGAGTGATCCACACATTTAACTACAAATTGGACTACAGGTTACTCACTGCATCAGGAGCTGAAAATGGAGACAATATAGAAACACCAGCCTTTGCGCAAGATGCGTTCTGTACCCTTATAAGTAGGGCCCTACCAAATTCACGGCCATGAAAAATGCGTCACGGACCATGAAATCTGGCCACGTCCTGTGAAATCTGGTCTTTTGTGTGCTTTTACCTTATACTGTGCAGATTGCATGGGGGAGACCAGCATTTCTCAAATTGCGGGTCCTGAACCAAAAGTTAGTTGCAGAGGGGTCGCAATGTTGCCACCCTTACGTCTGCGCTCCCTTCAGAGTGGGGCGGCCAGAGAGCAGCAGCTGTTGGCTGAGTGCACAGCTCTGAAGACAGTTGCGCTGCTGCTGGCAGGGCGAAGTTAGGGTGGCAAAACCATACTATGCCACTCTTCTTCACTGCTGCCTTTGAGCTGGGCAGCCAGAGAGCGACAGTTGTTGACTGAGGGCTCAGCTCTGCAGGCAGCCGTGCCGAAGTGAGGGTGGCAATACCATACCATGCCATCCTTACTTTTGTGCTGCTGGTGGCTGGTGGCTCTGCCTTCAGAGCTGGGCTCCTGGCCAACAGCCGCCGCTCTCCAGCTGCCCAACTCTGAAGGCAGTGCCGCCACCAGTAACAGTGCAGAAGTAGAATAGCAATACTGCAGCCCCCCTACAATAACCTTGCAGCCTCTCCTCCCAAGTCCTTTTTGGGTCAGAACCCCTACAATTGCAACACCATGAATTTTCCAATTTAAATAGCTGAAATAATGAAATTTTGCAATTTTTTAAAATCCTGTGAAATTGACCAAAATGGACCCAGAATTTGGTAGGTGCCTACTTATAAGGGAGGAGGAGAATGCTGAGAACATATCATGCTTGTGTATTGCACTCTCCACTGGCTCCTGTTGACATGTACTGACTTTATTTCAAGGCCCTCAACATCAGAAATCACTTCTCTATTCACAACCCTGTGAGACAGCTGTGCCCTCCTCTCTCCCTTCCCCCCCCTCTCCTCCAAGGACAAGGCAGTTAACAGTGCCTTGAATGAAGCTTGGGTGACAAGATGAGCCCAAACCTAAAAATTTTCAGTACATCAGAGAGATCTCATCTGTACTACTCTGGTAAACTGGTATAGTTGTCTAAAAGGCTAGGAACTACTGTTTCAGTTTATAGTAAAAATCTCCAAATGATGTAGCATACTAATTCCCTACAGTGTGTGTAGGGATCTCTATTGTCTCAGTAATGACAAAGCCAGAGTTTCAGCTGTTGCACTAGTTGCTATTTTCAGGTTAAATTTATGATCCTATAGAGTAGTTAATATTCATTCCTTTGATATGTTTGCATCCACCCTGAAATGCTATTTCTCACAAATCTACTGATACAGCAAATAGTCTCTTTTTAATAATATTAGGAGCACATGTGCGGAATGGATATAAATCTGTTTGTCACAAATTTTGTTGTAAAGCTCAGACCAATATATAATTGACTTTATACTGCACTTATGGCTGTCACTAAGGGTATGTCTGCACTACCTGCCGGATCGGGTAGTGATCGATCTTTCGGGGATCGATGTATCGCGTCTCATCTAGACGCGATACATCGATCCCAGAACGCGCTCCCCGTCGACTCCGGAACTCCACCAGGGCGAGAAGCGGAAGCGGAGTCGACGGGGGAGCAGCGGCCATCCCGCACCGCAAGGACGCGTCAACTTCAGCTACGCTATTCTCGTAGCTGAAGTTGCGTATCTTAGATTGATTCCCCCACCCCTTGTAGACCAGTCCTTAGACTCACCCGACCAGTGGCAAAACTAATATTATACACTTCATCTGTTGCAAAGCAGGAAAATTGAAAGAGAACCAACACAAATGATGCAAACAAAATGCAGTGCTATCAGGATTTATTTGCCTAACTCATTTATGGATGGAGAGAAACAGCTTTACCAAACTCCTGTGACAGGGTGGTTTGTCTCTTTAAGGGACAGCCAGCCTGTGTAAGAATAGGTGTTTGGGCCTAATAGAAGGCATTATCAGATGATTGCCTGGTGAGGCCCTCATTTCTGTGAAGGTTGAAAGAGCTGAGTTTGAGGGGGAAGGCTATGGGAAGCAATCTGGCTCCCCAGGGCCTGGAGCAGGGTGACTTCCAGGCATACGGCTTACAGAAGAACTGGGGAAGAGTTGGCAGGAGTATGGAGGAGTTCCCCAGGTCAGGGGAAAGGTAGCTGTTGGATTTATGTTGAACTGCTTGATTTGGAGGTTTGCTTAAAGGTTGATGGTGCAGTCAATAAAACAGAGAAAGGGCCTGAACACTGCTGTGAACAGACCCAACGTGTCGCATTTAAACTTTCCTGGGGTGGGGAGCTTAACCAGCAGTTTATATCACAGCAATGAAATCTTAATAAAATCCCACGTAGTCCCATAATGTGTCTTCTCTCTCTTCCCCTGTTCTGTTAGGTGCAAACAAAGAAGAGGAAAGTTAAGTAACAGTTATGTAGTTGATCTGAGGTTTGAATGTAATTGTGCCACTAGTTTAAACAAGGGAGAGTCTCCACATCAGGTTCATGGAGGAGCTAGTTTTGGTCCTTCTGCCTGCCCGAGTATCTGCTGGCCTGCCCCTACGTTTCCTGGTGGTATTGACTGAGCAACATACTTGATAGACTGAAAGTGACAACTGAGCTCCTGCCTCACTTTCCTTGTAAATGCCAGTTTGCCTGGCCATCTGGCCTACTGCTTTACTGAGTTTCTCCTCCAGCTCTGCTAGGTCCATTGTGCAATTGGGGAGGAGGGCAAGTGTTTAATTTTGTGTGTGCTCCCTGAAGCACTGCAGTACAACTCCCTTTGATCGCATTTACAAGGAGGCCAAGGCATTGACTAGCACATCCAGCATGAAGAGGACAACCAAAACACCAAATGTAAGTTTAGGTCAGAGTAGCATCTTAGCCTTGAGGGAAGGACGTACAACATACATACAATACAACTTAATTTTAAAAAGCAGCTATATTTGAGATCAGGTTATCCTTGGCCAAGCTATCTTAACTTTTCTCTTAGCCTGCTTAATGGAAAACTTTAATGGGATGTCAGGCCCTTTCTATTTAAAAATGTGGAAGACAGTTGCAGGTACATTTTGTCTTACAAGAGCATTTTTCAGGTTTGATCCTGACTGTCTTTCTGTACATAAGGATTAAGAAACCTAGCTTGATTGTTCCAGATGATGGGGAGTTTCTGAGCTATAATGCAAGTACTTGGTCAAGCATCAATTGATGTGTGCTTGCAGCTTGACAGAAAGTTAAAGTGCATAGATTTGTATATTATGAAGATCAGTGGTTAGATATCAGAGGGGTAGCCGTGTTAGTCTGGATCTGTAAAAGCAGCAAAGAGTCTTGTGGCACTTTATAGACTAACAGACGTTTTGGAGCATGAGCTTTCGTGGGTGAATACGAATACCGACAAAGTGGGTATTCACCCACGAAAGCTCATGCTCCAAAACGTCTGTTAGTCTGTAAGGTGCCACAAGACTCTTTGCTGCTTTTAGTGGTTAGATGTTGGATTGAAATAGTGATTATGTTGTTTGTGTGGGTCAGGTGCTGGGACCAGTCATGGAGATGCATAATTATTTTTTTGCCAAGCCAAGTGTAAAACAGGTAGCTTCTATTAGCTCCTATTCAAAAGTCAGAGTATTTGAGGCAGAGGGAACCTGAAGCAGGCTCAGAAAGGTGACAAACACAGTAACAGACAAGTTTGGAGGAAAGCTTAGTTCAAGGTTTATGAGGTGGTGGTACAAATAAATTTACCACTTTTTGTAGAAAAGGGTAAATTTGGGCCAAATCCAGTGTGTATGCACTGATATGAGAAAGGAGGAACACCACCTGTTCACAGTATGAAACTAAAAGGCCCCAATCCTGCAATTCACTGCATACAGACATAGAACTGTGCCCTCCTGAAGTCCCATTGATTTCAGTAGAGCTCCATGTAGGCACTGAACTGGGATCTTAGGGCTTGGCTACACTTGAAAGTTGCAGCGCTGGGAGTTACAGCGCTGGTCGTGCAGCTGTGCAGGGCCAGCGCTGGTGTGTGGCCACACTCACAGCTACCAGCGCTGGTGTGTGGCCACATTTGCAGCATTTACAGCGCTGTTGGGAGTGCTGCATTATGGGCAGCTATCCCAGCATTCAAGTGGCAACAACGTGCTTTTCAAAAGAGGGGGGTGGAGGGTGGTGTACTGTGACAGGGAGCGGGGAAGATAGAGTGAGTGGATTTTTGGAGCCAACACTGTGTGTTAGCTTCCCTGGATTGAAAAATCACAAAATGTTCGCGAACCCTTAGTCTTAATTGCAAACAGCCTGCATCCAATGCTGTTGTCAAGCAAACTGCTTGCCTCTCATTTGATCGTTCACAGCCAGGTACAGATAGCTCCTGTTTGCTGTGATCAGTGTTTGTTTTTTAGATAAGCAGTTCAACGGAGCTCGATCGGAGTTCACAACAAAACAAAGAGAGGCTGCATAACAAAACAAAGAGAGTAATTTAGTTAAAAGCATTCTGGGATATCTCCTTATTCCCTGGAGGCCAATAAAAGCGCTGGTGTGTGTCCACACTTGATGAGCAGCGCTGGATCACCAGCGTTGCAATCGCTACACCCCAACCTGGCCAGGTGTACAGCCAGCGCTGCAGCCAGGGAGTTGCAGCGCTGGATGTGCCTTGCAGGTGTGGACGGTTACTAATTGCAGCGCTGGAAAGCCTCTACCAGCGCTGCAACTTGCAAGTGTAGCCAAGCCCTTTGTGTGCAGTGTTTTCCCATAGCTACTTTCTTTAAGAAAGTGGGGGCATGGTAAGTGTGACAGGAAGCATAAGAATAAAACTTCATTTTTAACATATGAAATGTGCAAAGATGAATAACCCTTCTTATGCTGTTACATACTAATAGTGCACCTGCTTACCCTGTCTTAATTCGGAAGTGTGAAGATAGCATGACAACAAAGTACAAGTTAAAACACTTATTCGGTGCTATCATAAAAGTGGTGAAGTGGAAACATAAAAGCCTCTGTCATAAGATTTGTGAGCACACTCAGAACTATGCAAGTTACACAGCTGGTTTAAACATGGTGGCAAAGATTCTTTTCCTGAAAATTGTGCTATAAAAACTCAGTCTACGACTGTAGCCTACAGCACAACTTGTCTTGCACAGTTCTCAAAACAAACTCTACTCTCACTCTTTAGCAGAATTGTAGCACAATTTTTCTGCCAACAACCATGTTTGAACATTGCTTGTCCCATGTGGGCAGGACCTAAATGAGCTCTTCAGTCATGCAGCTCTAGATTTTCAACACTCAGTTTTGCAGATACCTTTGTGTGAATTATTTTGGTTTACAAGGAAAGGCATAGGCTGGTACTTCATAAACACACAGCACTTGGAGTGTGAATGGTATGTGATTGTGGGAACGAGGCCTACATGGAGAAAATGGATCTCTTCCTCAGAATATTTCTAGTGCCGCACATGCTGCTTTGGGTAAGGAAATATATTAGCTAATGGGAAAGAAGAGAACCATTATCAAGGGGAAGATTTGCTTCAGAAACTCTGTGTTGGAACAAGCACCACAGCATACAAGAGGCCACTGCTCTTTACTGCCAAGAAACCCATAGAAACATCTTGGCTTATTTCATAAGCTATGGGATTGTTACAAGATCCTTGGAATTTACCCCCATAAGACAAATAGAGGCCTGCCCATAGACTGATTACTAGAGAGGATCAGTGTGCATGCTTGCTGACAGACACACAGCTGATGAGTGAGAGGATGACCTAGACAGCCCTATCTTAGAATCCATTGCTTTAGCTCTATTACAGTTTATCATGAATTAGGTATATGGCTTTTAATGTGGGCAATAGACTCAGCATTCCTAGAGGTTAGTAGATCAGCTAGTAAGGGCAGGGCTAAGTTGTAGAAGACCTTAGAGGTATAAATGATCAACTTGTGTTTACACTGGAAAAAGGGTTGTGGGTGTGGTGTGAGAGTAGAGAAAACAGTGAAAGGAGAGGGTCATGAGCCAGGAAGACTATTTTGGTAGCTTTTTGAATGATTTGAGGAGCAAGATTGCAGCTGTTTAAATGCAAAATGTCATGGAAGATAGATTTGGAAAAGACTTCACATCACCTTCCCTTCCTCCCCCCAAATATAGGATATAGTCTCCAAAGATAAGTTGGTAGTATGATTTTCTAACTTGTAATCATGTCTTCATAAATGTTGGGGTGTGGAATGCCATAAAACATCTGGTTGTAATTGTTCAGTTAAGAATGCTGCTTTGTTTAATGTGATATGGCACACTTCTTCCGTGGATCTCAATGCTCTTTGCAAAGGATGGGGAAGTCCTGGTATATCTCCATTTTGCGATTAGGTAAAATGAAGTAGAGAGAGATTCATATGCCATATTCAAAGAACTTTTATAGGCTGCAAAAGAGGAACACTTTGAGTATGTTGGATCCAGAGTTTCATCACAAACCTATACTTCATAGAGATCTGCATTCAGATTCTTCAGTAGACATCAGTCCTTCGTAGCAGTTGTATTATAACATGGAGACCCCTTCGTTTGTCAGATCGTGCTAGGGTAAATGCCGTCTCTGACTCCTGTGAAACTGGAAGCTTTGAACATATGAAACAATTGAATATGGAACCTAAGGTGTCAAATTTAAGAGGAGAAAGTCAAAGTCTTACTCAGAAATAAATGTTCCGTTTCATGGTTTCCTCAATTCAGGCTCTACAGCAGGGGTCTGCAACCTTTCAGAAGTGGTGTGCCGAGTCTTCATTTATTCACTCTAATTTAAGGTTTTGCGTGCCAATAATACATTTTAACTTTTTTAGAAGGTCTCTTTCTATAAGTCTATAATATATAATTAAACTATTGTTGTATGTAAAATAAGATTTGTAAAATGTTTAAGAAGCTTCATTTAAAATAAATTAAAATGCAGAGCCCCCCAGACCGGTGGCCAGGACCCGGGCAGTGTGAGAGTGCCACTGAAAATTAGCTCGTGTGCCGCCTTCGGCATACGTGCCATAGGTTGCCTACCCCTGCTCTACAGCATTCTTTAAAAAAAGGTCAGCAAACATATTTGATCATATTCCTCATTATTTATACTGAGGTAGAGTATTTGTAATGATTGTCAGCAGAACATGAAGCTCTACCTCTGTATGTAAACTATAGACTCCGATACTTAAGGTGAAAATGCCAGAGAGTGGGAAATGTGACATTACCAAACCTTGATGTAGTTTCCTGGCAGGTGGAGATGGCTTGAGTAAACTCAAGGATGTTACTTCTTGGTTATATTTATTTTTTTTCAGGGGGGGGGGGGGAATTCAAGTTCTTCTGAGCAACAGTCTCTTTTCATTTTAAAGGAATAATACAGTAAAATATTACAAGGCTTGGATACTATGCTGGGCACTAGAATAAACTTTAAAATAGATTGCAACCAGTATGGCACTCATTCATTTGCTCACATTCAAATGTCTGCAAATGACGTAAAGGTCTTAAGGACCGCCACCTCATTCACTGTGTAATACTGGCTTGTGTGTTGAATGAGGAGGGCTCCGTGGAGGAGAATCAATATGTGATCATGTAACTAAAGATTGTCACAGTTGAACTTGATGTTGTAACACTAACAATATTCTTAACGTTTCTTGGTATGGAATTTTCTAGGCCTTTTCTATTCTATAATGGACCCTCTCTTGTACTCCCCCTCCCATCCACCCCCCATGGATAATCATCAAGGTTTAAACCTGGAACCTTCAAATCCACAGTGCAGACTTTATTCATTTGTGCTAAAGGAACAGCTGCTAGCTGGCATTGGTAATAGTTGTGATGGGTTGTCACCCCGGGATGCAGTCTGGGAGCTGTGAGAACTGTTGTAACCCTCTAACGACCCAGCTGGGCTGGCCCAGCTCACACTGCTTTGTGGGACATTTACAGCCAGCTTCACCAGGCCCTGTTATCATCCAACACGACAGCAGGTGGCACCACTCACCCAAACTGAGCTACCTGAGTGCGAACAGCAGACACCAGAAAATTTCCCAGCTCTCCAGGTATGCACCCCCTGCTGGAAGATAAACCCAGAATTATACCGTCTTGCACTGCACAGGGATCTGTACCATGTAAGCTCATAAATAGTTCACTCTCCCCTCGATGTGGGGAAGATATGCAACAAGCCTGTGGGAGCTGCAGAACGGGGGCTTGGGATGGAGCAGAGGCAGCATATGGAGCTCTAGGGAGCTGGGGCCCTGCTTCCCAGGAGCTGGGTAAGGAGCCTGCCCCAGCCCCACCAACTCCCCCCTCCCCCCAGCACCCCCCATCCTCAGCACCTGCGGCTCCAGTTTTAGTCAGGGGTATTTTTAGTAAAAGTCATGGACAGGTCTCTGGCCCGTGAATTTTTGTTTACTGCCCATGACCCGTCCATGACTTTTACTAAAAATATCCATGACTAAAACGTAGCCTTAGTGATGATACAAGCAGTCCATCAGGTTTCTATACATAGGCTAGAAATCCTTTTATCCTGGGACCAGCACTTCCCCCAATTTAGTCTTTGTTTCTCAGGGTATGGCTACACTTACGGTTTGCAGCGCTGGTAGTTTGCAGCGCTGGTCATCCAGCTGTGCAGGGCCAGTGCTGGTGTGTGGCCACATCTGTAGCATTTGCAGCGCTGTTGGGAGTGATGCATTATGGGCAGCTATCCCAGTGTTCAAGTGGCCGCAACGTGCTTTTCAAAAGAGGGGGGTGGAGTGGGGTCTAGTGTGACAGGGAGCGGGGGGAGAGAGAGAGGGGATTTTTGGAGCCAACACTGTGTGTTTAGCTTCCTGCCTTGAAAAATCAGAACATGTTTCCGACCCCTTAGTCTTAACTCTTAATTGCAAACAGCCTGCAGCCAACATGACTCCCCGCTGTTTCATTCGCTCCCTGCCTGCCTCTCATTTGATTGTTTACAGCCAGGTACAGATGATCACAGCAAACAGGAGCTCTGTTTGTTTTTTAGATAAGCAGCAGCGGCAACGGAGCTCCGCGCGGAGCTCGTTCATAACAAAACAAAGAGAGGCTGCATAACAAAACAAAGAGAGTAATTTATAAAAGCATTCTGGGATACATCCTTATACCCTGGAGGCCAATCACAGCGCTGGTGTGTGGCCACACTTGATGACCAGCGCTGCAGCACCAGCGCTGGAATCGTTATTCCCCATGCTGAGTGAGGTGTACGGCCAGTGCTGCAGCCAGGGAGTTGCAGCGCTGGAAGTGCCCTGCAGGTGTGGCCACTTACTAATTGCAGCGCTGGTGGAGGCTTTCCAGCGCTGCAACTCGCCAGTGTAGTCATACCCTCAGATGTTCCCAGGAGTTCTCTTGTGTGGGGAGTGAGGCTCCTAGATGATGTCTCACACACACAAATCCTTTATCTAGCTTTAACATATGGCAGGAACCATTCATTCCAAAAACAGTTCCCAGCCCAGTTTGTGGAAAAACACAGGTACCCAAAATGGAGTTCAGTATCATGTGGTCTGGTCATATATTACTTACAGGCCAGCTGAAACATTTACGAGAAGGCTAAACTCTTCCATAGCCCATTGTCTTTGCTAGTGGGCCATCAACACTGTCTAGCCTCTACATTGTTGTATCTGAAAGGCTAGCTGTGCATGCTACTCAGAGTAAGCACAGTTGAAATACAGATACATAGTCAATATTCATAACTTTAGGTACAAAAACGATACATGCGCACAAATGATTTACTGAATATCACTATCTTAACTTTTCCAATGACATATGATGTGACCTATCTTATACAAAATGCATCATAATTATGCCATAATCATATCACTATGACGAATATGGGGTGTAGTGTCACAGTAGGCCAATATCGTCTGTGGACCTTTGTATAGAAAAGGATGTCTTGATAATCCCATGCATGTGTAAGTAATTACAGATTGGCTGGCCCCTGTGGTGTGTGAAGTAGAGCTAGGGGAGAACACAAGGAGCTCCCCATGCTGTGGCTAGCTCCAATCCCAGTTCTTATAGTTCCTGAGTGCAAAGTCTGAGAGGGTCTGGATCCAGGAGCAGTGAGAGACACTTTTCCAAAGGAGCTGAGGGGTGCTATGGCCTTGCCACTTCCACACCAGGTGGCAGAGCTAAACTGGCATCAGGAAAGGATCACACTATTCCAACTCTGGTATGTAGTTCCACAGCTAGCTGAGTGCCTCCTACTGCACATCACTGTCATGGACTGTGACTTGACTTACCCACAGTGTAGCCCTACATATTGAGCTACCAGGCTCTGCATACGAACTATTGAGACAGAAGCAGGATGTTTTTGGTTGAAAACCTTAACTTATGGAGTGTGCTTTGCTCTTGGTCTGACACTTCATGGTGCAGTGTTATGCTCATTTATTTCCAGTCTTCTGAGTAAGTAAATTCTTGAAAAGGATTGAAAGTAGGTGGGTTCGTTAGGGTGATAGCTTACATTACTTTTGTGTTGTATACTCAGAGGGACTTTATGATCGAAATGTTTTAGAGATGGCAGTGATCAGTTTTATTTAAGGTCCTTGGTACTGCAGTAATGGATATTTTAGAAATTCATATAAAATAAGGGGTTTAATCATCCATTTGCCATTATCATTAGTGGAAGCTGTACACCTGAAGATATTTGAACAGGGTTGAAAATAAATCCTCAACTGAACTGTAAACTCAGAGCCCCTTTAGACTGTCAATGTCTGAAGATAAAAACTTCTGAAATTAGTTCAACAGCTCCATAAAACTGGTTTGAGCCTTTGTTAAATATTAATTTTGATTTTTAAAACTCTATTTGTCAAAGCTGTAACATTCTCCAGATTAAAACAATTACATTTTCAACTGTCTTGCAGGTGGATTCGCCAATGAATTTAAAACATCCTCATGATTTGGTGATACTAATGAGACAAGAAACAACGGTAAACTACCTCAAAGAGCTGGAGGTAATGCAGTGTTGTGAGGATTAATACATTACTGTTTGTAAAGTGCTTTGGTGAAAAAGGCTGTGCAAATGCCAACTAGGGATAGAGGTGTGAGCAGGGAACGTAATTCACATGTCTGAGTGTGCAGTGCTGTTTCAGTGGAAGAAAAAGGAATTCTTCCCTGCCTTTGCAGGCAAGTCTCATCTTAGGCGGGGGTTCGGTTCCGCGGTTATCGCGTAAAGTGAAAACTGCGTATAGCCAAAATTATATCCCCAAGCCCTTTAAACCCCACCCGCAGCTCCTGCAGCTGGGCTAGGGGGGCATTTAAAGGGCTTCACCAGGCTTCCAGCTGTGGCGGGGAGCCCGGTGGAGCCCTTTAAATGTCCCCTCTCCCAGCCCCGCCGCCGGAGCTGCTGGCGGGATTTAAAGGGCTCCGCCGGGCTTCCTGCTGCAGTGGGGAGCCCGGTGGAGCCCTTTAAATGATGGCCCCGGCCACCGCTGGAGCTGCGGGCGGGATTTAAAGGGTTCCGCCGTGGCGGGGAGCCCAGTGGAGCCTTTTAAATGCCCCCCCCAGCCCTGCCGCCGGAGCTGTGGGTGGGATTTAAAGGGCTCCGCCGGGCTTCCCGCCACAGTGGGGAGCCTGGAGGAGCCCTTTAAATCCCGCCCGCAGCTTTGGCAGCCAGGCTGGGGCTGGCATTTAAAGGGCCTGGAGCTCCATGGTGACTGGAGCCTCGGGCCCTTTAGTTTGCCACAGGGGCTACCAGCCACCTCTGCAGCTGGGAGCCCCCTGGGTGATTTAAAGGCCCTGGGACTCCCAGCCACAGCCGGTGCCCCAGGACCTTTAAATCTTGAGGCCATCCCCCTCCCCACTTGAGGCCACGCCACGCCCTCCCACTCCGGCCCTACGCGTATAGTTGAAATCGCGCATGTTAAATGCGCGTAAGTAGTGAGAGACCTGTATAGGCTTTTTCTGCTGGAAGTCTGATAAATCTGGTGTTATTGTCCTGGGCTGCATTGCTAAATATATTGTTAATATTCATAACATTATCCATAAAACCTACATTAGCTTTTTAAAAAATATTCCTGCTAAATTATTTGATTCTGCTGCCTGGTGTAATGAATTCCACAGGCTGCTATAGAGAAGCATTGCTTGGAGTTCTAAATTGGCTTAGCTGCAGACTGTCAGCTTGCCTCTGTGAGTCTTCCCTGACTCAGCCTTCTGGCCAGGTTACATAGTTCAAAACACGTTCCATGGCATAACGAACTCAAAAATAGAAACTGTTCCATGCCCTTCTGGGCCAATTTATAAGCAGAATAAATTCTGGCCCTTTCTGGGTTAAATTTCCTCTCTGGAATTGAATCAACAGGGTTTCATCTGCTACTGATTGTGTGCAGTATTAACTTTGCCATGCGAGGGTCATTCTATCCCTGGTATATGCTGTCCAATACCAAAACGCTAATATCCCCCTACAACTTGTATGTTACCCCCAATGACACAATAACTGATGCTTCAAACACTTTGTATCGTTTATTTTCAAATATTCTCTAATAAACTTTAAATGAGGCCAGGCCTGGCTTCTCTGGCTGCAGCCTGGGAACTGACTTGCTGGCTGCAGGCAGAGCCTTTTATTTTTGCCTGCTGGCCATTGATTGGCTGTTGCTAGTCCCACGCCCTTATGACTGCTGGAGGATCAGATCTCACTGGTTTTGAAAATGGCTGCTCTTTTCCTCTCGACTGTTTCCTGGAGCAGGGTGCAGCAGAGCAGTGGGCCCTCCTGTATGGAATTGCAAAGACTTGGTATACCCTGTCACAAGGAGTCTACACTTCGTATTGTAGTGTTTCCTCTTTCTGTTTGTAAATTTATCTACAGTGAATTTTGAGTGGTATTTGGTTATTCTTTAGGGACTATGGGAGAAATAAAGGAGGATCTGGTCAGTTTATACTTTTTTTTCTGTAAGTAGAAATCAAAATATCTGTAAAAGACACTCTGAAATGAAGGAAGATATCTCTGATTTCTGAAGGGAGACCTGTTTAAGTGGTGGTACTGTTGGTTGTTTAGATGGGCTGCTTTGGTAAAAAAGAAACTTGGCTTCGGCAAGTGTCCTGTCAGTAGGGATATAGAAACATGCATATATTGAGGAAATAAACTCTTTCTCTTATTCCTACAGAAACAGTTAGTTGCTCAAAAGATTCATATAGAGGAGAATGAAGACAGAGACACAGGGCTGGAACAAAGGCATAATAAAGAGGATCCAGACTGCATTAAAGCAAAGGTGCCCTTGGGGGACCTGGATCTGTATGATGGCACATACATCACCTTAGAGAGCAAAGATATCAGGTAATGAGATGAAACTCATGTACTTTAATAAGGTTTTACAAAATGAAAATTAATACCTGAGCGTGAGATCAAAATAAGTTAATATAGAGAATTTTTAAGAAATTATCAGATGATAGTTCCCTTGGATGGCAACTATTTTTATTGTGTGTTAATGTTGGAGGGGTTTTCACTGTATGTGGAGGAGTACTGCTTTCCTCCCCACACTAATGTACTTCAGTCCTGACCTGTAGTGTTGCATTTCGGGGCTTTTGTTTATGATGATCTATAAAGACACTAATGTTCCTAACCAGGATTTCTCCTGAGCAGTGACTGTCAGTCATGTGAATCAAGCTTCAGGGTGGTGGGGTTTTTTTTAATGGATAAACTTCCTCTAGTGTGGAGCAGACTGAAACCACCTGATTCATTTTTAACTCAAGACAGATTTGAAGTTGCATCTCCAGAAGTAGAAAGCTAATGAATCAAATGCTACTTAACTGCAATGCTTAGAAGATCAAAGGAATATGAATAGTCCATGTGAAGCTCAACTTTTTTGGTTGAGGTGATCTTCAGGGCTGATCTTCCTGTCTTGCCATTTGTGTACGTGAGGGGTCAAGAAGGGTTACTTTATTTAAAACTTTCTCTCCTTAGATCTGAGATGTCTAGCCCCGTTTCTAGATTCTACAGGTTTCTCTTCACTGTTCATAATATTTGTATATCACAGTCTAAGAGATTTCTCCGGTCAGAATGTATTGCTATCTGCCTTGTAGAGGGAAGAATAATTACAACAGAAACACACTGGGTGGACAGATGTTCCTCAGCATGTATTACCAACATCTCCCAACTAGTATCTTTCTAACTATTAATCTGTCTCTTCTAAGGCAGCTAACAATTCACTGATTTTGGGCTTTGCTCTGAAAGTGAAGTACTGTTATCCCTTGTACTGACTCATAAATCTGAGAGTGCGCTTCAGGGGTGCTAACTAGCTCAAACACAGATGCCAATTTTTTTTAAAGTAGTGGTCAGTTTAGCACAAAATGTTGGCACTTTTAACTAACTCTATTTCACTAAAGCCTCTTGTGAACTTTATGGATTAAAGCCACTTGTAAGCACTGAGTTTGATATGTTGCTTTCTGGTTTTAGCCCTGAAGACTATATAGATACAAAGTCTCCTGTACCTCCAGACCTAGAACAACCAGACTGTACAAAAATTCTAGATCTTCCATACAGCATTCATGCTTTTCAGCACTTACGGGTAAGTAGGTAATTGCAAGGTTTTTCTCCTCCTGTTGCCTGATGGTTTGAAGAGGTTTGCTGTTATGGCTTTTGGGAAACCTTCCAAATCCAAATGCCGCCTGTACCAGCACAAGAGTGCTTGTGCTGGTATAGAAAAGTTGTATAAAAATCAGACCTCTAAGCAACATTACCGTAGTGACAAAAGTTTCTAGTGTAGAATCCAGGATGAGATGCTGCTTTTGGATGTGTTTGCATTAATATTATTCTGATGTTTTCCCATCTGTAAAAGATTGAGTATAATGCTTGTGTCTCAAGGATGAAGCTTAAGAAACTTGACAAACTTTGAGATACTTGGGTGGAAGATGTTACAGGAGCATAAAGTATTATTTTGTAAATTTTCCTGAAATCTTCTGTATTATACTCTTGTAGCCTCAATAATAAATGTCTACTGAAAGTTTTGTGTTCTCTTCCCTCAATCTAGGGTGTTCAAGAGAGAGTTAATCTTTCCGCACCCTTGTTACCTAAAGAAGATCCTATCTCCATTTACTTATCCCGACGTTTAGGAAGAAGTATAGAGGACATAGGCCATCGTATTTATGAAGGTCTAATGAAGGTATGACAGTAGGGACCCCCATAGTTGTGGCATGCACAATAACAGCCTCAAGAAGCTCTTGTGTTGCTGAATATACAGGGTATTTGTGGAGTACAACATTATAGGGACTGTCTGTCCACATACTATTCATTATGTGCAAGTGCCAACAAATGTTGAGATCCCTGGTACATGGGGCAGCACTTCAGTGTTTTCCACTGGAAAGTCAACACATCACAGGATGCCATGTCTTTGACTGCAGTGAGGATCAGCAGCCAGAGAAGTAAATGGACATGATTTAAAGTTCAGCTTTAGTAACTGGTGAGATGTAGCTCATCAAACCACAGAAAATACACAGCCATCACTTAACAGCCTGAACATTTGAAATAGAACCCAAGTAATTAAAGAGCAAAGGCATCAAAAAGACAAAATGATGGAATTGAATGGCCATTTTCACAAAGATTTTTCTGCACTGTACTGCTGTGCACATTCCTTATTCAGCTTAAAATAAAACTGTTGGTGCTTAAATGATTACTCCAGGCATCCTTGTGAAAGTTAATGTTGGGATTCATATGTCCTTGATGTATTTATATGCCAATTCATTCTCCCTTTAAATGCTCCCAGCTCCTATTGGAGGACATTGTTGCAGAAGGAGAGGCATAACTGAAGGCATGTTCAGAGTTTAATTTTGCCTCCCATACCAGTTAGAAAAATCTAGTCAGCCTATTGGTTTATACCTTGGCTCTTGGATTGTTACAGTTGTTACAGTCATGTGTTTTCTTACAGAACTCTTCTTCCTGGGTGCTGTATAATATGGCCTCGTTTTATTGGCGAATAAAGAATGAGCCATATCAGATAGTTGAGTGTGCCATGCGGGCTCTCCACTTCTCCTCAAGGTGAGAGCAGCTGATACAGTTTCCTTTTCCAGTCTGCTTTCTGTTTAGGATAAACAATGCACGGTTTTTTAGTTACTGAAAATTGTATCCTAAGAAATAGGTGATAGAGTCTACTGAATAGAGACTGCCAGAGTTCCACTTTTAAGCAACTATATTTTTAAATAGTTCTTAAGAGCGTGAAATAGTCAGGAGGTAAAGACTGAAAATTTTATTCCATTTACGTTAGACTTGTGCAGTCTTTCACTTCAGTAATCTACAAACCTGACAATACCAAAAGAATGACAGTCTTGCTGCTTTTTAGTAGAAATTTATTGGCCAAATTCTGTAGAGAAGGTATGAAATGTGCTGCAGAACAGTTGGTACAAGGAGATGTGAACATAATCAACACTAAGCTATTTGTGTCAAGGCACATCTTGTAATGGAGTCTTGTCAGACTGGGAACACAGGAACAACGGTGGCTGTTGCAATTTTAGGGCTCCAGTAGTATCCCTGGAAATTCTCTAGTCTGGTGGGAAGGGTTATTCTCTGGCTACTAAATCTGTGATCGTCTCCCTAGATGAATGCATAGCGTTCTACTGTATCAGGAAAGTGCCACCAACAATATTAATATCCATTTAAAGCCACTCTTCAAACATCAATTTTCAAAATCCAGTGGCTTTCCAGGAAAACACCATTTAGAAAAGGTTAACCTGGGACAGCAGTACAAGAGAGGGTAGACACTACCTATAAGGTGCATTAATTAAAATTGAAAACTTATGACTCAGAGAAGTTGCAGTGTATGGTATTTGTAATTAAGCTCAGTGCTCTTATCACTTCTTATCCTACATCGTTGGCACTGAAGAAACCTCTGCTGTGCTATTGGGGAGGCTGTGTAGCTGAATAGTGGTGGCTTTCTTTAGAGGTTATAAACCCACTTTTGATTTCATTCTCAAAACCACAACTTGAGGTTGGCTGTAGGTGGCTGAAGCACGGCTTTGAACTGCTATCTTAGTATAAACAGTACATTCTAGTTTTCTGAAACTTGCAAGATGGCACTTCAGTAAATTCTATAAATACCTTAATGAGGCAAATCCTGCTTGCTCACTCTGGCTTATGATGTGACTTTTGGAATGATAAAGGAGGAGGAGGATGGTCTAATAGTTAAGACACTGGTCTGGGATGTAAAAGATCTAGGTTCAGTTTCTCGCTCTGCTATGAAATCGTGATCTTGATGCAAGTCATTTAATGCCTTCCTTGTCAGTTACTCATCAGCACAATGTGGAGAATATCTCTCAGGGATGTTATAATGATAAATCCATAAATATTTTAGGATATGTACAGATACTATTGTGAAGAGATTCAGTAATGTACCTAGTTTTATTTTAAATGTGTGTTGCTCTGTGATTCTGATTTATGATTCTGGGCTGCTAAATGAAGCTTGAGTAGTTTTAGTCTGTACACCCTGTATGAGAAATAAAGGTTGCATGAACATTTTATTTTAAAGTACTCAGTCAATCTAGAAGCCTGTTTGGGTGAACATACTTTTAGAATATATTTTGGCTAGATCAGTGGTTCTCAAACAGAGGCACACGTACCCTGGGGGTATGCAGAGATCTTCTAGGGAGTACATCAACTCATCTAGATATTTGCCTACTTTTACAATAGGCTACATAAAATGCACTAGGGAAGTCATTACAAACTAAAGTTTCAACAGACAATACTTCTCCATATACTATACACTGAAATGTAAGTACAATATTTATATTCCAATTGATTTATTTTATAATTATATGGTAAAAATGAGGAAGTAAGCAATTTTTCAGTAATAGTGTGCTGTGACACTTTTTTGTATTTTTATTTCTGATTTTTGTAAGCAAGTAGTTTTTAAGTGAGGTGAAACTTGTGGGTATGCAAGACATCAGACTCCTGAATGGGGTATGGTAGTCTGGAAAGGTGGAGAGCCACTGGGCTAGATCATGCGATTAAGGCATGAAGTCAGCATTGCATACTTGCAACATTTACTAGCTGCTCTTAGTTTTGGAAAGTCCTTGTAATATGTGCCTGGAGAGCGCATGAGAAACATGCGTAAAGAAACTCATTATCAGACATCTTTTTTTATCTGTATATTTTTTTTCCCCTTCTTTCTCTAGGCACAGTAAAGATATTGCACTGGTAAACTTGGCAAATGTTCTACACAGGGCTCATTTCTCAGCAGATGCAGCCATCGTGGTCCATGCAGCTCTGGATTACAGCGACTTCTTTACCAGCTATTACACTTTGGGAAATATATACGCAGTAAATAAGATTTTTATTTTCCAAGAACTGCAGAATACCAGATACTGTAATTTAATCTTTGTCTGTAGTGGCAGCACTTTTAAAATACGGCACAGTGATTAAATGATCCTGCAATAAATTTCACACATTGTTCAAGCTTGATATTTAAATTGGTTGGATTCAGACTTCTTTGCAGAGAAATTAATCTCTTTCAACTAACAAAGAAAAGCTTATGTCTGCTGTTGAAAACATTTCTTAGAGCAAGACCAGTCTTCTAGCTGATTTACCCAACAACATGGTTCTAATTTCAGAGGAGATTGGCTGCTGATTAAAACAGAAATCAATATAAATTGAAGTAAAAAACATGATCTTTATTAATCGCTGGAAGCGTTTCATTAAATATTGCTGAACAGTGGCTAACTTTCTCTCTCTTTCAATCATTCTTCAGATGCTTGGGGAGTACAACCACTCAGTCCTGTGTTATGATCATGCTTTACAGGCCAAACCAGGGTTTGAACAAGCTGTAAAAAGGAAGCACGCTGTCCTATGTCAGCAAAAACTTGAACAGAAACTGGAAGCTCAGCATAGGTAACTCAGACATGCGTCCTCTGAAAAGCCTAACAAAAATTCATATGCAAGTGGTCTCATTCTCAATGTTCTGTTCCTGTGATTATTGCTCACCATTGTGGTAAAACAGTGATATGTTTTTAACTTACTACAGTTTACAACTATTGCATAATCATAAATAATACAAATATTTTAAGCAACCAAAAGTTTCATATGAATGTGAAATGACAGCAATGGCTAATGTTTAAAACAATTCAACATAAACTTTCCTGGTGTCAAATTTTAAGATCACTTCAGCGAACATTAAATGAATTGAAGGAGTATCAAAAACAGCATGACCATTACCTGAGGCAACAGGAGACCTTAGAGAAGCACAAGCTGATCCAAGAGGAGCAAATCCTGAGGAACATCATCCATGAGACGCAGATGGCAAAAGAGGCACAACTAGGTACAGATTTTGTAATGAGCACTGAGTGTAACAAGTAAGAGTTAGTCACTTTCAGTCACAGCTTAATATAGTGAAACAGTTCACTCCCATATTTGGTTATGATGCTCCTAAGTGGCCATTTCATTTTGATTTTCAAAAAGTTGTGTGTGAAATGTTCTCAGATCAGTCCATGGGTCCTTGTCTGGCAAAGGCAAAAATGTATAAAACAGCATGCTTAGTTTCAGGAAGAGGGAGCATGTTCTGTTGTTCTTGGGGGCCCTCAGCTAGTACAGCTCATGTTGATTGGCTTAATGAGGATCTGTAGTCCATCATAGCTAGAAATGGAAATGGTGAAAATTTTGAGGCCTTTGAATAATGGATGCTGGGTAATTGTGCAGGAAAACATCTGACAAAAAAATCATCCCCCCTTCTTAATACTAAACTATATTTGACTTTTGTTAGATAAGTTATTCTAAGGACTTATCTACATAGCAAGTTAGTGCTGGGTGTGAATCTTCAGTGCACTAGCTTGCCACGTGCTAACTCGCCATGTGGACTTTGCTACAGTGCACTAAAAGTTCTGTAGTGCATTTTGATGTTCTCAGATTTCAACTACAGAACCTTTAGTGCACATGTCGTAGGGTGTTCATAGCAAGGCAATCTGTGTCCATACCTGGCACTAACTTGCTGGGTAGACAAGCCTTAAGCTATAGGTTCTAGACTTCAGTGAATTCTGAGTAAATCCAGGACACTCAGTGTGCTATAAGAACAAACATTTGGAATGTAATGTCCTTTCTTCTGTGACATTTGTAGTTAAAGGATTAAATCTATTCTACATCTCCAGTATCTGAGCAACTCTTCAGTTTTCTCAGCAGCACTCTTGTGTCTATCTATTTGGAAAAGACTGACTGCCAAAAAGGCTAAATGAAGTGCAAAAGGACTGTAGGAAAATGAGTAGGAAATGCAGAATTGGGTATTTCAAATCCCAAGCTCCATGCAAACTGTATTGCAGGAAGTGTAGTTACATGTCATGTAGTCCTTTACACAAATATTTGTTTAGCTATCTTCTTTCAAAGATGGAGTTCTCCTTTAATACCAGTCAACGAGATAGCTTGCAACTAGACTTTGATAATGTTTTTGGTCAGCTGAGAAACCCTCTGCTCTTTTACAGCAATGAACTTTTGTTAATGTTTGTGCTCCATAGGGAACCATCAGATATGTCGGCTTGGCAACCAACAGCACAGCTTGCACTGCCAGTGGGACCAGCCTGTTCGCTATCACCGTGGGGACATTTTTGAAAATGTGGAATATGTTCAGGTTTGTCTACTATGAATTAGCACCACTACTAGCCACTCAAGCAGCACAAGTCCTTGAGGCTGACATAAGATGTCCATAATCGCTACCCCAACAATACTTTTTTTTAAATAGATCAAACTATAACTTTAGGAACTGTATAGTCCTGCTAAAAGAGTAAAAGGCACATTTTGCTAGTGTAATTTTCCTGTGACCCTTTTGCTAATAATGGGAGAACCAGAAATAACTGTGGATTTTGGCAGCCCAATGCCTCCTGTTTAAAGATTTTTGTTTTGTTATGTAGGGAGTGGGCAAAATGAGGGCTCTTCTCAACTATCTTTTTGGGAGGAAAAACACTAGAGTGTTTTTTGTGAAACCCCAACGTTGCCCTGGAGTTTCCATCCCTATTTTTTTTCCTCTGTATAGAGTGCCCTCTTTCTACTAAGTACAGGCATCAGATGATTTGAGAAGGAGTGTAGTTGTCTTTCATGAATATGCTAAATGTCATGTAGCTAGGAGTATGACTCTAGAGATGTGAAGCATCCATTTCCAAAACTAGTTTCCTTGAAGGACACAGCAAACGTACTAGATAACTGATGTACATAAAGAGACAAATGCTTTTAAGGAATCAGTTTTCCCTTTGGATCCACATATAGTACTTCCCATAGAATAAGGTACCCCACTATGACAGTTGAAAAAGTGTGTCTATATAAATAATTGTTGGTTTTTACTTTATATACGCCTTTAAAAATTATTTAAGATGGATAGCGCTACTTCCCTCTTTCTAGACATTTTCAGTCAGTTCATCTTGATTAATATCCTTCTAAAAACTTTTTGTAACATAATGAGATTTAAAGAGGAGGGAATCAGCATTATATACTTCCGAATATTTTATGTTGCTAAGAGTGTGAGTGGTAATGTGAGTTCTGCCCATCTAACAATGACTCTCAATACTAATAGAGGTGCTGCTGCTGTTCTAGTAGCTTAAAATATCAGCTTTTATGCTTTGGGTTTGATAGTGCCAGAAGAAAGGTTGAAACAATCTGCAAAAGTAGATATCCTATTTGTAAAAAGTTTTGCAAAGCCTGGTATTAATAGAAAGGGTTTCACAATATTTCTTTAAAAAACAATAAAATAGTATTTTGTTTTGAGCTGCATTTTCTCTTTACATATTTGAAACCCTAATATTGTGCTAGTGCAAGAGGACCAGAAATGACTCATAAATTGACCAGTCTAGTTTTGCTGCCAAAGCTGAGGGAATTGCAAGAAGTAAACAACCTGCATAAGGGATGAAAAACAAATCAAACTTACAAAATTCAGTGTTAGTAGTTCACTACCTTGAAAGGAAATACTGTCTAAAAATAGTGATAATGGCCCTGTCATTTTCTTCTTTGACAGTTTGGAGAAGACTCATCAAGATCAAGTATGACATCCGTGAATTTGGATCTCCATGCAAACCACAGCGATCTCAGCCACTCTTTGCAGTCTTCTCCTATTGCCCGTTCTATTGTTTCACTGTGGGGCCTGGAATCAGATGCCTACAGGGTGAGCAAAGCGTATGAGCTCGCTCTTTTATACAGGGCTATCATGAAAGATTGTGTTCTCCTTTAGTAAAAATGTATTCTAAAGCAGCAGTGTCCAACCACTCATGTGTAGCAGGACTTATGTGCTTGGTACTCCTGAATTCTCCTTCATTGTCTCAGGTAAGCTGCTCTGTTGAGCACTAGTGGACTACTACTTCTGCCTGTCTCCCATTCATTTGTGTGAACTCTACCACACAATGTGAATTTGGGTTGCTCTCATGACTGCAAAATTGGGATTTAGAGCCCAAACCTTGGTTCATGGTAGAGCAGCACAATTCGCTAAAAATAGAAAGCACTGTGCTGATGCAACCGAAATCTTGGCTTGATAAATTGGGACAATTTCCAGAAAAGGCAGGAAACCATTATCTTAAGGGAAGAGTTGATTTTTTTCTTTTTTGTCATCCTAGTGTATTCCTGAGGCATTCTTATCAGATAGATAATGTGAAGGTTAAGATTGATGAATTATTTCTCAACAGTTTAAGAATTTTTTTTCTTTGCAATTAGGATAAACAGCATATTCTTTGGCCTAAAAGATCAGACTGTGTCAAATCCTTTCCAACAATCCCGAACCCAGAGGAACTGCCAACCTATTTTCTGCCTCCAGAAAACAGAGGATTCAGGCAAGTGTTGATTAATCATAAAGTAAATTTCCCATTATATTGTTTAATCTGGTTGTAGTGATGTGGCCACATTATGAGAATCTGGGGTCACTGACCAACTAGTGTATTATTCTTTTAAGGTGGCTGGGTCTCCCTCTGGTTGGAGAAGATGGAGTCAATCTGTGATAATAACAGGCAGCATTTGTGTTCTTCTGGAGGCTCTCCCTCTTCCCACTCCACAAGAGAAGTCACAGCCATCTAATGCTCTGTCCACATATAACCAAGTCAGGAAACCAGTTCCAAAATTACTATCCCCTTACCTGGATTTAAGATGGTTAGAATGTAGTATGGACAGGACCAACCATGTGCCACTCAGCTATTTGTGTGTTTACATCCCACCATTTGAAACATGAACTCATGTCTTCTCGGTTCTTTTCACTGCCAGAGTCCATTCGATCCTGAGTAGCCCCGGAGAGGCCCATGTGCATGGAGAGGCCCAGCTGCCAGATTGTTCGTCTATTACTGATGTCCGTAACAATGAAACTCTGTACACGTTGGTCAAAGAACTAGATGGTCACCTGGAGCTGAAATTTCAAATGCCAGATGATCATGCAAGACAAGTAAGAGGCACTGTTTTCATAGGTAACCTTTTCATTTTGAGAGTCTGCCTTTTATGGCCTTAGAGCTAAGGTCTTCAAGATTTGACAGATTCTGGCAACAAAAAGATGGGCCTGATTTTGCAAGGTACTCGGTACTTCCATAGGCTTCCCCTTGCTGGGAAATGTAAGTTCTTAATATCTGACATGAGGTCCTATGACATGGCCTCTTTAAACACCTGTCAAAAGTGTATGAGACAAAAAAGATAGAAGAAAACAGTACTTTCTAGATTAACTAAAGACCACATGAAAACTGTTCATTGGCTTTATCGCCTCCTTGTTGGCACAGGAGAGACACACCTGCTTATAGCTGTCTTTCCTTACTGCTTACTGTCCCTTGGTTGCTTTAATGGGTCTAGTCTCTCCCCTCCCCCAGACCACCATCAGTGCATCTGTAGGGGGTCACTTTTCAGCTACAGTACAAAAATGGGGCTTAGGAAATTTTAGGGTCATGAGACTTGAGCAACCCAGATAGCTATATCCTGTAAAAACTGCTTGAGAGATCACTTTTAAATCTTCCATCCTATTTTTTTGTTAAATGCTTTTTCATGTTGTTCAGATCTTGCATTCGCGTATCAACAATCAATCTATTACAGAGGAGCAAATAGGGGCATTCATCTATCATGCTATAAAGAAGGTAAGTCAAGAATTGTAGTTTGAAGTAAATTTGAGAATTCTTGTTTATCTATGAGTGTGATAACTAGATTCACGTTGTTCAGTGGCACACTATTTACAATTTGCCTTGCCTGGGGAGTATAGCAGAGCTGAAATTTGTAACTTCTTTCGATCTAGGTTCCACAAAGAACCACAAATATTCAGAGAAGCATCCCTTTCACTCAGCTTACTCAGTGGACCCTATTATAGCTTCCTTCCTACGTAAGAACACTGGTGGAGTGAGTGAATTTCATTCCTGTGAAAATTTGCAAGATATTGTGCGAGGGAATACAATGCCATTTCCTGAATCAAACAAATAATACCCCTGGAACTAACATGATGTTGGCCAACCAGTAGACCTTGTATTGCTTATGTTATATTCCTTTCCTCCACCCTTTGTCTGGCTTGTCTTGTTTAGACCGGTAGCTCTTCAGGGCAGAGACGATCTTAAATGTTTGCACAGCACTTAGCACAATGGGACCCTGATCATGAGTGGGGCCTTTGAGTGCTACCACAATACAAATAATAATAGTAAATGTCAGGATGGTGGAAGACTTGGAGAAATCATATTAGATCTAGATGTCAAATTAACTCTGTTGACATGCTGCCTTTCTGTGTGTACATCACATTGTCAAAGCCTAAATACAATATGTGGAGTGTTTGTGCATCTTTTCATTGCCCATAAGAAGGAGAACGCATCTGAGTGGTATTCATATTCTTGTGCACATAACAATCCTTTGCAGGCCTAATGTTTTACCTTCTGAGTTTTCTTAAGTGGCCATCTGAATGCATAGGTTTTTTTCTTGGTAATACTCAGTTATTTCATAGCTTTAGTGCTGAAAAAGCTTCTCCAATAAACAACTTCTTAACCAGTTAGAGCACGTCTTAAGTATGTTCTTGTCATGCTTGTGTGCACAAATTGCAGAGGGCAGGAGGCATTTTCAGAGCAGAAGTTCAGCAGTAAGCATCATGGTCTTCCTGGGGAAAGACAAAATGTGTCTGCAAACATGTTTGAATGTTTAATTTAATGACAGCATTATGTTGAAAAAGTAGGATGAAAGCCTTGGCAGTACCCTTATAAGCAGTGCCATTGCTAACTCATGCACAGCATTTATTAATTATTACTGTAGCACCTAGAAGTCTTAGTTATGGACTAGGACCCCATTTGTATTAGGTGCTATACAAACAGAACAAAAAGACAGTCACTGCCCCCAAAGAGCTTACAAATGAAGTATATAATACTTTAATGCATACAGACAGGCCAGTGTGGGGATTACATGGAAACAGTGAGACGATATTGGTCAGAATGATAGGCAGCATGTTGCTTGTTCCTGACAATGTGAAGGGAGGGTAAAGGAATTGGGCACAGAACCCTGCAACTGTTTCATTGAAAATGATTTTATTTTAATTAGGGTGTCTTTTGCAGTTAGTAAAATCAGCTAAGAAAGCAGTAGTAAATCTGAAAATAACCTCTTCTCCTACAAAGTGCTGGGAGGAGAAACCAGAATTTACAGCTAGAAATACAAAAAATCAGTCTTCCCCACCCTCTCTCCTGAGAAAAACAAAACAAAAACCTGAAATACAAAAGTCTTTCTAGGGAAAAAAAGTTCTAGACAACAATAGCTATTATTACAGTTATGTTTAGGTCTAAAAACAATTACTCCAAGTCCTGCATATAGACCATTGCATTTAGCACTATATTTATTTTTTTGTGTTTAAGTATATGGCCTTAGAATGCACCTCTGGCAGATCTGCATGCATGTGTGACATTATTCAGTGACTGGTCTCATCATTAAGACTTACTCACACAAGTGACATTACACATGTGTAAATTGTTGCAGGATTGAAGCATTAGATTTGTCCTACAATTACATATTAACCAAGAAATATTGGAAAGGAGATTTGACAGCATATTATAATATCCATTATATCCTGTAATGCAAATAAAACTTTTTAGTATAAGGCTGTTAATTCAAAAATACGGAAGAAATACCATTATCTACAAAATTTACTTCTCTCTGAAAACTTTTACCCACTATGGTTATAAGAAACACTTAAGATATCTACAACTGAAAGAGAGAGAGTACTTGTTTTACATATTTTGTTGTGCATTTGACACAACTCTGCATAGTTTCATTGTTCTTTCTCTAAAGAATGAATTAGTCTGTTTATGTAACTATAGGTCAAGGGCCAGCTAAGAATAATTAGAAATCTGATTGTACGTTTTATCCCTCTGCCTGTCCGTGTTTACTACTTTAAGTTGTGAGCATTTGGGGTCAGGGACTATCTTGCTATATGTTTAGACAGTTGCCAAGCACATTGTGAATGGATAAATAATTATTTAAAATAGGAAAATGGGATTCTAAAATCCAGGGGCGGCTCCAGGCCCCAGCACGCCAAGCGCGTGCTTGGGGTGGCACGCTGCGGGGGGTGCTCTGCCGGTCGCCAGGAGGGCGGCAGGCGGCTCCGGTGGACCTCCCGCAGGCGTGCCTGTGGAGGGTCCGCTGGTCCCGCAGCTTCGGAGGTCCACCGGAGCCGCGGGACCAGCGGACCCTCTGCAGGCACGTCTGCAGGAGGTCCACCAGAGCCGCGGGACCGGCACCGTGCTTGGGGCGGCGAAATGGCTAGAGCTGCCCCTGCTAAAACCTCAAATTGGCTTTTTGAAACTGACTACTTCTCAAATTGATGGTTGCCACATGTGGCAATGTGGGTCCTACACTCTGGAATGGTAAAGGGCTAAGAATCATTGATTCCTGTGGTCAGGCAGCATTAAAGGACTTTGTGGAAATCATTTGGGGCAATCACATGAATCAAGGTTGCTAGCTGAATGCTCTTGCTGAGCAACAGGTGCTACTAAATTAACATTAGTTCATCTATCCTGCACCTGTGAAGTTCAAATGGTAAGCTAACTACCTTCAGCCAAGGTAGAGGGTAGAATAAATTGTATCCAGTTCATAAAGCAATACACTGAATTGTTTATGTTGGAGAGAGTTTATGGTAAGCGATTGTATATTCCTGAAATGTTATGACTTTTTTTTTTCCAGCCAAGGGATCCTTTATGGCTTATGCTTAATGAGGCTGGACTCTACTGGCGTGCGGTTGGAAATAGCACCTTTGCTGTCACGTGCTTGCGAAAAGCATTGAACTTAGCCCCACATGGGTATCAGGATATCCCTTTAGTCAATCTAGCTAACCTTTTGATTCATTATGGTCTTCATCTGGATGCCAGCAGGCTCCTGCTAAAAGCTGTAGCCATCAATAATTCTGAGGTAAGGGTTGCTTTTGTATTAATTTAGTAATAAACAACAAAACTCTTCCCGGAAGATTGCTTCATTAATTCCCAATCCCAAATTTTATTCTCCTCATATATGTAATTCTTCAGGCATCTCATTTGGAACATGTTCATTTAAGTTTGCTGCTTCATCTTTGATAAGATCAGGAAATTAAAGTGCCAGATAACACTGGATACTGAGAGTATAAATGTTTGGAAGAATAAATAGCTTTAAATATGGGCAACATGTTAGGTTGCTTCTGGACAACAGAATTCCAACCAGCTGGCTGGTTTTTTGGATTAAATTCCTGGCATCACTGGTATCTAAAATGGAGATTCTTGATGCTATGTTAACATTTAATCCTTGTGTGTTGGAGAAAAGAGAAACCATTAAATAAAATGTGTTTTTAGATCAGGTTTGAAAGGAGGTAAGCTATTCTTGAAAAGTTGCTTCTACCCAGCAGTTTCACTAAGACTGGTTGTACATGAGGTTAAGTATGGTCTTGTGGCAAAAGCACAGGACTGGGAGTCTGGAGATCAAAGTACTGTCCTAGCCCTGCCACTGACTCATCATGTAATATTACGCAAGTAATTTACCTACTGTGGCTCAATTTCCCCATCTGTAAAATGGGGCTAATACGTCTTCCCTATTTCATAGTGCTGTTGTGAGAATTAACTAATTCATGTTTGTAAATGCTTTGAAGTTTTCTGATGGAAGATGCAAGAGAAATGAAAAGTATATGACTGTACCCTCTTCTTTTGGAAACTGATTGTTGCGCAATTAGATTTAGAAATCTACATGTACGTCTACATAAACACTTACTGCACAACAAGCTGGAGTGTAAATCTACAGCGCTCCAGCATGCCATACATTAACTGCATGGACTCAGGTACTGTGCGCCAGAAGTTCCCTACTGCACATTCAAACAGTAAATCAATGCACACTAGAAAGCTTTTAGTGAACAGCAGGGTCCATGCAGACAGTTAGTGCATGGCACTACACCCCAGCTTGCCATAGCCATGCCCTCAATATTAGTCATCACTTAGATGTGCAGAAGAGTTAATTTGGAATCTGCTGCCTCACACATAATGGGTGGGGTAGATCTAAAGATAAATAACATGCCTTTCAGAAATGTGGGAAGACAGTGCACAGCTGGATTACTGAAACATTAGCCAGTACTGTGGAACTTTTTTTTTTTCTTGTAGTGTTGTAAGTACTTGGGAAATAATGTCTTCTCTTCATTTCAAGTTTAACAATGAGCTCTTCATTAAAAGAATTCAAAATGAGTTCCAATTGTCAGAACAAGACTGTTGCATTATCAAAGAAAATGCTGCTGATCAAAAGGTGTTCCAAAAGAAGTAGTGTGCAAAAATAGTCTCTTGGCTATCTAGATATCCCTTCCTAACACACGCCCATCTCTGCTGCCTGGATGATTCCTTTGTTTTCTTGATTAATCTCATGCATTTTACATTCCATTCTTTTCATTTTTTTTAATGCTGCTTGTGATATCTTGTGGGAATAGACTATTGCAAAAGTTGTTGCATCTTTGCAAATATTTTGATTAACTTTATTTCTCATTAACTCTAAATGTGCCTGGTATAAAGTTATGGTATATTTCTACATTTTGTAGAGTAAGTACTTTGTAGCCTGCAAATGATTTGAAGAAAACTTTCTCAGAGAGAACATTGATATTCAGTTCTCTTTAAATATAATTAGACCATGTTTGCGACTTTCCTCCTTGTAATAAGAGATGTATATAACTACTGGATTGGCCAGAAAAAGTTGTGTAAGTCTTAAACAAAAGGGAAAACAACCCTAAGGGAAATGAGTTTGTCTCACTCCAGTTCCCAGGAGACAAAAGTCCAAATCACAACTCTTCCTTCCCCCATCATATTTGGGGCCTAGAGTTGAGGTACTTCAGCAGTAATATGGGAAGCTGATGGTTGCACAGTTAAATCTGGTTGCTTCTCCCTATGCTGTCCCTCTTATTTTGACAAAGGACTTGAGTCTCCAGGGTTGTCAGCCCCTCCAGCACTAAATTCACTTTAAAATAAGTGGGGAGGTAAAAATAGAATCAGCTGTGTAGCATTGGGGTATTTTTAATACAAGAGCTAGCAGCAATTTTGCAACAGTTTGAAAAGGAATCTAACCAGTTTAGATTGCAGATAAGTATATGAAAAAGGAGGATCATAAGAAAGCAAGGGATGAATGGTGAAATGTTTGAATTAGGAAATTGGAGGGAGGGTATGACAATACCCATGGTATTTAGAAACAGGTTGCACTAGCAGGAGTTTCTTCCAATAGTTCTTTCAAAGGTTCTTCCATTACCTTTGGCAAAACTCTACAGCAAGACTCAAGAGTATTGCAATCAAACTTGAGTGTGTCGTGCTATAGTGATGTCAGTTAACTTACCTGATGTTAACAATGCTAACCAGACTGTGGATAGATTACAGTTAGCATTTAAAGGGGATTCTCTGGTGTGTAAGGGAAAGATAATGTGAACAAGAAGGAATGATTAACAATAGGGCAGGATGATTTGGGGCTTGTATGAATGAATGAGGTGCAATGAATTACCAAAGGCACCCAAGAAGTAGTACCACCAAATGAAGATAGCAAACATGTGATGGGAGGTCATAAGAAGAAGAATCAATTAAACTGGCTGACTAGGGTTGGCTGGAGCATCAGACTGAACTCAAATTTGAATTAACTCTATGGACATTAGTTAGTATCTTGTGACTTAATTGCATCATCAGATGGTTAAAAGCGCACACTCTTCTGAAGCATGTTTCTAATACTACAAGCAAAATTTTTGAAAGCCATGATTAGTCTTAAAAGTTCCATGACAAAAAGTATCATTTAGTGGAGGAAATTGGCTGCTCTGTTGCATCAGCATGGTCATTATTCTGGTCACAGGGTTAAATGCAGCACTTAATTTCTCTACATAAACCATAAAGATGCTTTTGAAAACAAAGTGTAATGCTTCATTGTGTGCCAGGACTTAAATCACTGGATGATATCTAAAAATGCATGTCAAAGTTAATTTTGAAGAATTATTACAATGTCTTTTGTCTCTGCTTCAAGAGATTGCTCTTGGCTAGTCAAAGTTATGAATAAGAGTGTTGGCTTAGTGTTGAACAATGGGGATTTGTGTCTTTTGGCCAAGTTAGTGTGAAATTGGAGCTCTGAGTAATTTAATTATTTTCCGGAGAACAATAAGCTTGGATTGGCAAAAGACTAATCGGCACTTCCATCCCATATTAGATCTCATATTACCTGGTACCTTTTGCTTTAGACTTCTTGGCTCCTTACTAAAAACTCCCCTAAAACATTTCCCTTCACCTTCTTTGCTGCCATATGTAGAATGTGCTATGTTTAAGATGGGCTATAAGTAAGTGGTTTGTTACACTTGTGGGTATATCACAGGTTTGTGTATCATTTCAAAAACCTGACATCCTAAGCACAGCCAGTATGTCCAACTAATTATTGGTTTTAAAACCAATAATTTAAGTTGATTATTCTGCATTCTAGGAATAAGCAGTCCCTCATCCCTAGGACCCTTCTAGCTGATTTGGGAGTGTGGAGGGCATGAGACTTGGTCTATTACAATAGCTACCCTCAGTTTTTTAACTCAGAACACATTTGTGGTGCTGATACAAGGTTGATTTTCTCTTTGCAGCCCCTGACTTTCTTGAGCCTAGGAAATGCCTATCTGGCTCTGAAGAATATCAGCAGAGCCTTGCAAGCCTTCAGGCATGCGCTGGATTTAACTACAAAGTGTCAGGAGTGTGAGAGCAGCCTGAAGTTGATCCGCTGTCTGCAATTTTTTCCTTTTGTGTACAACATCACCTCTTCTGTATGCAGTGGTAAGCAGCTGCTGAAAAATGGCCAAAAAGTGACATAGCCTTACAGTCAGAGTGCACTCTATCTACTGGAGCTCAAGACCACTATTCTTTCCCAAGAATCATCCCATTTCCCTCTGTTTACACTCCTCTCTGCCAGCAAGGACTAACGTTGAGGCACATCTCCTCTGGGAGAGAGGATAGTACTCCCTACAGAGCTAATTCAGGGCAACTTATGTTACTAGAGGTGCTACTGTTCAGTACAGAGCACACGCTGCCTTCACGGCAACCTAACTCCTCGTTTTCTAGGTAAGGAGGGTTGAATCCATGTCATTGAACAGCTACAACTGGTGTGTTACTCTTAGCCCCCTTGTATGCCCATTTAAGTTCTTCAGACAAGTATTGTGAGATCTTTCTTTTAAAACTATAGGTTCTGGTAGAGAATATTGTCTATTATAGTTTATTTTTTAATCCAGTACTTCCAGGCTTGAATAACAGATTTTAAATGGCATTTACTTTTTAGAAATGCTCCATAATGCACTCTTACTACACTAGATGGTCATTTTTTTGTTTATGCAGGACCTACAGTAAGTGTTCCTGGATTTCTAGTTGTTTTAAAAAAAAAAAAAATCTAGTGACATGGGGGATGAAAAAGATGTTCTTTTAAAATTATGTCTGGAGATGTGATGCTTTGTTGCCATTAATGGCTACTCTGAGATCCAAAGTACAACCTTGTGGAGCCAAGTGAAATTGAGTGAACCTTCCTCTCATTGAATATTTCAGATGTCTTTTATGTACTTGCTAATGGTGCATGTACTGCTCCCAAGCTATCCTGAAGACCATTTCTGAATGTATTCGGCAGTCCCTTTTCTGTGAAACCATCACCAAGGGACACTTTTGGATGATTTTACTCAGTATTTAAATGAAAGCTTCACATGATGAGAAATGGGTTTTATTTTAATATTAATACCTTTCCCCAAGGATTTCCTGAGTTCCTAAAAATGTATGGGAACAAATCTCTTCTCTGATTTAGCGTCTGGAATGGAATACTTTAAATATATACCAAGAAATACGTTGGTCATTGGTCGATGTGAATGCAACACAACAGAGGTGATCTTCCAAGACTATGCCACCAGAGTAATATTATTTCCTGATGCATTTAGAGATTTTCATTTTGTTATTTGGTGTGCAAAACAAAAAACCTTTGTTTGGCCTTTATAAATATATTTTAGTAGGTGGTGTTGCTGCTCAAGTGTTAGGCTTCTTGTTTACCTCCATTCCAAAATCCTCTTTCCTGAAGCTGACTTGGAAGGGGCTCTTCATTCTGGGTTACCATCCCTAAAATCCGTTAAAGAAGTCATTTCCCAAATGGTGTGTCAATTCAAAATGTTTTCCCTTGCAGTTTTCCCAGCAGGATGGAACTGTATTGCAGCCTTTTCTGTGGCTTATAAAAATCTTCCTCTGTCTTTTAAAAATTATTTTAGTGGGGTTGGGTGCTTACCTGAATCCCTAGAACCTTGTTGGACTGAAACCTGAACAAAAGCCAATTCTATTTTGAAATAGAAGCAGAAAGAAAAGACACCTTTTTAAATTACTCTAATAAATGTGACCCGAGAGTCTCATGAACAGTGGCTGTCTGAAACTACCTGTGCTTCTACAAGTTTTTCAGTCTCGCAGTTCCTTGTATGTGCACCTTCTTGATCTCATCATCACCACATTTGAAAGTGTACTTCAACAAGTGTTAATTTCTGTTGTTAGTGTGGTTTCCCGAACCAGGGCTTTTATTTTCTGTTCATGTTATAACACAGGGTTGTAGACCATTTTAGAAGACTTGTATGGTTCTTTTGGGGGAGGGAACCTCTGCCCACACTGCTTATGAAAACTATGCAAGCAGTATGGCTTTGCTAATGTGAGCATGTGTTAACAGAGCAGGAATGTTTAACTGGTGAGGTCCTTTAGAGAACCTGTAAGGCTTATAATCAAAAGGGAAGCTGAACATTTAACAGGTATATTAACTTCATTAATGCCAGAAATCAAATTTCGAGGTGTCTTGCCATACATTTGTACTGTTCCCCCTATTTTTTTTGTGCTTCATCATGTCATGCTGCTCCCATTAGAGATGGGAGAGACCATCTAGGTTATTTTATGCATCACTGGCCAATGCAGAACAGTTAGAAATATGAAATTGACACATGGTGTAAATGTCTTTGTTTTATTGAAATGTTTTTTTTTTAAATAAACTTACCAGTGTATTCAACCTTGATATTGATGAGTTTTCTGGTTTAAAACATGGGTTTAAACCAAAATCTAAAATCTTAAGAATGCAAAAATGGAGAAGCAGACTTGTTTGTCTGTCTTTTTCAGGTGGAGAAGAAAGACAGTTCCAGGATGCTGAGAATGGTTTGGGAATTTTTATTCATTGCACATTTAGGCTACAAGCTGGGGGTGTGATTTCCAGCTCATGTACACATACTCATGCTAGCTTGGGGAGAGCTAGCATGATTATAAATAGACTGTAGCCTCACAAGTACAGGCAGCATCCATGCTGAGTAGGTACACATGGGTTTGTACTCAGCATGTCTAAGCTGTGCTACTGCTGCCCATGCTTCCATGGCTACGCTGTTTATAACTCATGCTAGCTCTCATTGAGTATGTATGCAAGCTGGAAATTGCACCCATATACCATGGTGTAGTTGTAGCCTCAGATGGATTGAAAAGGAAAATATATATAGGTTGTTGGAAAGGGAGGGCCAAGACTTCAAAAGTGTCTGAGACCATCTTCAGTGTACACATACTGAGAGTGCACAGACAAATTTGGGTTTGCACACAGATACCTACATGTGTGCACATGTATTTTGGGTTGTCCCTGCCTGTCTCAGGCCTGCACACAAGTGTTTGCACAACTTTGAAGAAATCACCATTTTTAGTGGTAGGATTTTAATTTCAATTCTAGCTTTTCGATAAGACAGGTTTATTGTGAGGTTTAGTTAAGAACATAATTAGTGTGGGACAGGCACATATATTCCATGATTTAATTGCTGTTTAGTAGTATACCATCTTATGAAATACAGTAAGCCAGGGGTAGGCAACCTATGGCACGCATGCCGAAGGCGGCACACGAGCTGATTTTCAGTGGCACTCACACTGTCCGGGTCCTGGCCACTGGTCCGGGGCTCTCTGCATTTTAATTTAATTTTAAATGAAGTGTCTTAAACATTTTAAAAACCTTATTTACTTTACATACAACAATAGTTTAGTTATATATTATAGACATAGAAATAGAGCTTCTAAAAACGTTAAAATGTATTACTGGCACGCGAAACCTTAAATTAGAGTGAATAAATGAAGACTCAGCACACCACTTCTGAAAGGTTGCCGACCCCTGCAGTAAGCCATAAACTGTATAACCAAAAGGATGAACACCGCATTGCAAATATGTAAAACAACCCACAGTGTTCTCATCTGAAATCTGTTCTGTCTTAAGGTATTTCTAGAAACATATGAGAAGTACATAAGTAACTTACTAAGAAGTACTTGAGTAATTTACTATGAGATGTACTTGCTACTGCTGGCTTCATAGTAAATTGAAACACTTTCGGTGATAAGATGCATACTGCGTACGTATATGCTGCTTACTGAATCATACATTTTAGAAATGGAAAAAGACCAGTCCTTCCACTGCCAATGCAGCACATTGTCAAGCATATGTTTGAATAATTTCAGCAGTGGGGATTCTGTTGTTTGCCTTGGGGCACTCTTCCAGAGCCTAAATGAATTATTGCTAAAAATAGTCTCCTGATGCTCATGATGTTGTTTCCCCCTTTTCAGCTTTGTCCTATTTTTTCTATATATACACCTGGTGGGTCAACCAGCATAGTTCTTTTCTCTCTCTCACACACACCCCAACCACTCCTTAATTTTTAAGCCCTTCACATGTGTTGCCAGATATAAGCACTCTTGCAGCATGTGCTATGCTTAAAACTCAGAACCTGTGAATTAAACTTTTGTAGAATCCCTGGCCTTTGATAAGTATTTGTCTTGCATTCTTTAAAAGAACACTAGCAAGGTTGCCTGTGCTTCAGTTTACAGGCATGTGTGCATGTTGTATTATCCCTGTGCTCCGCCTGTCTGCTACAGAAGTGTGAATTGGGACAGATTGCAAGACACACAAGATATTGAATTCCTGTTTGCTTTGATTCTGTGCCTGCTTACAAGAAAGGAGCAAATTGGCTCAGGGAGAAATTTGTGAAGCAGCATGGTCTAATGGTGTGAGCATGGGATTAGGAAGTACACATTGCTGAACTGTAGGCATGGCTCTTGCATAGACTGTTTGTGAGGTTCATGTATCTTTTTTCTGTTTTGGTTTTGATTCCATCTGTAAAATGAGGGTAACTCATCCCTACCTCTTAGGAATGTTGTGACACTGGATTAATGTTTATCTAGAACTTTTGAAGGTGTGCTATAGGAATGCTAAATTTGCATTGGATGCTTATGACTGCTAGATTACCCACCCTGCCTGAAAACAACCACCATCTGAGTAGCAGGCTTTATTTTCTTGACATCTTTGTTTTGCGGGGAGCTAACTAACATATTGGAATCAGGGCATTTAGTGTCTGAAGCAGGTTAAACTTAACAGTCCCACTCTCTCATTTTTATATTTAGTTTTCACCTTCCAGATCTAGGGCACTAACCCAGTACTGTTGAGCTTGGGTTTTTAACACTGCAGGGGAATGAGTAAATCCACAAAACAGTTTTCATTGTTTTTGTCAAAAATGGTTGATTAAAAACCTAACCTTCCGTGTCCCTATAAATACCCACAGTATGATATTAAACTCTTACTTTCAGGTTTCTAGACAGGCAATGTCACTGCAGGAAATGTTTGTCAACAGGTGAAAATTATGGACTCTTGATGATGATGATGATTAGAGTCTTTAGGCACTATCGTTCTAGCATCTGTGTTCACTTTACATAATTTTGACCAACAGAAACACTTCCCCAATTTCCTTGGAATGGGGGGAATACCAACCAAGAGACTAACTGCCAAGGGTCCTACCTATGCTGGCCCTTAACGGAAAGTGATGTGGGAGCTCAGAAGATGTTTAATTAGTTGGAGATGAGTTATTAGAAGATGGACAAGTCAAGTATTTCATATACATATTAAACATAATTGGAAGGACAAGCAGCACGACAGCTGTTTAAAGTAGTCTTAAAGGGTGTGCAAGTAACAGGATCAAAGAAATTGACATAAAGGAGTTAAAATGCAAACAGGAAACATTGGTCAACTCCATAGCATCCCAAAAGCTACTTTCAGGAGTTAGACATTCCTGTCAACTATATTCTGCTGGTACTGCCAGTGCAGCAAGCTGCAGATGTTCTCACAGTCTGATAATGAAAAGAACTCCTATCATGGATGTTGTTGCACATTTTTTTATCCTTGAACAGCTGGGAGAGGTTAAAAACCTCATTAACATAAGAAGCTTCCTCTTTGAAAATTCTTTAACCCTTTGGAAAGCAGTTGTTCTTACACTGCATAATGCCATAATCTGAACACTCAGATGTTGGGAAGTGCTGCTTGCCATAGCATAGAGTAATTTTGAACTCCACTGGAGATTAAAGTTGGATCATTGCTCAGGTGACTGCTGGAAAAAAGAAGCAGCTTCTGTAGTATAGAGGCTTCCCATGCCCTGTGCTCAAAAAAGCTGCTCTGTTGCATATAATGCTCAACTATAGGCAGGCAAAACCCCCTTTTATATTTAAACAAAATATTATTTTGCCTATATGAATAATTGCGCCCCTCTTTCTAATTGTTTGCATTTGTATGATCTCCGGGCCTCAAGTTGTGTTGTCATTTTTAAAAAGCAAACTTTTTTAAAAGAAAGATTTAAACAACCCCCTAGTAGTATATAGACTGAATACATTTTCTTCCATTTTGAAATCATAATGTGTTTTAGACATTCCAGTGTTTCTTCAGTCTCAGATTGTCTCTGACGTATACACCAGGTGAGTGTGCTATTATTAAATATTCTAGTTCTTGTGCCTTTTTATTGGTTACAAAGTACAGGTGATGTTTGCTGTAAGCTTTTCAGCATATACTAGGTTCATACCATCATGTACCATGAATGCAAATATTTTTGCATATGGGTGCCTGTTTTCCTAGGTAATATGCATTTCATCACATTCTTTTTGATGTTATGATGTGTATATTTTGCAACACAGGTTATATATTTAACAGCAGTTGTACACTATTTTTAAGATGTTTTGGTGCCCTCTTGTGGTCTGAATATCCTACACCATAGGAAATCAAAAATTTAGATTCCTTCATTCACCTTCTTTTAAAATAAAGCATGGGGGAAAGTATCTGCTCCCTTTTAAAAAAAAAAAATGCATTTTCCCTTGTTCTTTCTTTGCCTTTTCAAAGTTTACACATTTAGGGTGCTTAGACCATAAACCAAGTGACACTAGCTTCAAAGGAGAAACTATGTGCTTGAGTCTCAACAGAACTTTTAGATAGGTACTATTCAAGCAGCAGATGCCCATTTGGTTGGGGAGATAGGATAAAGAACTGAGGGATTAAATGACTTGCCTAAATTAACATCACAAGTTAGTAGCAGACTCATGAGTGGAACCCAGGAGTCCAACTCCCCAGCAGCAGGCTGCAACCACTAGACTGTACTCCTAGTTCTGTAGAGTAAAATGTTATCACCTATGGAAATATTTCATATGAAATAAATTAATAAACATGTGGAAACACCTCTGTCCTTTACGTACCTAGGATTAGACCCTAGGATAGTCTGTAGAGCATGGCTAGCCTTGCAGTTCCAAATGGAAAGCTGCCAAAGATATCCTTTCCACAAAGTTTGTCTCGGATATAGTCCGTAGACATCTGTGCTTATTGTATTGGCATCAATTGAGGTTTCCCTTGCTCAAGCTGCTTTAACTTTCTTTTTCTTCAAGACATTCTCATCTCTGTCTAGAGGTGTCTGGTTTTGATTTTTTTTTTTTAAGGCAAGCTCAGAATCTAATTTTGTTGTAGAGTTGTTTGCTCCAACTAGAAACACAAAGTTTAAGGCCAGAATGGGCCATCATGATCATCTAATCTGACCTCCAGCACATTGCAGGCCACAGACTCTCACCCACGCACTCCTGTAATAGAGCTATAACCTCTGACCGAGTTACTGAAGCCCTCAGATTATGATTTAAAGATTTCAAGTTACAGAGAACCCACCATTTACACTAGATTAAACCTGCAAGTGAAACTCACATTGACTGGGTTAGATTCTCAAGTGAGTATTTTCATTCAAATAAAGCTTATCCCATTTCTTAATGACTCCCTCCCTTATCCGCTGAATGGAGGATGCTTGACCTCTCCTGAGTTTTCATTATTTAGAGGTCATTGTTAGTATGTCCCTTGAATTCTGCATGCATTAGAGGGAGTGAGTTAGCCTGTTAAATTCATTTCTTGCCCCCTACTGTCCTATTAAGTTTAACATCAATCAGGTCTTGTCTGCCCTTGAAAGTTAGTGTGGATTAAGGTAGGGTGTGAATTCAAAGCACAGTAGCTGTTCCTTATCAACTCCATGTCTTGACATTCTCGTTCTGGAAAAAGAGTGCCTTCTTTCTTTTAATTTAACCCACTTTTTTGTTCTGGTATAAAAATGTTTCCACGTGGATTTGCTCTGGAACTTCATGTAGACAAGCCCTCAGTTACTTCTATAGCAAAATAAACTCTCTGAAGCAAGAGTAGTTAGGAAGAGGGAATTACATTAGGATTTGTCTTGGAAATTTTGTTTATAACATAATTAAGAAACTCTAAATATCTACTGATGGCTACCCTTTGTGCTTCAAAGGCTTTGACAAGTATATACTTATTCTGTTGGCAAACAACTAAATACTGGCAATATTCTCCCTGTGGATTGAACTTTTTTCCTTACTGTTAACCATGGGATCTGAAAGTCAAGCTGGATTCTTTCTGCCCCAAGCATTGTCAGCAATGGAGACCCTGCAGTTGCATTTCAGTTAACGGATCTGTTGCTTTGCAGATAGAATCAGGTCACCTTCTCTTAAACTGCATTGGCTCTGCAATGCCAACAAGAGTGGTTCAAAGTGGTTCAAACTTACTCTAGTAAAGTGAACAGATGTGCCTGATTCCACACAGATCTGTTGAATAAGAGTAGTACTTACTCCAGTTGTTTTCTCTTTAGAGGTAGACCCAGCAGTGATGGATATCTAAAGTTTTGCAAATCCAAGGGAACTCATTCTGGTAGGGCCTATAGAAGTCTTTTAATTGGTCTTCTGGTCTCTCACTGATCCTCCAGTTCCAAGCTACAGTCTCACCAGTCCCAAGGAGGGAGGCAACAGCTCCCTCCTCCCTTGCAGCAGCTTTCAATAATCATTCAAACCAAGAATTGAGCACTTAAAAACCAAAATCTGCTTTGGTTTAGTTACACACTCTAAGTAGCTAATCCATTGGATGCGTCTTCACCATGTATAACTAGGAGACAGTTTTTTGTCAAAGAATTACTCTGGCAAACAAGATTCCTGCCTTTGTTGCCTTAATGTAGACTTTCTGGTACTCGCAGGACAAATTTGTGCCAAGGATGGCTGCTTGAATGAAGTCCTTCCCAGCAGACTTTACTTGTCTAGTGGCTCTTTTGTGCAATAGATGTAAGCCAAGATTACAGTAGTTTCCAAACTAGCTTGCTGCCATGGAAAATGAAATGAGATACTAAGATTCTTCACAATAATTCCCTGTAACTGTGTTCCCCCTCACCCCCCCAAAAATTTTTTTTTTAATTTCCCTCTCCTTGTATACACCACATTTTAAAATCCTCTCATGTAGTGCTGGGCACAACACTGAGATCTTAGCAACCTGAGTCGTGCAGCAAGGTTCTGCAAGGAGGTTTAATAAAGTGGTTGTGGGTCATTTTCAAATTACTATCGTCTCTTCTGGGAGCAATTCATCTCTTTGAGTTTGATTCTTTTAGACCACATTAGACAATGCTGTTCAGAGTAAAGAAAAGGCTGGAAAAGATTGAATCCACCTCAGGGTAGTCCAGAGCAGATGTGAGTTGTCTGGAGTACAATTGGAGTAGGGATGCCTGCTTCTATCTTACATTAGGGGCCCAAACATGTCCTCATTAGCAACTTGCCAGGATCCTCAGGGTTGTACCCATTTTGCTTAAGCTGGAGATACCTTTTTAACCTCAGAGCATACCCTGTGGAGATTGAAGGGCCTGCCATGCAATGCTTTATATTCAGGTTATATCAGATCAGCATGCCGTGCTTTGAGCAATTGTACTGAGATGATGGAATGCATGCTGGCAGTGGCACCTGTAGTACCTAGTATCACTGGGCTATATAACCCTACTCAAGGAGAAGTTGAGCCCAGGCCTTGTCTAACTCCACAGCCATTTTTGGCCCATGAGATAGACTTTGGTTACCCGTGGTTTATCTATTTTATTGCCTTGTTTTTCTTTTGCCTGATCCAGATTCTTGTATTGTCTGTCTTGCACTGTTTTGAGTGCCCTCAAAAGCTTTAAAACTATAACCTAGTATAGCTACCAGTGACTGTGGAACTAGAACAATTGAAAGCTACCCTACAGAAGGAAACGGATGTTCCTTGAGCCAATATTTACATGGGGGTGGCGTGGTCTTTCCAAACATCCCACTACAAAAACCCTATCCTAGCTGTAGGAGGGAGCTTGGTACTGATTTAACAACGGGGAAGAAATCCTCAATATTGGAGCCTAAAATAGTGTGTCACTGGCAGTACATCAGCCGTATTTTGCTTTCACATGCTATTCTTGTCAGCCTTCACTTTCTGCAGGGATTCCTTAGCTGGGCTTTTGAGGAAGCTAATCCTACTTACTGAACCTTGTGGTCTATAGCCAAGAGGTAGACATTTATTTTTGGTCTTCTGCATAGTGGGTGATGTCCCTCACTGTATTGCTTCTCTGGGCTGCCCCTCTTAAATTCTTCCTCTGGCCAAGGATTCTTGCTTATTTAACAGCTAGAACCACATTGACAGTGAGTAAACATGGGCTAAATTGCTAAATCTAGGGACAAAATATTGAAGGCAAGACCTAATTTGTAGAATGAAAAGCAAATGAGAGAAGAAATCTTCCATAGCTGCTTCAGTAATTTTACAAAAGCCTGAATTTCTCCCTTTTTTTTAAGTAACCACTGTGATATAAAATTGGTTGTATCATATAAACTTTAAAGACATTCATAGTTTTGTTCCAAATGTGGCCTATATTTAAAAATTGTAACCTGGTAGGAAATGTTCCATTGACTCACCATTTTTCACCATATAGTGATTTAGAAACTTGAAGACAAATAAGTGCAGGTTGTTTGTTTTATTATTGGTCTCTGCAAAAACAAAATGTGAACTCCTTAGTCCTTGCTGCCAGCTAGCAAGCAGTGTTCTCAAGTTGTTCATCACCAGTGATACTGTGTAAACCAAAAATGGTAATTTTGGCTCATTTAGGAACAAAACAGGGAGCATCCAATGAAACTGAGGCAACAAATGTAAAAAGGATAAAAGAAAACACTTTTTTACATAAATTAATAATGCAGTGTGCATCTTGATGGCCCAATACATCTTTGAAGCTAAGAGCTCACTGGGATTGGAAACTGGTTTAAACAGTTATATAGACAATGAGAAAGTCCACAGTTACATTAGATATGGCTGGGGGGAAAAATGGGATATAAATTCTTGTCCTTTAGGCCAGAAGCCAACTGCTAATTGCCTAGAATTAGCAAGAAATTTCCCTTACGGGTAGGTTATTCCATAATTGCCCATTAGAGGTGTTCTTGCATCTTCCTCTGCAGCATTTGGTACTGGCTACTGTGAGAGACCTGATATGAGACTTAGATAGACCTCTGGTCTGATCCAGAATGATTATTCCCACATTTCTAATAAATGTGTGTCAAATGGGTAAGAAGAGAATAATTATTATAGAGAAAAGTAATATGTTCTGGGCTCCTTTTAGATCCTGCAAGCAAAGGAGTGGTGGGGTAGGACAGACAGCATGTGTTCTTCGAGACGTGCTACTGATGCTTGAGTAGGTGCCACTCCTCTCTCTGCATCAGCAAATAGCCCAGTGCTCCAGTACTGTGCTGCTAAACATTTTTGTCCTCTAACAGAGACTTAAAACCAAGATCTTGACAGAAGTGTCCAGTAAAGATTCCATCATGCTTTTTGCAAGAGTAGTGAAATTAACTGTAGTTCTGGCCAAATTCTAGCTTAATTTTTTGCCCTAAATTCCCCTAGTAATTTTAGCTAGTATTCTTTGTTTCCTGGGCTAAAACTGTTGGGTGCCATTGCTAAGTATTGTTAAACAGCTGTTGCAGTCCAGCCCAGAAGTTGTTGCCTTTTTATGTTGAGGTAAATTAATCTCAGTTTAGAAATGGACTTACTTTTCTTCAAATTTATAATGCCATAGGGCTGAATAGTCCTTTACAAGCAATTAGGCTGTGGGATGAAATTTACTGTGTAAGGAATACATGGTGTGGTGTAAGTTTAATTAACATGAGTTTTGGATGTCTGCATTACTCATGAGTGACAAGCCATGAGTGCATTATGCAGGTGCTCATCCCATATAAGTTAATTAAATCTGTCATTGTTTTGGGCCTAAATATTGCTCATCCAATAAAAATTAATGTCGTTTGGTAAAGGATAAGTAGTACCACGTGTAGAGAAACATAAGGAAACATTTGTGGCAGATTATTAAATATTAGGTGTCTGAAATCTGGGGATGGTGGGAGTGTTAGAAGCACTTGCCAGAGAGAATTCTTGGGCAGAGTGTGCATGAGACAGTCAAAGTTAATGCAGTTTGTTGCATGACTTTGCAATGTGGATCTTACCACAACATGTGGTATAAGTAACGCTACCAATATTATTTCTTATTGTTACATAAAGGACTCTTTTAGCACCATCAGTTGAACTGATGATTGTCAAACATAGTGCTTGATCCTTCAGTGCCCTTACGTGTGAGTAGTCTTTAACTCATATGCATAGTCCTGTTCAAGCAGGTAAGGATCATAGGATCTGACCCAACAGATAGACATATTCCCTGTCCTGTAATCTTATCGAAGTAGCACTAGACAAAAAAACCTAGAACAATGGCCCAGTAGGGTGAGGTTGGGGGGAATTTGTGCTAAGGAGGTGGGGTTTCAAAGAGGGTTGGGTGTGGGCTGGTCAATTGTGATGTTAGGCTCAGGGCTTGTCTAAACATAAATGGTACCTGTAAGGGTGCAGTCTCACCCGGTGGCCCCCCTGCTAGTCGTCCTCAGGAATTAGCTCACCAACCCTCTGGAGCACCTTCTGCAGGCCGGTGTCCTGCTGCCGCTTGGCCCTCGTGTCCCTCCCAGACCAGGTGCCCTGTTATCTGGGGTGCTTCCCCCTGGCAGTAACCCCTCAGTCTTAGGGTCTCTCCTCCCCGGGGAACCCCCACCCACTATCCCCACCTTGCTTCAGTATACGGCTACTGCCAGTCATTGTCTAGCCCCCGTGTCCTGGGGCAGACTGCAGTATCAGCCTACTCATCACTGGCAAGGTTGGGTTTGGACCTGCTGCCTTTGCCTACCCCTGGGCTGCCTTCTGCAACCTCCAGTACCTGTTAGCCCAATGCTAGGCCACAGCCTGGGGCTTTCCAGGCTGGAGCTCCCCATCTCCTCTGCCTTTCCCTAGCCCTGCTCCACTCAGGTACCCTCTCTCTAGCTCCCTACAGCCAGACCCATCTCCCTTTACAGCCAGAGAGAGACAGTTTGCTTGAGCTCCTGGCTCAAGCCTTTATAGGGCCAGCTGGGCCCTAAATGGGGCATGGCCCCAGCTGAGCCTGCTTCCCACTAAGCCTAGGCTGGAGTGGGTAACCACCTCACTACAGTACCACTTTAACTATACCAGCATAATTAAAGCGGCACAACTCCTATGGGGGTGTGATGCTCTATGGAATCTGGGGGACACTTTGGGAGATTATGAATACCAATGTTGTAAAATTGCAATGGGTTATGCTGGATATGCCATGTGAGATATCTGTGAAAATGTTATAATTTGCCAAATATGATGATGTTTATATGTTTGTATCACCTTTTCATTATGGGTTATAGATATGTATGTCTGTGTTTCAAAACTTGTGCTATGCTTCTGAGTGACACCCCCAGACAGTTTGGCATCAGCACTGCCTAGCCTGCTTGATGGCCCATCGAGAGCCATCAACTATACAACTGACCCATTGTGAGAAGGCAGAGGATACATCTTATCAATGCATGCCTTGCTGATTCATGTGCATGGCTTCCAAGCCATGTGCTGGACAGCTGGGGTTGGAAACAAAGGAAGCACAGCCCACATGGCAAAAGAATATAATAAAAGGAAGCTGCATCTTCTCCATTTTGTCTTGAATCCTGCTTCTTTCCTCTGGAGGAACTTTGCTACAAGCAGAAGCTCTGAGCAAAGGACTGAATGACCCATCCAAGTTGTGGATGTATTCCAGAGGGACTTTCAAGTCAGCAAACTCACCAATACTGCTAGGAACCCGATATATGGACTTTGAAGTCTTTGTATGTATGTGACTGTTTTACCATTTAACATCTCTCTTCCTATTCTTTCCTTTTTCTTTATAATAAACCTTTAGTTTTAATAAACCACTAAAGGCTGGCAGCGTGATATTTTGGGTAAGATCCAAACCTATACTGACCTGGTGATGTGGCCAACCCTTTGGGGTCAGAAGAACATTTTTGTATATGTGAGCAGAGTTTAAAATAACTTCTCACTGTACTGGACCTAGGTGCTGATTGGTAGCCAGAAAACTGGAATGCAATAAAGGGGGCTGTGCTTTTTTGCTTCTTGGTAACCAGTGTGGGGGATCAGAAGCACAGTTTGTGACTGGTTGAGGAGAATAACTTCAGTGTTACTCCCAAGCCTGGTGGGTATCTGCTCTCCCTTTTGCAGCCTGCCCTGACGTTGGCATTTCCAGTGAGGCTTGCCCCAAGCACCTTGGATCACATTAGCGTAGTCGGCAGGATCCATAGAACCAGGTCATTTGGTTTTGGATCAGAACCCCACGCTATCCCAAATTTGAAATTTAAAACTGAGTGTGTCAAAAGTTAAAGTTAATCCCAATGAGTGATCCACAGTCAAAATGGCAAGCCCTGAGAGAGAGCCAGCATCTTCAGCATGAGAGAGAAATGGCAGAACTTCGGATGCAAGAGAAGCAAGCCTTGGCCCAGCTGGAAAAAGAAGCTGAGGAGAGAGCAAAGCAAGCTGAGGAAAGAACCATGCAAGCTGGAGAGAGAGACAGAGAATCTCACAGGAGGCGAATGGAACTGCTGCAAGCTGAGACCGAAGTTGCGAGACTTAAACTCCAAATCAAAATAATGAAAGAACAGCAGGAACTGTGCTATCCTGGAAGCTCGGCTCCTCTCTACAGCAATGATGGAGATAGGCTGTTCAGTTTATACGAGTGTTGGTATGTTGTTTAATAATGATGTGGTAACTGTTTAATCAGGTAATGTCATAACCCAGTCCCAGAAAAAGTATGAATGTGAATCCTCTGTATTGTCTGTAACAGACAGACATATGGAGATTTTTTTTTTTGAGGGCAGAGGAGTTGAGTCTCTAAGCAGTGGCATGTGTTTAACCAGGTATGCTGTAACAAGGAAGAGAGTGTTTCTAGTCTTGGGATTGTGGAAGCCATTTGTCCAATCAGAAATGCAGTTTATATGGTGAAGAAGTTTCTGAATGTCTGTCTGATATCTCAGAAGTGAATCTGGAATTAGATGAAGAGCAGAAAGAATCTCAGGGAAACATTTCTTTAGCGCAAATCAGAGTTGATGGTCAGTTTGAAGCCGTAACTGAGGAAGGAAAGATTTCAGGTGGGTAATGGATTGCTGACCCAGGTAAAAGTGATGTGCTTAAAGTAGCTCAGTGTGATGAGCCACTGTTTGTGGAAAGCAACAGTTTATCTGTTGAAGGGAAAACTGTTTCCAGTTGTTTGCCTGTTAAAAATAGCAATGTGCCTAATGAAGGAGAATGTACCTCCAGTCCTTTGTCTGTGGAGCAGACAGATGGTGCCTCTCAGCCTATGGTTGAGGATATTTCAGTTATCACAGAGGTGGTTCTGGACTTAACTGATACACAAGAAGGAAGTGTTCCTAAGCTTGTGTTTGGTAACCTGCATGGTGCCAGTGAGGAAAGCTGCAGAGGGAAAGAATGAGCCTCTAACAACCCTTTAACCATGGAGTTTAGCAGATTGCCTGAAGGGGGGTTATGTGAAAATCCTTTTAATGTTCCAGAGGTGATTCTGGGTGTAAGTGAAACACAGAGGGAGTTTGTTGTGGCACCACAGAGCAGTGCTTCTGTAGAACAGAAAAAAGATGGACAGTTGCTTAGAAAGATTCCTAAAGAGAAAAATCTTCAGAGTAGTCTTTGCAAGCAGTTTGCTGCAACTGATGGGTGTGGAAGTGAGTTGATTGAGTTAACTCAGGGTGAATCACTGTATGGAGAAAGCAACAGTTTGTTGGGGAGACTTGTTTCAGTTCCTAACGGCCAGAGTCTTTCTGAGGTGTATAGATCCACTGACCTTGCTTTAGAAAGATCCAGTGTGGATAGCCTAGAGAAGGTTTCAGAAGGAAAATTGCTAAATTGAACAGCCCTGTGGCCAAGTGGCTGGGCTTGCCCAGCATGTTCTCCATGCTGATTCTGTGAGTAAGCAGTCTGTACCTCAGGGTTTGAGGAAAGATTGGGTTACTGTTTTTTCAGAGCAGAACAGCCTTATGACTGAACCCACAAGGATGCAGGGGAGAGCAGGCAAACTCTCACCCTTAGACACTTTGGATTTGTTTGGTATCTCTTTAAAACAGAGTCCCGTCTTTAAGCCGGTGGCGGTGCTGGATCCACAAGCAAGCATGCAGGAGAGTGTCTGTGTAGATGTTCATAGCACAGAGGGGCTGCAGTTGGTGAACACACTTAGCCAGCAAAGGGATTCCTATAAGCAGGGAGGTTCAGTTTTCAACCTTATAGGAAAAAGGTGGGAGGGAGGGGGAGGAAGGATCCAATTCTGCTGAGGGGAAGAATGAGTATCCAGCCTTGAAATTAGTAGCAAATGAGAATTTGAAAGCTAGTGTCTGGGTTGATACAATCTACCTGGCTGACAAGAGAAGGGGAAGATTTGCCCTGTAGTTGGTAGCACAAGGACACACCTGGCCAGCCATGGGATTCAGTGAGACACGAGGCATGGTATGACCAAGATATTTATAAACACTGACTTGTAACAAATTTGGTGTTACTGTTAAAGTTAAGCCTTCTGATGTATTTGATTTTGATGTCAACCCTGGTTTAAAAAAAAAAAAAAGGGGTGCCATGTGTATGACTTTGATAAAAAGCCTGTAAACATATTGGGGATGATACCTGGAAACACAGTGTATGCTAAAAAGACCTTGTAATAGTAAAATGGTATGACTGGTACATGTAAGCATTCTTGAAACTTGGCACAGCAGAAAAACCTTAATAAAGCCAGTCTGCTGTATAGAAAGGGAAATTGAGGCACACCACATGATGGTGTTCATAACTAAATGCCAAGGGAATTCCACCCTTGAAAGCATTAATGTCTATATTAGAATAACATCAGAGAGAGGATACTTTCAAAGAAGAAAGAAGCTGTATATAAAGAGACTGATTTAGTCAAACAGAATTTTGATAAACTATTGCTGTTGTACCCTAATACTTGTGATGTAAACTGAAAGTGTAATAATATAGGACCTAGAATGGAAAATTCTTGTGATACATTCAGCAGTGTCTAGGGACACCCCTTTCTGCATCAATTTTGTGTGGGATGCTCTATGGAATCTGGGGGACACTTTGGGAGATTATGAATACCAATGTTGTAAAATTGCAATGAGTTATGCCGGATATGCCATGTAAGATATTTGGTAATTTATAACATTTTCACAGATATGATACTCTTGTTTATATGTTTGTATCTCCTTTGCATTATGGGTTATAGATATGTATGTATGTCTGTGTTTCAAAACTTGTGCTATACTGCTGGTGACAACCCTGGACAGTTTGGCATCAGCACTGCCTAGCCTGCTTGATGGCCCATTGTGAGAAAACGGAGGATACACATTATGACTTAGCAAGGGATGCATGGACATGCCTATGTACAGAAAAGGCTTCCAAGCCATGTGCTGGGCAGCTTGTGTTGGAAACAAAGGAAGCACAGGCCGCATCGCAAAAGACTATAATAAAAGGCAGCTGCATCTTCTCCATTTTGTCTTCAGTCCTGCTTCTTACCTCTGAAGGAACTTCGCTACAAGCTGAAGCTTTGAACAAAGGACTGAATGACCCATCCAAGCCGTGGATGTATTCCAGAGGGACTTTCAAGCTAGCAAACTCACCAATACTGCTAGAAAGCTGATATATGGACTTTGAAGTCTTTGTACGTATGTGACTGTTTTACAATTTAACATCTCTCTTCTTGTTGTTTCCTTTTTCTTTATAATAAACCTTTAGTTTTAGACTCTAAAGGACTGGCTGGCAGTGTGATATTTTGGGTAAGAGCCAAACCTATACTGACCTGGGTGTGACTGACCCTTTGGGGTCAGAGGAACATTTTGTGTATGTGAGCCGAGTTTTTAAAATAACTTCTCACTGTACTGGACCTAAGTGCTGATTGGGAGCCAGAAAACTGGAATGCAGTAAAGGGGGCTGTGGGGTTCATTTTTTGCTTCTTGATAACCAGTGTGGGGGATCAGAAGCACAGTTTGTGACTGGTAGAGGGCAATAACTTCAGTGTTACCCATCAGGCTTGGAAGTATCTGCTCTCCCTTTTGCAGCCTGCCCTGACCTTAGCATTTCCAGTGAGGGCTGTCCCAAACACCACAGGTCACTGGGGGTAAAAAGGTGCTTATACCTGTATAACTTACTCATGTACAGGGAGGAGAATAAGCTATACCAGTATAAGTGCACTTTTATGCTAGTACAACTATTTTGTTGTTTTTAAAAAAAAAAAAATTTTTTTTAAATCACACCATTGTCCAAAATAGTTACACACGTACAAAATCTCTTCTATACAAAGTGAGGGCAAGTAATTCTAGGTAGACTTCTTTTTAATTTGAACTTAGTGGATGTCTTTTGCCATGATTTGTAGTAATGACAGGAGAATCAGCCCCTGATCAAAAGTTGACATCAGACCCCCTTCAGGAAGTTCACTGCTTGCAGCCAATGGTGGGGTCCGTCTCACAAGTGAGTTGAATGGTTTGTTATGAACTGACAGCGCCATGTGGAGAGAAAAATAATAATGTTTTTAAATTTAAATATTTTTATTTAGCAAATGCAGTGCCAAGTACATAGAACTCACTGAAGATGAGCCATCAGCATTCTGAACTTGTGTATGTGTGTGTGTCTCTCTCCGTTTCTCCAAAGGAAATCGAGTAATTTTTGAGGCACTAATTGAAATTCAGGCCATAATGCTGCTTAACCTGCTGCTCTATATGTAGCACTGGAGCAGCCTGAGAGAGGCATTGCTAATCTCATTTTCTAGTCTCTCTTATCTGCTGACGGGAATGGAGAGTTAAATTTAGATACCTTCTTCCATGTTTGGGCCCCGTTCCCAGACAGCTCTGAGAGCACACTGTGGCTTCTATACCCACGTCATAAAGAACAAGCTTCTGTTGTAGCCAGTGACGAGCAAGGAGAAGAAAGGGAGGGTGTGCGGTGATTTAATATAGCTAGGTCCCCTCTTGCCCTTCATTTCCCCCCCCCCTTAATTATTGAAGAGGATTTTTTTTTTAACTGTTTGTAAAGCAGCCTAGTGGATTCTCTGAGGGTATGTTGTTTTGGTGTGTGTCCCTTTCAAACCACACAGCATACAATTTTAAACAGGCAGATCTTCCTCTTCAATTTTTCTTTTCATGTTTTATTTATTGTTGGTTTATATTTCATAAGGGCAATTTGTGGTGCTGTGCTCATCAGGGATAGGTCCATTATGCAATGGTAAGGTATTGCCATCTCTTAACATGAACAAGAAATCTGGTTATATCAGACAGCATCTCTGTTTAAATAATAATAATCCTCTTAATTGAAAACCTGTTACTGGGATAATGTAATAAAAAGAATGAAGTTTACATACTTCATTGTAAAATTAGAATGAGGTGGTTTGTTCCCTTTGCATAAGGCACAACATGTTGTGATGCAGTCTGCACTGGGGTATGTGGGTGGGATGTTCAGAATCACTCTGTGTTGGCCTAACTTTGCTAACCTGAAACTCTTAACTTCCATGGGAGCAGAGTTAGGCCAGCACGGAGTGATTTTGCAAAGCCCCACCCACATGACTAAGGACCACTGTCAGGTAACCTAAAGAAGGAGTTTACTGCTAACAGCTTAAATTATAATTGACAATTTAAAAAAAAAATACCTTTCACTTTTCACCACTCAGGAGGGTTGTTTAGCTTTTGCATTTCACTCAGTTTCTAGTTAGCTCTACTTTCTGACTCATAGGTACCGTTGCAAATACTATTGACTGAAAGCTTCCAACTTTGCAGGGGAGTGTTCACATTAAAAAAAAAAAACACCCTGTAAATATGAACAACCTTTCTGTATGAAATAATGGAAAGAGTTAAGATTCAACTAATCTGAATGTTGAGTTCTTCATTGATGTTAGCTCTTTAATAATATTTGAGAGTTCTACAACTTAAGCAGCCATTAGAAATCATAGCCTATGCTTTCAGGAGTCCAGTGCACATCCAGCAAGTTAGGTCCAAAGGAGTGACCAGGCAGCAGAGGAAAGGAGAGCTCTTCAGTTAAACCTTTGCTACTGAGCTGACTTTGCAGTATTCCACTGGAGAAGGAAACCTTATGTCCTTCGCTACCTGAGAATGCTGGATGCCAATTGTAGTCCTTAGCAGCACTGCCTATGATTTTTACTGACTACTTGATGCTTTGGAACTTTAAGTATGTTTGCATTATGTATAAGCATTGTGGAGCCCTATCTTGCCCTTATTGAAGTCAATGGCAAAATTTCCATTGGCTTCAGTGGGAGCAGAATCATGTATTGTGGTGGCAAAAAGCCAGTTCAGAGTTTGACGAATGGGAAGAGAATTGTTATTTATTATGATGCATGTCCTACTGCAGTTTGTTTGTTTTGTTTGTTCCATATTTTACCATAGCGCTGTAATCTCATTGAGTGAGTCAGTACAACAGTGGAGTCTGTTACTGCTTTATCTTCCTCATTTACTTATTTTAATTTTTTTTAACTGACCCACTAAGACACACCCAGTGTTGGGAAGCCCCATGATCATAGCATCTTTCCTTATCCCATCCCTTCCCTGCTGCTTGTTTCCTTTATTCATTGTAGCTCATCTCAAGACTAGATTGCGAGCTCTCTAGGGTAGGGGCCTTGTCTTGCACATCTTTGGGTGCTGTAAAATAGCAAACTATAACCACCTCAGTGTCAGTCCTGGAGCAGGATTCTCTGTGACCATTTCAGGAAGGCTAGGTCATGCCATCAGAAAGAATCCCTGGTGACACTGTAGTCCCAGCTTGCTCAATAAGTGTGTCTTTCTTTGTGCTCTGTGCTAACAGAAGTCAGGATGGTGAGTTTTTTAATATTGTAAATATGTATTGCTCTATAAAGAAACACTAGGCAACGCAGTGCCAAATGGGATGGTGTGGATGCTGCTAGGTGTTTAGAGCCAAATCCCAGCTAATGTTAAATGAGCGTGGCTGCACTGAAGTCACTGGAGCTATGCTGTTTTATGCCATCTGAGGCTCTGGTCCTTATTCTCTAGTTTCTGCAAAGACTATTTGTTTTTAACTAAGATTGCACACTATTCAGTTAATTTAATTAATAATTAATGCTATCTTATACTACTAGAGTGTCTTCACTCCAAAGATGTCAAGTGTCAGAGAGGTAGCTGTGTTAGTCTGGATCTGTAAAAAGTGGCAAAGAGCCCTGTGGCACCTTATAGACTAACAGACATATTGGAGCATATGTTTTCGTGGGTGAATACTCAGACATGCATCTGACGAAGTGAGTATTCACCCCTAAAGCTTATGCTCCAATACATCTGTTAGTCTATAATGGGTCCCTAACGCAGTGCCTGCGGCCGCATCTAAATGTGCCTGCGTCCTGGCTGGTGGTCGAGAATTCGGCAGCATTTCGGCGGTGACGCCTCTGGATGATGCCGCTTGCCACCGACAAGCGGCGTCATCCAGAGGCGTCACCGCCAAATTTCGGCGGCATTTCGGCAGATGCTCGACCGCCGCCACGGTCCAGTTGGGGACCACTGGTCGATAAGGTGCCACAGGACTCTACTGCTTTTCACTCCAAAGGGTCTCAACGTGTTTTGTAACCAAAATGGCGTACAAAAGTAAATCACCCATAACTGACAAGTAGGTTGAAAAGTGGGATGAAAAGTAGCAGCTGTTTAATAGTGCACAAATTTTTAAGAACCTGAATATCATATCCACCTGAAAGTGCAGGAAGTATTCAGAGATGTAGAGTGTAATCACCTGAATCATAACCACTGGATTTAGCACTGCAACTCTTATAGGAGGTGCTGTGGGAATCTTAATTACTATAAGAGGTCAAGGCCTTAATTTTATCACTCACCTGAAAGATGTCACCTCTAGCAGCACAACTGCTCCTAACATTATGCTGGGACGTTGGTTCAGTATTGATGTAGATAGAAGAGTGCCACCAACTGAATCACGCATACCACTTACTGCACCATCCATGGAGATCGTCTCTCCAAGTGCTTGCTAGATCCAAAACCTGGATAATTTGAGACTGCCAGGATCACCAGCCAAGATGGTATTGTTGATGGTATGCTCACTAGTACTAAATTACATAATAAGCTCTTTGAGGCATGAACCATATCTTCCATCCTGCTTGTTCTGTAAAGCACCAAACAGGCTTCTGGGCCTGTAAACATGATAAATGATATATTATGTTGAAATTTCAGTTGTATGGTGGCTATATCTAAAATCTTCAGTTTTAAATTTTAATTTGTAGACACCCTAGTAGTGAGTGTCTCCTTAAACCTTCCTGAGATCCATGAATTTTCACTAGTTTTCGTATGAGACTGAGTAATGTACATGTTCTCTCTCTTACTGTTAGCTGGCAATACACTATGTAACCGTGTGGTTCTATATAGGCAATTGGTAGTGAGGTTAAACGGGATGCAGTTTATAGTGTAACATTCCTCAAATACTTACAGTTGGACTTGCCTATCTACCGAGTAGCATCTCCATCTCTGGGAAGCATAGGGGTGTGCTGCTCTGACAGTGAAAGAAACACTTGAGTTATGCAGTAGAACTATACTAAATTCGCTGCAAGGTACTATATTGTGAAGTAAATCCAAGTGCACAAGTATGGAATTAATTTTCTTTTATTAGCACTTGCATCAGTTTGTTCTGTACCCTGACACACACTCACTAGATTGACTTGCCGCTGTGCTGGGGTTGTCTGGTTACACTGCAGTGGTTTTATTTAACAAGGAAATCCTTGTTCTCAGACACCTTAGCTAGGTAAAGTAATAAGTCAGGCCCCCCAAAATCTTGGTTTTAAAAATTAATGCAGGTTGGGTCCTTGTTGTTTGACTAGTGGTGATGGTGGAACCGTTATAGTTCATGTTTCCAAGCATTTCTTTGCAGCCATGAGTACTGGAAACTTTTTTAATTGTATTTTTTAATGAAAGCTGAGATTCTTATGTAATCACATGAAGCCAGGAGCTGGGACTTAAGAAAAACACTACATGTCATGAGACTCATGATAAAATATTGAAGCCTGGCGATATTGTAAACTGTGAACCAAAAAGCCAAGAATAAAAACATAACATAGATTCCATTCCTATAATTAACTACATGCTTTAAAAATGAAAACCTGTGTATGTTTTCACTTTGATTCACTTACATTGTTACTAGCGCAAGGCTGGGGGATGCTATATGGGAATCAGGCTGTGAAAATAAGCAATGTGCCATTGCTGTCCATGGCGAGTGTAATGCAAGATGTAAACAAACAGCATTACTGGTGACTAATTTAGATTTTATGATATCTGAGTTTGAATCACTTCATTACTGTTAGTGTCAAAAGTTTGACTCCATGGTTGAGTCCCTTCTGAACACTTCCATGAGTCCCACAAGGCATAAGCCAACAGTAATCATTAATGAAAACCTCTGTATTTTCCAAGTCATCCAGTCTTTTATGCATATGAGTACTTTGGGGCAGGGACTGTCTTTGTGCTTGATTCTAAACTGTTCACAAAAAAAGTTTTTGACTTAACAAATAAGAGATGGGTATTTTGCCCCAAATATGATTTTTGTCTTTTAGCGAAGCCTGGTTACTTTAGTTGCAGTTTATAATATACATACAACTCTCGTAGCTCTTCCCAGGATGGGGATGATCAGTGCTTGACCTCTCAGCAGCTCCTCCCTTTCTCCTGCCCCCTACCCTTTTTCTATCACCACACATGCACAAATGTGCATTCCAATCGCTGCTAGAGGCTGAAATCATCCTTCCCCGTTTTCCTCTTTGTTGCTGTTCTACTCTTTTCCTTCCTTCCCTTTCTTTTCAGTGCTGTTTATCTCCTTGTGCTAAGTAGAATGGAGGATCTAACAGGTCTTCTCCCTATTGTTTAAAATTTGTATTACAGTAATACCCAGAGGCCCCAATCAGGATCAGGACTGCATTGTAGTAGGTACTCTACAAACACAAGCACAGTTGTCTCCAAAGTAATTGCAATGTAAAACAATATAGGGAGTGTTTCATTGTTTTGATACTTTATATATTTGTTACTAAGTGCCACCTATCCCCTTTTGGCATGACAGGAAATGTTTAGGAGGGATTAGATGGAGAGGGCCTTACAGATCAATTAAAAGAGTACAGTCTAACATCTCTGATCCCTTCCCTTTCTTCGTGGTACTCCTATATGCATTCTCCACTGCTGCCCTACAAACAGTTTGGCTCATTGAGTGATGGCCCTGACTTCAGGGTATCCCAGTCAATCAGGAACTCATACTATGGTAATGGGGGCATGTAAGTTCCTAGTTAGATACCTTCTCTCTTCAGAGTATTTGCATACTGCAGTTCTATTAATTCAAATGAAATGTGCCTCTTCTGTTTAGCATTTGAAATCATGCTAGTGTCAACCATGATTACACATGGTTGTTTCTAGCACCCTTTATCTGGTGGGTTGAGACTTTCATCTGGAAAAACTATGCCCCAAACATGAATTTTGTACCGTGGGGAATGAGGAGGGAAACTCTTCCCACACTTATCAGGGAACTGGTATAAGCAACAGCCATAATTATTGCTAGCCTAATGTTCATCATTGGATGCCCACGGCCTATCAATGAATTACGGGGATGGAAGGAAAATAAACACAGATGTGGCAACTAAAAGAACATCAATGCAACTGATATACACTCCTACTCACAAGTGACTTTCAAATCAAATCATTGAGGATTCCTATACTTAATGTGTCCCTGATTTTCCCATTAAATTGACTCACTTTATAAGTAAAGAGCTTCCCCCTAACCCTCCACTCTCTAGCTCTGCAAAGTTAGCTTGACTTGAAGAATCAATTTGGGCTTTTTTTCCCCTTCTCTTACATCAAAACCTATAATAAAGGCCTGGCAGGCCAAATTATGACCTCATGTCACCTATTCAACCTCTTTATCATCAGTGTAACGCAGATGTAACTAGCTGGAACTTAGTAAACAATTCTGTCGGTATTACACATGGTAGAATAGAATCCAGTGTGTTCTGCCTTAGCTTTATCAGCAGCAGCTCCACACGCAGAACAGGTCTGCTGAGTAAGAAAGTGACATTTTTATAGTCACTTTTCAGAGTAACTAGTTTAAAAAAAAAAAAACTTTATTGCACATCTCCAGGTCACTAGTTTTCATATAATATCAGCCTTGTGAAGATCTGTGAAGAAATAGCAAAACCCATCACTCAAAATTCAGATAGACACCCCTGGGAAACTAGAATCAGGGGAAAGGTTGGAAATGTACACCTGGGTTTTGGTCAGGAACTGTCTTTTTAATCTGTCTGTACAGTGTCTGATGCGATGGAGTTCTGATCTGTGACTGGGGCTTCTAGATCTTATAGTAATCTAAATAATTAATAATAAAAGTCTACAGCCCATGAATGATCACATACTTCTGGGCTATGTTAGTATCTGTTAGTCCATTCTTCTAACCCCATGTTCTCCAGTTATTCTTCTGGCAACCATCATTGGGGGCAGAGGATTTAAAGTTCTAACTTGAGACTTTTCACCAGCATCAGTAACTTGATCCAATCTGCAAAGATCTTTGGTTTCAACCAGCTGCTGTTCTCCAGTGATACCAGGCAACTGGAAGCAGTAATTAAAAAAATTAGGCCACTTGGCTTTCTATATATAGCAACACTTCTGATCCCAAGAAACGAGCACTCTCATGCAGTCTGTTTTTAGCTGTCAGTGTTTGTAAATTAATATTAATGATGCTAGTCTTAAGTAATTCTTTGAAATGTGTCTTAGTATTTTTCCCTAGCTGTTCCCAGCTTCTTTATTTTAAAATAGTAGTTTAAAAAAACACCCTGTCTGTACCTCAGTCTCTTCTGCTTTCTTCTTCTTCATCAGAATGCTAAGTTGACCAAGGTTCCCTCCGCTGAAGGGCATCATATTCTTAGAATGCACCTGACTTGCATCAAAGTCGGTCTGGTTTTGATGTCAGCCGGAAGGACTAATTTCAGCTTTGGGATCCTGTGCACACCATTTCTTATAAATTACACATGAAGCTCTCTGCATATTGCAGAGATTTAAAAAGATGAAACCAATTAAATTTTCATTGATGGGGGGAGTAGAAGGAGAAAAAGGCAGAGATACAATGACTGGTGGAAGAACTAAAATGTGAAAACCAGAAAGAATTTAATTGTATGGCAGATGTTAAAGCAGTTTATAAAGTTTAGTCTTACCATTTTGTTTCATCTTTCACCCATTTCATAAAATAATCTAGTTTAGCCAACATCTCAGTATACAGCTGAAAAGCTAAAGAGCAGTAAATATTTACTGTCACTAGAAGGCTTACAGATCGTGTGTGTGTGTGTGTGCGCGCGCACACACGCGTGCATCTTCCCAGTAAAAATGTGTGAGCTGATTTTTCAGAGGTTCTGATCACCCACAATTCCCACTGTTTCAGTGGGACCTGTGAGTATTCGGTACCTCTGAAAATCAAATTATTGGATTTTTTTCTACATAGACAGAGAAATTCTAAGGTTCCAGTATCAAAGAATAAGCTTTGAAACAGCATGATCTGTTCCATGTTTTTTCAGTCTGGAAGTCACAACCATCCTCCCTTTCTGTGTGTCTGTCTTTGTCGGAAGGAGATCCTAAAACTGTATGCAAAAGGTTGAAAACCACTGATCTATTCAGGAGCTTATTACCACACCCATCACTGTGGAATCAGTGCACTTTCCATAATGCATTAAGCAATGTGACTAGCATCTTTGAGGACAGAGTTGGGGACTGAGCCTCAGGACTCCTGCATTTTTATTTCTAACTCTGCCACTGATTCACTACTTCACCTCTAAGCATATTCATCTGTAAACAGAATGCAATAATTCTTACCTCACTCACAGGAGACAAGAAGGAAGGTCCAGTGGTTAGGACACTAGCAGGGGTGGCTCCAGGCCCCAGCACACCAAGAGTGTGCTTGGGGCGGCAAGCCGCGGGTGGCGCTCTGCCGGCGCCGCGAGCGCCGCAGGCAGGCTGCCTTCGGCGACTTGCCTGAGGAGGGTCTGCTGGTCCCGTGGCTTCGGCGGACCTCCCACAGGCGTGCCTGTGGAGGGTCCACTGGTCCCGCGACTTCGGAGGACCTGCGAGAGGTCTGCTGAAGCCGCGGGACCAGCGGACCCATCGCAGGCAAGCCACCGAAGGCAGCCAGCCTGCCTGCCGTGCTTGGGGCGGCAAAATGCCTAGAGCCGGCCCTGGACACTAGTCTGAAACTTAGAAAACCTGGGCTCAGTTCCCTATTCCAACGCAGATTTCCTTTATCATTTAGTCTTTCTGTGCCTCAGTTCCCCAGCCGTGGTAAAATGGTAATAATAGCACTTTGCTCCCTCACAGGGGTTTTGTGAAGGGTGGGCATTTGATTCCTTACATTGATAGGTTAAATATACTAAGCGCTCAGATACTACTGTAATGAGGGTCAGATAAGTGCATAGGGTAGAAAGGTTGAGATTTACTGTTAACATTGGTAAAGCATTTGAGATCTGCAGGTGAAATGTACTTTAGACATTGAAAATGCTGTTACAAGTTTGGTTAGATTCTTAAGTGGCTACTCTTTATTTCAGGCTATTTTTCAGACTCTCAAGATTTAATCCCATCATTTGTTTACCCTGAGGTTTTACCTAAGGATGTCAAGAGAGCAGTGTAGTCATAGTGCGGGATAAATGGATACATTGCTCTGTCTATGCTCATTACTGTCTTTTCTTCTGGGTCTGATTTTTGTGAAATTTCTCCCAGATATTTTGTGTAGTCCTTTTATGTCTTCAATGAGTTCTGTGCTTCCAAATCTGTTGGCCGACACCAAGGAGTTCTGAATTTTGAGTTAAATTCTCAATTTAAGATTTATGATTTTGGCTTATGTTAATAGTAATAACGTGACTAAATCGTGCTTCAGAAATATACATCCAAGTTAGCACCCAGTGTTTCTCCCCCCCCCCCCCCCAGGTACTAGTTGCTCCAGTAATCTTCCAGGAGAAGAAACTGGGCTACTAATGAAAGAGAAAATCAGAGTAGATTAAGCATCTGAGATTCTTGTATTCCGTAACTTTTAGTGGCCTGATCTAGCAAAGTGCTTAGCACTCTGCACTCCCACTAAATTGTCATTGAGCTGAGGTACCTTGTAAGATAGGCTTATTTGTCTCTATGTAGGAGAAGGAAAGGAGTGGAATGTCATCTCTGGATTGTTGCTTCTGCACCTTAATAATTCAGGGTTTGTATTAGATGATGTGTCCAGAGGAAGCTGTTTTATAATGTGTGTGTATCTTTCTGTTTTTTTACAGGCCACTGTCATGAGAGAAACCCTGATGGCAGCCATGACAAGCAGAAGTACTTTGGTGACCCCCAAGAGTCTGTAATAACAGCTGAGGAAGAAAACTCTGAGGGAGATATAGAAGAAGATCCAGAAGCCTTTGTTCAGAGTTCAACAGGAGACCCTTCCTCTCTGAGACTGGAAAGTAAGTCAGCCTTGGAATTTCGGTGCATGTTTGGACAATGAGCCACTTTCTACACTTCGAGCCTGGCTTCCTTTTCAAAAGAGCTGTTTTGCTTCCTATAGATTTGCTCTCCAGTTTTGCTCGCCTCAAGGATGAAACACCTATGACAAGACAGAAGAAAGGCTATTTCTTAATTCAGTTGATTTCTTATTTGATCTTTCGAGTCCGTCGCAAATAGCAGACAAAGGTGCTGCAGACTAAGGCTATGACTGAGTTTTTTTTACCTCTCAAGTGCCCCATTTCTTTTAGTTTTGTGCGGGCAAAAACAGAGCCTGTATACAATACTCTCACTTACTGGAACATGACTTGTTTCTCGAACTGCTGCTCCTCCCAAAGTGAAATAATAATGAAACCTTTAAGAAGTTATAAAGTTTTTAAAATAGTGTGTGAAGCATCTTTGATACATTCTGCCTCTTTAATGCGAGTTTTATTAGGGGTATACTGTATAAGGCCTTAAAGCAATCCCCTGCATGACACAAAAGTTAGAGAATTGTGTACATTAATATTTAACATCCTTCAGATTTTGAGCACCTGGGACAGCAATCCTGGTGAGTTTTCCCCCCCCCCCCCCCGTTTACTTTCCCTAATGAAACAGTAGTAATGAGGTAAACCCCTGTGTAACAGGGTTGGGACTCACCACCTGGCGCCTCCCGCTGGTGACTCCGGGAATTAGCTCTGTCCAGTGGAGCGCTCCCTCCAGATGGTGTCCTGTCCGTCGTCTTGCCCTCAGTTGGCGTCTCTGGACCCGCGTTGCTCCCTGCTTGGCAGCGTCCTCTTCAGGACCACTGCCCTCCGGCAGTGCCCCTTAGTCCATCCACACCCTCTTCCGGGGTGGAGGGGCAGGGGGTGGTTGATCAGCAGTCTCTCTACGGCCCAGCCACCATGTCCAACCACACACCCCAAAGTCTAATCCCTCTTGTCAGGGATCCAGCATAGTCTATGATGGCTGCTCCCTACGGCCGATGGCTGGGTGTACTGCAAGGGGGAAGAAGGGGACCCAGGCCCGCCCTCTACTCTGGGTCCTGGCCCAGGGACCCTCTGGCAGCAGCCTTGCTGTCCTCCTTCTCTTTCTTCGTCTGTCTGCTTCCTTGGGCCACTTCCCCTATGGCACCTTGCACCCGCTAGGCCCTTCCCTTCAGGGCCAGCAGCCTGGCAGGCTACGGGCTAGAGCTCCCTTTTGCTCCCCAAGCCTGGCCAGCACTGCGCTGTCCGCGGGGCTAGTCTCCCACCTTTGGAGACTGACCTTCCCCTCTCGAAGGCCTGGGACAGACTGACTGCTCCCTTACTGGGCAGCCTTCTTATAGGGCTGAGCCTGGCCCTGATTGGCTGTCTCCAAACTGGGCCCTGATTGGCTGTCTCCAAACTGGGCCCTGATTGGCTCACAATAAGCCCTTCTTTAATTGGCTCCCTGTCGCACAGGCCCCCTGGCCTGCTGTAGCCCACACACTCAGCGAGTGGGGTAGTCACCCCACTACATGCTGAAATAGATAACGTTTCACTGTGTGGCACTTAAAAACTTATTATTTCGTCACCTTATTCCTGTTAACAGTTTTACAGGGAGAGAGAGGGAAGAGAAACAAGTAACCTTTAAAACTGATCATATTTTGTTCCCCGCTCTTCTTCCTCAAGCCTAACAGCAAAAAGCATTAGATTACAAGTAAAAGCCCAGAGAGTAGGGTATGGTCCAGATTTAAGGATACTATTTCCTAGAAGACACTGTTGAGTTGTATACCCATCTCATTCGCACCTTGATAATTCCTGAATCAACTGTACTAGATAAAAGTGAAGAGAGGAAGACAGAGTTGGTAAGATCAGGACATGGAGAGGTTTACTCCATGTCAGTGTTCAAGCTCAGAAAGCTACAGAGAAGCAGCTGTCTATCTTCCCACTGAAACAAAGAGAATTGTCATGGACAGAGAGAAGAAGAATGCGAATTGATCTAGAGTTGCCCACTTTTGAATCAGCAATTGATGAAGCATCATTATGGGAAGACCTATATTTTCTTAAAGACTTTCCAATAGCTTCTGTCCAGTGAGCGAGCAGTGATCTTCCTATTCTATACTTCTGATTTTGAAAAAATAAATGAGAAGTTGGTACTGAGAGCACAACTGTCCTGGTCATAGCAAGGTCTACATTTCAACGAAGCCTTGTTTGCTTATGTCACTTTACAGAGTCCTTTGTGTGAATGCATGTGTTCATGGCGAGGAAGGGGATTTAGTCAAATGAAATATTTCAGTTCTGTTTGTTAAAACAAAATATTGTCGTCAATCCAGCTTTCATGAGCAGCCCTATAATAATAAATCAACCCAGCAACTCAACAGTTTTTAAGAACTTTAACAAGCCAGGGTGTTTGAAGAAAATGAGTTTTCCGGCTCTCAACAAGTGGAAATGGTGATTTTTAAAAATTGTAGGAAGTGCCTCGCTTGAATCATCCATGGTGTTTACTTTTTTTAATTTAAGGTCTTAGATGGTCTGCATCATATTTGCACAGGTAGAAGACTTGAGGCATAGAATAGTAATATCCCTTTGTACTGCCTTTGGGTACTATTGTAACACACATAATTTTGGTGACACTTATTGACATTTCATTTCAGACACAGTTGTTGCAGAAAGCAATGATTCAGAAGGAATGGAGACTTTGGGAGATGCTCAGATGTCTGAAGAGATGTTGGCTTTGGTGGACGAATTTGAAAATTCCTGGTCTCTCGAAGCCTTTGAGGGGGCACTGGAGGTGAAAGGTCGTCGGATGGACTTGCAGGGAATCCGAGTTCTAAAGACGGGTTCTCAGGATGGACTGGCTAGCTCCTGTTTTGGAGATTGTGGAGATGATGATGAAGCTGAATGGGTAAGAGCACTCATTTGCAAGATATAGTTCAGTAGCATTCATAAGTCATATCCTAATTTACCATGGCTGTAACAATGATGGTTTGAAGGGAGGCTGACCAGTTCAGCCTGGAATGCAGAGTCTTTAAACTCTAGGTCACCAGTCTTTCCTGGGTTGTAAATGACCAAAAGACATGACCACCTGAGAGCTGGTTGATGGCCTGTGAGAAATAAATTGGTAGTTTGTCCACCTCCTAACAGACAAAACTGCCACCAGCATTGTTACTAATGTATATCTTTATTGGTAGCAAAGAGGCCAAGTATTGAATGAACCATGGAGCCTGAGTACACCTCTTATCTTTGGGGCAGTCCAGGCCCTCCTAGGCGAGGGTTGAGTCTCACTGCTAGTGAATGGGAATGAAATTTGCACTGCATTGGGTAGGTAGAGGATTTCATTCTCCTGTGCTCTCAGATCTGGCACTTACCAGAACTGAATTCATTTTGATAAATACATTCATAAATTTAGAGAGACAAGGCAGCTGAAGTAACTTTTATTAGAGCTACTACTGTGATGAGAGAGCAGCTTTTGAGCTTCACAAAACTCTTCTTTAGGTATTTTTCTGACCTCAAGAAGAGCTCTGTGGAATGTTAAAGCTTGTCTCTTTCGCAAACAGAAGTTGGTCTCACATACCATGGGACCATGACAACAACATGAAAAACATTAATAAACAATTGTCTTTAAAAAAAAAAAAATCTACCTTGATGCATTCAAAAAACTAAAAAACAAAATGCTATTCTGCTTTAACTGGCCTTGGACTTTTACCCCAAATGGCAAATTAGTATAAAAGGAAGGGTACAATATTAACTGAAAGGTCTAGTTAGTGTGAAGATACCTGATGTCCATTTTGATGGTGCTAGAAACAGAACAAAAAGTAAAGTGTTCCAGTTCTGTAGCAATTAAATGGACTTTCTCTCTCACATCCACAAATGAAATACATTAGAGGATTCATGTGTGCAGTATGGTATTATTTGTCACAGTTACCCCTACCAATGTTATTCTTTTACAGATCACATTCCAGGTCAAACGTTTAAAGAAACCAAAAGCAGAGAGCTTGGATCTTCAGGAGCCCCCTGGGAGAAATGAAGAGGAAGGGGTTAATGTAGAAGATGAAAACCTTTACCAAATGGCACTGGAGATCAGTGGCCCAAAGATACCCTCCCCTGGACCAGCAGGTAAATTACTGTTGTCAGGGAATGCAAATCTCTCAGTGCCTCACATTCCATTGTATTAATACATCAAATGGATAATAGTGAGATTCTAAAGGTATATTTTGGTCTATATGAATAAGTGGCACAATTAGAATTCTATTCTATAAAAATTCTCCTAGGAGCCCCTATTTCTAGAGTACAGTTGTGTTTTATATAGCATCTTTCACCTCAGCTGTTTCCTAAAATGCTTTTGGGGGTTAAATGAAAAATATGAGAGAGAAAAACTGAGAGGAGAAAAAGCAAGGGAGGAAAGATGTTTTGGGGCAATATTTGAATGAAGCCAGAGATATGAGGTGGAAAAGGTGGTTGTGGTAGTAATAGTAGTAGTATTTACCTGGTGTCATTGAAGTGCACAGCATTTTTGTATGTTCAGACACAGTATGAGATACATTTTATATAATGAACGATCCCTGCCCCAAGGACTTTTCACTCTGAGACAAAAATCAAATGTGGTCCCAGTCACAGAGTAGTGCCGAGTTTTTATTTTTACTATGTTTTCTTTGGTGATGGCCTGAAACAATGACTAGACATCTGTTCCAAATGGCAGGAATTGCAGAAGGGAAGACTCTTGCGCCAACTGAGGTGAAGTAAAGTGAAGAGAGAAATTAAGGTTGTGCTAGGGAGCAGAGAGAGAATGCAGGAGGAAAATAGAAAGAAGCAAGATCTGTAAGATAGGCTTGACCCAAGTGTGAAGATGTGCATCCACCACAGGAGGCATCAGTGGTACTCTGCACATGCTGGAATCCGAAGCGCCTGGAGTCTGGGGATACCATAGAAGAGAGAATTCAAATAGTCAAGATGAGATGAAGTGTAGGTATGGGGAGGATTTCAGCAGACCTGTAGTCTAGAGAGTGTTGTACTTGAGTAATGTTGCAGAGTTGATGCTAGACACATTGGTTTTTTCAAGCAAAGGGCTGTCTTATTGCAACAAATTTTAGTCAGTGACCAGTTAAAAGGTGGGATGGCAGAGTAAGGGGCACAGCTTCAGTTGTGAGTTTGAGTCTAATTCAGTCTCAGACTTAAAGGCTACCTCCAGTTCCCCCAGCTGCAAAATGGGTACCTGATCCATTGATCTAGGACAGTCCAAGCAGTTGGACATGATGCTGGCCACATCACTCCATAGTGTACTGCTTGCTATGAAACCGACATGCCTGGACCATGTCGTGTCAATGAGCCATTGGCTCAGGGAAACTTTTTTACTTTGGCCAGTTGGGGTGGATTTGACCTTGTGACTTAGGAGGCCACTTTGAAGGTTCTAATATGCACCTTTTAGTAAGCTCCCATTTTAGCAGTTGGAAGACTTGAATTTGTTTAATATTCAAACAGTAAAGATTACTTGAGGCTAAGCAGGTTGGAAATTGGATCGTACCTGTGACCTTACACTCTCCCATAATGCTGAGCTCACAAATACTATCTGGCTATCTCGGTCTTAGGTATTTGTATGGTGTCCATTACAGTAGTATCTGAGCATCTCATATTCTTTAATGTATTTATCCTCTCAATATGCCTGTGAGGTAGGAAGTACTATTTATCCCCATTTTACAGATGGAGAGCTGAAGCACAGAGAGGCAAAGTGACATGCCCAAGGTCACAAAGTAATCTGTGCTAGATCAGGGAAATAAGCTCAGATGTCCCATGTACGAGTAGACCATCCTTTCTCTTGTTATATATTATCATTCCTCAGTGAGATGATCACCACCACCACCAGCAGGGGGGCTCAGAAATGCCCATGTGAACTACTGAATACTTAAGAGTGAAATGCATTCCACAGTACTGACATGCTGAGAAACGATTACCCTGGCATGAATTTTCCCAGTGACGCACTTGAGTACAACTTCCTTTAATGGGCTTCTAATCAAAGTTTTTTCTATGAGTTGATGTAATAGATTTATTTTAATTTTGCAAAAATAAAGGGAAAGCACTTTCATGCAGGGGTAGGCGGTAAGATTTGGATCCAAATGACGAAAGAAAATCAAGTAAGTACTTGCTGATCAATTAGGGAACATGCTCGTTTAAAGTTGTGCAGTGCTCCCGTCTAACGTCGTTTGGCAGCCACCTGCTTTGTCCACTGCTTGCAGGAAGAGCAGCCTGTTGCAGCTAGCTGGTGGGGGCTTGGAACCAGGGTGGACCGGCAGCCCCCCTATCAGTTCCCCGCTCCCCTAAGTTCCCTGTGCTGCAGCCACTCAGCAGGTTAGCAGTTGCAGCTATCCCTCCCCCCACTGCCATGTGCTGCTCCTGCCCTCTGCCTTGGGGTGCTTCCCGAGCCTCCTGCTTGCTGTGCGGCAAGGGTCGGGGGAGGGGGAGGCTAATGTCACGGTGTCCCCCTCACCCCTGCTCCTACACCCCGCTTACCCCTTCTTCTCCATATAGAGCAGAGTGGGGAGACAGAGAGCCTGGGGCAGCAGCTGCTGTCTCAACTTCCTGATCCACTTAAAAAGACAAGGCATTTAAGAGTGGGTCAGCTTACTTAAAGGGGCAGTGTGCATTTCTCTCTCTCTCCCACACACAAGGTGTATGTCAGCATAGCAGACAGAGACAATCTCCCCTCCCCTCCATTCCTGCTGCCTTGTAGAGTGAAAGGCTACATTAACAACAATGTATTAACCCTTGAGGGCTCAGCCAAGTGCTAGTTCATCATTTAGCACAAGGGTTCTCAAACTGGGGGTCGGGACCCCTCAGGGGGTCACGAGGTTATTACTGGGGGTCACGAGCTGTCATCCTCCACCTCAAACCCTGCTTTGCCTCCAGCATTTATAATGGTGTTAAATATATAAAAAACTATTTTTAATTTATAGGGGTCACACTCAGAGGCTTGCTATGTGAAAGGAGTCACCAGTACAAAAGTTTGAGAACCACTGATTTAGCAGCAAGGCCTTCCCTGAGAAATATCCCACCCTCTTCTACCCTCTAACTTCACCACCTCAACCAAGCTTCACAATCATCATAGCTGTATACAGTATTAAATTGTTTGTTTAAAACGTATACTGTGTGTATATCTATATAATATATAGTTTTTTGTCTGGTGAAAAAAAATTACATTAATTCTTATTGGGAAATTGAATTTGCTTAACATCATTTCACTTAAAGTCGCATTTTTCAGGAACATAACTACAACGTTAAGTGAGGAGTTACTGTAGAAATAGATCTTGAAATGCCGCCTAGGCAATGTATTTAGCTCTTTGCTTGCTTTTTTTTCGACGTAGTATTGTTGATGTTATTAAGCACTAATAGTTAGAACCATATAGGGGCAGCATAGTTAGCCTCTTGCTGAGCTGCTAAAATATTTTTCTGCTTATACACTCCACTTGTTTTGAAACTGCCATGTGAGAGACCGTATTGACTGGTGGTTAAACAGGAATTCTGAAATCTTAGAGCCTGATCCAAAATGCACTGAAGTCAGTGGAAAGACTTCAGTGGGGTTTGGCCCATTTGTCTTATTCCTTACTTTTTCACTGATCTTCTGCATAACCATGGACAGAGTATCTCCCTGCCTCCATTTACTCATCTGTAAAATGGGAAGAATAATATTTACCTAATGGGCAGTTCTGAGATTTAATTTCTTAATGGTTTCTAAAGTACTCCTAGATCCTCAAGCAAGACTCTGTAAAAGTTCTCATCCATCATGATCAATAATAGTGTTATTCCCTGAAAAATATTGACATTATTCCATCTCACCCTGAAACAAAAAGAACAGAGGCTATAATAATCAAAAAATATTTGTATTGATTCTGGAAGTAATTGCAGAACTGACAAGGAAAGTTCAGCACCTCCTTGGTAATTTAATAATTTACCTCAAGAAACTCCAAGTGCAGAAATGCAGGTAACACATTGCTTTTTTGTGTGTAACCCAGAGAATAATTATTCTTAAACTACAGATGTGGAAAGGTATTAATAAAAAGGTTTTTAAACATACACATTGCAGCCTGTCATGTCCTATTTAGGCTCGGATCCTTCAATCAGATCACCATAGGCAGACCTCTGGGCCCCACACAGGTGTGGGGCTCTTTCCACAGGGATCCAGTTGCAGGATTGGGGCCTTAGCTCTTTGAGGCAGGGAATACCTCACATGCCTCTGCATTTGTAAAATGCTGTGTAAATCTGATGCTTTATAAATCTTTACAAATCTTTGTAGCTTGTTTTGGGTTTTTTTTTAATATAATTCCTTGTATTGCCTGCTTCTTCCTAGGGAAAAAGCGTGACTATCGCAGCCTGGGCTGGCCAAGTCCTGATGAGTGTTTGAAACTCCGCAGGGTGGAGTTCACTACTGTAGCCAGCACATGGCTAGCTGTTTCTGCTAAAAATATTGAGTGAGTATCATGCATGTGAACTTAAGCAAGTAATCGGGGTAGGGTGGCTGTATGGTCTTATTATGTACATATGCCAAACATCTTAGTTGCCTGCTAAAGCAAAGGGCAACTCTACTATGGCTTCAGCCAATCTTGATACCACCTATATGGTACTCCACACAGGGAGATGAGTCTTTAACATGGAGCCAACAGCAGGGCTGGGGACTGTGACAGCCCCTTTGTTCTTTGATTTGAGGGTGTCTGTCCCCATGGGCCACCCACATTTGCAGTTTAGGGATAGTGGTATATGCTCAGTTGTTTCAGACGGTCCTATAGCAGCAATGAACAGGGTGGCTATTTTCTATCTGTGTTTGGCAAGGACCTTTTCCCTCAAATACAAACCATGTTACTGTTGTCACTGACTGTCACCTCAGTATACATGGGGCTCCTCCTTAAATCCATTCTTGTGCGGAATCCTGCAGCCTATTTGTTATGCACAGTATCTTGTGAGCATGACACCAATGCTCTCAGGTTTACTTGGGCTGCCTGCTGGTTTCCAGATGGTGTTTAAGGACTGAGAGAGTGTTGCCTGTGAGTGATAGTGTTGTAGTTGCAGTCAATGGAGGTGCTGAGTTAGATCCCAGTGAAATAATAGAGGGGAGGCTGTCAGCAGGTCATTCTCCAGCAGGGCCTTTCGACTCTGGAACTTGATACCCACCTTGGTCTGAATCTGTTGACGTTCAGGGATTGCTGCAAAGGCCATCTATTTGCTAGGGCTTTGGGGAAGGGTTGTGGGTTTGCGTGGGTATCTTTTGTTTTTTTGATTTACATATTGGTTAGTTAAATTTTTGTTAAAGCAGCAAAGAGTCCTGTGGCACCTTATAGACTAACAGAAGTTTTGGAGCATGAGCTTTCGTGGGTGAATACCCACTTCATCGGATGCAGGTGACACAGGACTCTTTGCTGCTTTTACAGATCCAGACTAACACGGCTACCCCTCTGATACTTAAATTTTTGTTGTGTTCTGTTGTTGGGTGGTTTTTCCTTGTAAGGACTGTTATTTAAGTCAAAATAAATAGCCTGTCTCCCTTCCCCTTTTCTCATCACTTTCTAGCCCATGCTGTAATATTGCAAGTCCCCTTCATATTTGCATCCTTCGCAGAAGAGAATATTGGTTAGGCAGACAGAGGAGGGTGAGCGGTCTTGGATTTGGAAACCTGCTCTAACTAATGTAAACACTGAGCCAGGTTGGGGGTGAGTGGGTGGGTTGCATGATCTGTATAATCATACATGTATGAAGTGCTAATGGAAAAACTACCAGTATGCCTCTATCCTTGGTGACCTATATCAACTCTGCTGCTGTAAGGAAACTAGCTTGTGGTTAACGGCCACTCCTGATGAAGAGCTCTGTGTAAGCTCAAAAACTTTCTGTCTCGCCAACAGAAGATGATTCAATAAAAGATATTATCTCACCTACCTTGTTTCTCTACCACTCAGTTATGCAGTCTAATAAGACAGACAAACATCAGCTAGAATGGGTTAGCAAAGAAGGCTGCTGTTTTAGAATTTTGTCTACAAAGCGAAGGTCAAATTCCTGCTGTTGTCCAAATGAGGCTCTGCCAGCATCCAAACAAAACTTACCTGCTACATAAGCTGTTTTTGTTAATTGACTCCTCCCTCTCCCTCTTCTGACCAGAAGGGTCTGTGTATGACTTAGAACTTGGTTTTCTTCCTTTCTAGCATTACAGAGCACATTGATTTTGCCATACAGCTGCAAGAACCAGCCATGGAGCCCCTTTGCAGCCCCAATCTACCTGCCAGTATGCACACCTTGGACCATCTGCAAGGGGTCTCCAATCGGGCTAGCCTGCATTACACTGGAGAGAGTCAGCTGAAGGAGGTACACCTCTGTCTTCACATTGCTGTTTGGAGGCTATCCGAGATTTTAAGGATCAAGAGACAATGAGGTTTATGTCAAGGATGGGATGGTTCCGAGGATTTGTAATAGGCTAACAAACCTTTCCTCACTGATTCACTGCTCATGGGTACTAATGAATGACTCAACTTACTACCAAATAATGGGTATTCAGCAGCCTATGATGATCTCACTTCATTTTTTAGTAGATCAGAGACCATATTATTAATTCCCCTGTTGGCTTTCTAAACAAAAGAGACGAGAATCAAATGGTCCCTGGACACTGAACTGCTTCCTCACTCCTAGAAGTGATCCCTCTAATACACTGGAGAGGAAATTTGTCTAGCAACTACCACCAAGGCTGTACCTATTCTGTAGCTAAACAGTCACTAGAGTTATCAATCTGGGACCTTTTGCCAATAATAAAGTTATGTAAAGAAAAATTTTACCATATATGTTGAGCAGATCACAAAGTGCTGAATCCATCTCTTGTCATGTTTTCCACATTTCAGTATTGTACTTCAGGGGCCGTGTTCTCACTGCCAGCTAGTGCATTTGTATTGTACACAAAAGCCCCCAGATATGCAGGCAACAGAGCCCTTCTTAGGGGAAGGATCCGGTCTTTGCAGGGAGACAGCATGAGATTTTAAGAAGCCATTTACCTGTGTTACCTTGATTTCATCTTGTCAATTTCCTCCTCAATCACCTGCCTTTTCCTCCTCCCCAGGTATTACAGAATCTTGGCAAAGACCAGTATTCACCACAGTCATTAGAACAAGTCGGAACTCGAATAGCCAAAGTTTTGGAAAAGGTATGTGTGTGTGACAAACAAAATTGCAGCAGGGTCTTATAGTGTCCTGTACTTTACTTGCCTGACAATTCAGCCTCAGGGCTGTCTGTCCAGAAACTCAGTCTCGGGGTAGGTCTATACTTACCTGCCGGGTCGACGCCTAGAGTTCGACTTCTCGGAGTTCGAACTATCGCGTCTAATCTAGACGCGATAGTTCGAACTCCAAACGCGCTCCCGCCGACTCCGGAACTCCACCACTGCGAACGGTGGTGGCGGAGTCGACGGGGGAGCCGCGGACTTCGATCCCGCGGCTATTCGCGTAGCTGAACTTGCGTACCTTAGTTCGACACCCCCCCAGTGTAGACCAGGCCTAAGACCATGGTGATATTGGATGATAGTTTAAAGAGAGTTCTAGCTCTATGCAGTATCTTTAATTGCTTGTAAGACTTTTTCTGACCAACATTCTGTGCTTATACAACGTGAGGTGAATCTGTCAGATCTCTGTGTGTATCGATTTAATAATAAAATAAAATTTTTAAAATTCATTGGTATCCCACCAATATGACATCATCCCTGTGCTGGGCAGCATTAATTGTGATACTTCATTCTTCTTCACTGGCTTCCATCTGAGGATCTTGAAGTACTTTGAAAACATTAATAAATGTAGCCTTATGGCACGCCTGCCAAATAGGGATAGTACTGTCTGTTTTAAAGCTGAGGAAACTAAAATATAGAGAGATTAATGTCCAGATTCTCCTCTCTTACACAGCTACAACTCTCACTGAAGCCAGTGAGCTTCACCCAAATAAGTGAACCAGGAATTTGGCCTGTGATCTCCCACAGGCCTCTCACTAAGACTATGGTTGGGTTAAGCATAGAACACAGATCGTCCATCAGCTAGTTTTCTTCCTTAGCCAAATAACTTATTCAAACCCTGCAAGACTGCTATTGAGTTAATTGTGTGCGCGCGCGTGTGTCTCTCATAAAACAGTGGTCAGATTTTATACCTGGACCCAGTTTTATTACATCTGCTGTCTCACTGACATCCATCAAAAGAAGTTGATCAGGTGAAGTTCAGAACATTCTGCTCCAAAGCGGGAAACCATAAACCAGGCTGATTTATAAAGTTAATGGAAGAGGTTTCCTATTTGGGCATCTCTGCATCAATGGTCTGTCTTGACATGATTCATTTCAGCAATACTGGACTATCTACTAGCTCTGAAACAACCTAGACTTTGTTAGTCCCATAATGGTCCACTACTCTTTGGTAGAGGCTTCTAGATCAGATGCCCACTTTGGTAGGGCTGTCCTGACATCTTTGTTTAAGTAGGACTTTGACTAGCCATCTCCAAGCAGCCAGATAGCTGCTTGTTAGTTACCAAGAGTGAAATCTATGTGCACAGTCACTCAGTTATCTGCCCTACAGTAACTGTGGTTCTTTAAGGTGTAATACATATGGATTCCATGACCAACCTCCTTCCCCACAACTATGGAGTCCTACTCCTTTGGGATCCTGTATTGGTGAAGGAACCAGTGGACAGTTGGGCCTGTTCTTTCCTTTTTGCCTTCAGCTGGGAGAGTGGGGAGGCATAATGACAAGTAGGGTGCAGGTGTAGTCCCAACAAACACTGCTAGCTAGGAGAATTCAATCTTACGTGCATGGATCATAGGCATGCCAAGAGTAGAATCCATGTGGACAACACATCTGAAAGGACCATAGTTACTCTAGAGTAAGTAACTCTTCTTTCTTCAGGTTGCAGAGTCAAGCACTCAGAAATTATGAAATGCCAGAATTCAGGTTGTCCATGCAACATTGATTTGGCCTGCTGGTGCAGATACATTGTTACAGTCCTTAATTACATACTATTTTTCCATAGGACTCATGTTCAAGAGTGCACAACAGGTCACAATGAAAGTTGCAGAAGCAACCATAAATTTGGCATTTCCTAATTTTCAGGCATTTGACTTTGCAATCTAAATAATTTAGCTGTTTTGTATATCTCATTATTGGGTAACAAACGCTTTTTTGCTGCCTTTTCTAAAGTTATATTGTTTAATTTTTAAATGGAAAACATTGGTTATGGAGTGTAGAAGGAGGAGGTGGGGCTGGGAGAATATTTTGTACAGGTTTCTGTAATTCTTTTCCCCTTGCTGCATTGTTTGTTTTTCAGAATCAGACTTCCTGGGTCCTCTCCAGCATGGCGGCTCTCTACTGGAGGGTGAAAGGTCAAGGGAAGAAAGCAATAGACTGTCTGCGGCAGGCCTTGCACTATGCGCCGCATCACATGAAGGTACGTACAACACTGAAATGAAATACTGGCAGCTCTTCCCAACTTGTGGCTCATCTGTAGCCAGATAAGGAGTTCTCATCAGTTGGCTCTCATCAGCACCCCCCAGCTAGTGTAAATGTCAGATGCACTCTAACCTGGCCAACGCATTGACCTAGGATATTAGCCAGTCCTAGTAAAGGTCCTTGAGGCTTTCATCACCTCTTTAATGTAGGATGTATTTTTACACACCTGCAGAAGACATAGTTATAAGTCTCCCCTGAGCCTGGAAGGGCAGGTGAATGTTCTTCAAGACTGACATGCTCGGTAATAAATGGCAGGCAGGCTATCAATACATACATGAATCCCTTGATCATATGGAGTTGCCTTAGTTGCTAAATGTATGTGGGCATGCTGGAACAGGAATTGGTTGTTTCTGCCTCCCAGGGATTAGTTAATATGTTCTAGGAGTGCTTATATAGCACTTTCCATCTACAAAGAGTTTTACCTCTGTTGGGGAGGTTGTTCATAGTTATTAGCCTCTTTTTACAGCTATGGAAACTGAGACATAGAGTGGAGAAGGGACTTTGCCAAGGCTACACAGTGAGTCCATGGCAGAGCTGGGATTAGAACTGAAGAGAAAAGAAGGAAGAATGGCTTTGTCATTAAGGAATTGGATTGCAATTTGGGAGATCTGGAGTGTTTTGCCGGCTCTGCCACAAATTTCCTGGGCCAGTCACTTAATCTCTGTGTGCCTCATCTTCTCCATCTGTAAAATGACAATTAGAGGGTTTCCCTACCTCAAGGGGTATTGGGAGGATGTACATGTTTTTGTGCAGTGGTCAGATACTGTGGTGATGGCATCCACATGGGTGGAAAGAGATAATTTAGTTTATGCCTGGCTTCCCTGTCCCAAGTGCACTCCACCTGACAGCACTGTATCTACCCAGGGTTGTGAGTTCAATCCTTGAGGGGGCCATTTAGGGATTTGGGGATTGGTCCTGCTTTGAGCAGGGGGTTGGACTAGATGATCTCCTGAGGTCCCTTCCAACCCTAATAATCTATGATTCTATTTCAGTTCTACTGCATCTGTTTCACTTCTGTAATTCAGTCTTGCTTTGCCCTGCATCTCCTAAAGGAAGACTGGAACTAGGAGATTATGCAGGTTAAGCACCATCAACTCTTTTTATTTATCTCCCTACTGCTTTCTTTTTTTTTTTTTTTTTTTTTTTTAAACTGTTTAAGGCTCTTCAGAATTGGTTCCCTTAGCAATGTGTTTTGTGGAAGGGATTGGAGTAACATGATTGGCAGTTGTTAGCACACTGCCAACTTGGCAAGAACACAGCCCTGCAGTGCTGACCAATCTCCAGCAATTTCATGTCATTGCTCAACACCAGAATGCTTTCCAACCTCAGGACTTGTCTTCCTATTTGAAGGAGCAGCTGTCTCCAGAAAACATGTGGGCTTGGTTTGTTGAAATCCAACAGCTTGAAAACTCTGTGCGGCTTGGCACTGAATGAGCAGCTATTCAATATTTTGTTTTATCCTCATGTGTGTCTCCATGCCTTATTTACAGCACATTATTCAAATCCTTTTCTGACTACAGAATTTCCTTGTAGGTTTTTCTGTGGCACTCTTCACTATAGTATCTGAGTGCTTCACAAACATGAATGAATTTATTTTTACAACACCCTGTGAGGTGAGGTGGTACTCGCCCCATTTTAACGACTGGGAATGGAAACACAGGGAGACTAATGTCAAAAGTGTCCATAGTTTTGGGTGCCCAATATGAGATGTCTAGGGCCTGATTTTTCAGAGTACTTAGCATTATGAAGCAATTTATGTGTTCAAAGCATAGCTCTCATTGATTTAATTTGCAACTGAGAGTGCTCAGCTCTTCTGCAAATCAGACCCCCATCAGGTGCCCAGAAAATGAGGAATAAACAATTAGTGGCCACCTGGGCAAGTTGCATAAACCCAATTTTCACAGCATCACATAGGAACTCTGTGACAAAGGCAGTTCTCCAGGGTGGCCTTCAGCTGCGTTAACGATAAGACCGTCCTTTCTCTTCCCAAAATCCCATGCCTCATCACTACACACCTTCTAACTTCTGCAACATAGAAGGCAGGGGTCCTACAGCCTCCTTCACTACACAACACTGAGTTATCCCCAGAGGAGTCCTGTGGGTGGGAAATAATATGGGATCATGTAATTAAAGATTATATCATGCATATGCTCAAGGGGCCCAAATTAGAATTGCACAGGCAACCTTAAAACTGGCATTTCTTAACTTTTGAGTGTTCAGCTTTGCAACCATAATGAATGTTCTGTTAATGTAGATTTTTGTGTGTAATTATTATAAATATTACAGATGTCTGGATTTGTACTTCTGAAGTCTAAACCCATGAGAAATAAAATAGGAGCCCACCCATCCATCTCCAAGAAATAACCCAGTGGGAAGGAAGGAGATGGTAGAGTCCCTGCCAACTCCATGATTCAGGGTCAAGAGAATGCAGCTTGTACTGCCCACTCCCTTTATACTTCTGGCTCTTCTCTTTTCAGGATGTGCCACTAATAAGCCTAGCAAACATCTTCCACAATGCAAAACTTTGGAATGATGCCATCATCGTGGCTACCATGGCAGTGGAAATAGCCCCGCACTTTGTGGTTAATCATTTCACACTGGCTAATGTCTATGTTGCAATGGTGAGTAGCAGCTGCTAGATTTTCTCCCATCTCCAGATACAGCGTAAAGCAGCTTTGAGCCCAGGAGCAAGCTTAGAATTTCAAGGCTAGAGGTGCAGGAGGCTGGAAGTGGAGATGAGCAAGATCAGAAAGGAGGAATATTCTTTCAAATATGTTCTTGGAATTATTCCAACATCTACACAGATCATTTAATACTGGGATGGCTACTGTATTTATAGTCTGGTGTCACAATGCTATGGCTACAAGGCCTAGTAATGACAGTAGCAAACTGCAGATCATTCTGCTTAATCCCCCCCCTAAATAATGTCCTAAAAGTTTACATGGCACTGGAAAATTGGAGGCAAAGAAAGAAGAGTCCCTGTCTTGAATAGTTTGCAGTCTATAGGCCCAAGTGGTACAATACAATACAAAATAACTGGATAACGCAAGTGAGGCATAATTTCAAAATCTAGATTATCAGACCACAAAGATCACTAGTGGGTAGAGAAAGTTTAAACTCCCTCACATTGTAAACGTATTTCTTTCAACATCTTTCACCCTGTTGATTAAAAGGAGCAAGTGTCTCTCATGTTCCTAGATTATCCACTTCTCATTGGACCTATGTTGTATACTTGATTCTGATCAACTAGCAGGGCTGGTGCCAAGAAATCAGGATGGTAAAAGGGGTACCGTCAACTTGAAATCTAGTTACTTCAGACTCATTCGTTGATACTATTTTCAGGTACTACAGTTGCCTCTGATTGCCCCTGCCGAATTTTTTTAAATGTTTTGACTCTCCATTGTTGCTGTTTGAAAGGCCCACACAAATAACAGAGGAAACTGACTTGGTGGTCAGGTACTACTGTGGTGGGGGTGGAACATATAAATAATTAGATATATTGTGGCACTAACTGCACACAGTGGTGCCAAATGCACAGTGGAAACAAACCGAAAATACTATTTTTCCTCTGTCCCTTTATATTGTAGTAATCTGAGTGATCTCTTGAGATAATACTATGCAGAACATGTCAGACAGAAGTGAAATTGAGTTGCTGGTGTCCCTTTAAAGTTAACCTTCTGAAAATACATACCCCCAGGCCTTTTCCCATCCTCAGCACACTCTTTCCGTGCCTCCAAAATGCCCTCTGGACCTAGGGGTTCTTGGCAGGGGTGGGGCATGACAGAGCTGGCAGAATTAGATCTGCACCAAGCGGAGAGGGCTTCCTGGCCTTGGGATGTTCCCTGTGGGGGGCCTTTTTTTCACCAATTCAGGCAGTACATAGGGCCTGCAGCATGGAGACAAATTCATGTTACACATATATCAAAAAGAGTAGCTCCAGCAGAGTGAATGGGATTACTTTACTGTTTCTGGGAGCAGAATCTGTCCCAGTAAGCTGAGTATCTAAAATGTCATATTAGCTACTAATACAGCATTAAAAATGTTGGCATACACTAGATTTAACCAGCAAATTTCCTTATAATTTGGAAAGGTTAGCCATCTGGCAAGTGGAGGAAATTCTGGGAGATTCTACTCAGTCTTGCACAAAACTGTAGAATTGTGTGGAAAATAAAACTCAAGGGACATCAGGGTAAAACCAAATCACTATAAAAGTATCCTTACGTGTGTTACTAACAGAACTGTAAATAATAATAGCTGAAAATGGAAAAGTCTCTGGTTCTTCACATCAGATGCTGCTCGTTAATTTCTCACTTTTCCAATAAGAAACTAGTTTGGGGCTGTTTACGTGTAATTCCACAACAAATGCCCCTTCTTGTGTGACTCATAGAAAAACTATATTTTGTTGATTGGTCTGTGTAACTATTATAAATAACACTTGGCATCTTTTATCCAAAAATGTCAGCCTCACAAACACTGATTTAATTAAGCTTCCTAACCTCACGGGGCGGTGAGTATTGTCCCCATTGTATAAACGGAAACACTGAGATATGGAACGGGTATGACTTAAGCAAGACCACTTGTTGAGTCAACGGCAGAGCAAGACCCAGGAGTCTTAACTCTGAGTCTTCTGCTCTAAGCACTAACCCACACTGCATTTCAATGACCTATACAACTTTTGTTTAAAAAAAAAAAAAAACAGATAGAAAAAAATCTTGAAAAATAGGCTACAGTGCTAGGCATTATATCTCCTTTCATCCAAGGATCTCAAAGTGCTTTACAAATACTTATTGATCAAGTCGGCACGGCAATTAAATGCCCACGGCTGGCCCAGGTCAGGTGCTCAGGCTGCAGGACTTTAAAATTGCTCTATAGATATTTGAGCTCCGGGTGGAGCCTGAGCTCGGGGACCCTCATGAAGGAGGAGGGTCCAAGAGCCCAGGCTCAAGCCTGAGCCTGAATGTCTACACAGCAATATTTAGCCCTGCAGTCAATGCCCTGCAAGCCCAAGTCAGCTGACCCAGCCTAGCCATGGCCATACCATGGGCCTTTTATTCTAGTGTAGATGTACCCCAGAGGTCATATCCTGGGACGTGCTGAGCATGCTCAACTCTCATTGACTTAATTGTCACTCATCACTCTGTGGGATTGGGCTATAAACCACACAACATCCCTGAGAGGTAGGCAAGGAAAATATAGAGATCACTTCAACTATATCTGGGGTAGAACACCACACATTTAATGACGCACCGTAGCAGTGCACAATCATTTAGGACAGGAAGTGTATAGAATATGTTGTGGCATTTGCTGTTTTGAAAGCTGACATTTTCAATCTTCTTTCCTTACAGGAGGAGTTTGAAAAGGCCATGAGATGGTATGAATCAACATTGAAACTCCAGCCTGAGTTTGCACCAGCAAAGAGTCGAATCCGCACCATCCAGTGTCATTTACTCTTGAAAAAAGAGCGACGGTCTCCATAAAGATCAGCAGCTTCTTCTTTTTTCTTAAGAAAACAAAATCATTTTTCACTATTCTGCTTTTAATGAGGGATGCTAAGATAAATTGGGGAATCAAGGTTTCTAACAAAACTCTTGGAAAGAAATGGGGTTTAGATCAAGGGATTTTTAGTTTGTTTTTTCAGGCGGGGGATTATCTTTGGGAAATACATTTCACAAACCATGATTTAAAACATCTGTGTAAATACTGAGCCAAGAAACTTTCCAAGTGTCCACGAACTATTCCAGGATCATTAGGTTTTTCTTAATGCTCAAATTGGTGCCAGCACCAACAATAACTTGCTTCATTTTGTAGCATTTAAGTCAATGGAAATGCAAAGCACATCCCTGCACCAAATAGCAAAAAGCTATAATCAGCTCTTCACCCATCAGAAATTCTTGCTTTACCCAGTCTCGTCCAGTCCATATTGCTGTGTTACCAGCTTCAAGTTAGTTTGTGGGGAAGAAGGGAACATGATTTAATACAAAATCTTAGTTAAAAAAACAAAGTGTTTTAGGAACATCAAGCCTTTTTTTCACTGTTATTTCTGTTGGTGGATGGGGATGAGTAGGAGGATAGGAACAGCAGGAGACCACAGTCTAAATGGTTTACATTTTGGTTACAAGACAAAAAGAAGCCAATCAGTTAAAATCCAAATAAGTGGTTTTATATCTGTCTGTATATTCAAAGCCCTCTGCAGCCCTGAGTCTTTGTTTTACTAATTCTTTGTTCGCTGTATTTTTATCCATCTCGGAATAAGGTGCAAGTGTTGCAGTCTATCTCTCTGAGCCTTAGAGACTTTCAACTGCTGAGAAGGGGAGAGAGAACAGAAATTGTGAGCAAACAAGTCAGGTGGAGTGTTTCCATATCAATCTTCTTTGGTCAGTAGAGGACCTGAAGCTCCCAACGATATTGTTGAATCAACAAGGGCACATACTTGGAACAAAATAAAATTATGTTTATGAACAAAACCCTGGCCTGTGGTTTAATTTTTCTGTGCCTCAGATTCCCCTTCTGGGAGAAAAATGGGAGATGATAGTTTGAGCTGGTCGGAATACTTTCGACTAGATTAAATTCATCAAAATTTGTTTAATTGAAGCTGAAACATTTAGCAAAGACTTAGCAGTTTTTGTCAGTAGGGTTGTTTTGAGAGAGAGAGAGAGAGAGAGAGAGAGAGACTCTCACACTGTGTAGTGGATAGTTAGGCATGAACGTTGGGATGTAGGAGATCTCTGGAGCGAAGAACTCTGCTCTGAATCAGGCAGAGTAGGGACATGAACCTGAGTCTCCCATATCCCAAGGCAGTGCCTTAAATATGCACGCTCACCCCTTCCCAAACACAAAAGCTCAGGTTTTGATCCAAAACCAGACATTTTGAGACAATTTAATTTGTGCAAAAGCATTTGAAAGGGTTTTCGTCACAGTGCAGAACAAAAATAAATTTTGGAACCTCAAAAGTGTGTTTGAAGCAGAACTGTCGTCCTCCAGTCAGATCTAGGGATAATAGCACAGATACAGCTTGTTGAAAAATGAGGGGGCGGGAAAATCACAAAGTCAACGTTTTTTGTTTTGAGGTTTTTAAACATTTTAGAACTCGGTTCTTTTCAAACGTCATTCACTTTTTTCCCTCTTCTGTTCCTCCTGGACCATTTTACCTCTTTTTGTTTTGCCATTGAAAAAGGGGTAGAGGGAGAGAAATCAACATTTTTGTGGCTTTTATTCAAAAAATAGGAAAATTTGGATAATTTTTTTTTACAAAATGTCTGGTTTTGGACAGAAGCCATTTTTGACCAGCTCATAAAATACCCCTGTAATGAAGATATATGGGTTCTTTAATGCACTCTGAAGATGAGAAGTGCTGAGAATTATTTATTCCAAATTTCTGCTTATCTAGAGAAGATGATGTAGGTCTGACCAAATACTACAGTTGTGCAGATTCGTTTTTATAAAAATAAGTGAATATGTCTGAGTTAAGCGATGTCCTCTGGTTGCCGACAAAGCCCAGCGTGTCACAAAAGTTGTTATTCCCCACACTAGAAGTTTACTGAAAGCTAAAGGTTACTGAGGAGGAGGGATGTGTATATAGGCAAAAATATAGAAATGGTAATTTCAGTAAGATAAATTCAAAATCTTTTCCTAAAAGATCTGGTAAAACACAGCTATTGGATCTGAACTCTGAAGAGGCTGCTTGTATGGTAGTCTAGCTTGGTTTCTGTAGCCAAGAGGTAGGGTGCAGATAACTTGAAAGAAATCTCATCAGTTGTCTGCTTGTGCCAGGAATAATTATAGTAAAAGACTTGCTTATAGTTGAACTGAAGCAACAACCGAGCTGGAAAAAATCTATTTACAAAGTGGCTTTTCAGTCTGCTGCTTAACTCAGCCTTTATTTGCAATTAGAGCTGATAATAGATGTTGGGAGTCACCTAGTTGGTGGTACAAACCCTCCCTTGCTGCTTCATCCACAAATCTTAAAAGGAAAAGTACGTCTCCTGTTCTGGCTCTAGACTAAGGAGGTTCCTTCCTCTTGCTCCCCTATATCTTCTGGTCAGTATCAAGAGATTGTCGCACTCTAGATTCTCTGCACTGCTGCTGTCTCTTTCTGGCTGGTGCCAGTTGTTCATATGGATGCTAAGGCCATGAGAACCTAGAGCAGCAGTGGGAGGAAGGTAGAAAACAATCGTTGGCCTTGACAAATGATTCAATAAATCTTTAAGGACCACTAGAAATTATGCTCAAATACAGCAGAGATGAAAATGTTTAACAATACCATAGTAGACCAGATGTAAAATACCATGAGGACTGCTGTATACTTTTCTCTTAGAAATAGCCATGCAGATAGCATACAACAGGATGGAACAAACACTGTTGATCAGTAACTGAGAATGTGTGTATGACAATATCCACAAACTGGTACCATAAGCAAGAAGATCTCAGAACTCCGCGCTACAGGCCTTTTTAATCTGATTACTTTCCAGAGTTCTCATCAACTGTTTCAGACAAATACGTAATAAATAATTCGTCCATTAACGAAAAGACTGTTCTTTGAAATCTGTCTGCATCTTGCCTAAGTACCGCAAGGAAGCTTCCTCTGCCTTCCCACCAAAGAATTTCTATTTACAACTGTTCATTGCTTATTTTTTGTTTAATTTGTACAATCCACCTGTCCTATAACTTTGGGCACATTCACAGTAACTATTTAAAAACATTACAAAACAGACCTGAGTTGGCAGTCATTCTGAAACCCTCCTTTTGTACCCAAACTAAAGCTATGTCTATGCTATAGACCTTACAGCAGCACACTCATGCCACTGCAGCTGCGCCGCTGTAAGGTCTCCCATATAGCTGCTCTATGCCGACAGGAGAGAACTCTCCCGCCAGCCATAATTAAACCATCCCCAGCCAGCAGTAGTAACTATGTTGGTGGCAGAGCATCTCCTGCCGACATAGCACTGTCCACACCAGTGCTTCTGTCGGTGAAACTTACGTCGCCCAGGGTGTGGTTTTTTTGTTTGTTTTTCACACCCCAGGACCGACAAAAGTTTTACCAAAGAAAGTGCTAGTGTGGACATAGCCTAAGACCTTTTCCACGAAACCATTCCCTAAGAAAACGTCTGAGTGCATGTAGTCTTTGTAATATGCCCTGAACCAATAGAGTTGGGGTGTGTCTGATCAGGAGGTGAAACCAAAGAGAATGTCCTTCATTCCAAACTCTGTGCCTCAATAGGGATTGACAACTTGAGTATCCCAGCTGTTCTCAAATATCAGGTTAAAACATGAGGAGGTAAGGTATGCTGGACCCAGACTACAGCAGAACTTTTTTTTAAAAAATTGGCTTTGTAAATTAAGACTAGCACCCTGAATTGAAAGTCAAGGGCATTTTATGGAGCAGAAAGTGACATGCTCCATGTAAAGTCTTTAAGTAAAATAGCCAGTTCATTCTGCATAGAATGACATTTCTAAGTGTATCACTATAGTAATCTAGTCCAAGAGTGACACAGACCTGGATAGTTGATGCAAGTTCTCACAGCTGATAGCAAATGGAACAATCACCTAGCCCCCCCCAAAAAAACCCTCTTGATCACTGCTGCCATGTGGACATCTAGCAATAGCCAGTGGTCCAGTTGTGGACGTTATTGACACAAGGTGGATGGGCTCTCCCCTTCCCCAGATAGCTCTGTCATCTTCAGGTAATGCCATAGATGCCTTGTGCCACCAATAATCTTCCAAAAAGGGAAATTCAGGACAGGGGGTGATAATTGGGAAATGATTGTCCATGTTAAGATCACGACTTAATCCACAGACTAACAACATGAGAGATGCCTGCACGCTGCCCTCATAAGGAGAAGGGAAGTGGAGGCAATCTTCACCAATAGTGGACCCAGTACCACCCTACTAGATAGTATCAGCCAAGAAGGATACATCTTAATCACAGATGGTAGCCCAAAATTCCCAGAGCACATCCAGGAACTCGGGAAACTAGATCAGCTGAAAATGGAGAAGAAATTGCAAAAGTGCTCTGCCACCACTGAGGTTCCAAGTGAGTCCAAATCAGAGTGATTTAATCCAATGGGAAAATTTACAGCAAGAAACATTTGATCCTTTCTCCAACAAAAGGCAGCTCTGAGTCAGCAAAATCAGAATAGTTCTGCTGATCAGGATTTCATGAATGCTATAGTGGAAGGGGAGGGGGAACTTTGTTGCTCCCATCATGGCCCACAGCACAAGATTTTATCAAATCTTTTTGAAATGTAATAGATTGAAGTGGGAACATGACTTCCACGACCAGTACCCTAGCTGCTGCTTTCCTCACTCTGTTGCAAGCCAACTGTACAGAAGTCAAAAACATGCTCCTGAAAACAGACTTCTTTGATTAAGCTTATGAACCCCTAGCTTGCTGAAAAGGATGTATGCAAACACGTAATGTGGGTAAAAACTGTAGAACTACAAGCCATGTTCTTAGCATTCTTATTGAATCAGGGTTTAGGGCACTAGCTCTGGAGTCAGGAGACCTGTGTTCTGTTCTAAGGTGGGAATACACACAGCAAAACGCATTTGATTCTCTGTCCAAGAATTCTATTCCCAGCTTTTCCACTGACCTACTGTGTGACCGTGTCCCCTACATAATACAAATAATATGAATAATAATTAATATCAGGATAACCAGTGAAGCTCATAAAATAAGGAAAGGAGGAATTTAAGGGCCACCGTGTCAATAGTCAGCAGGCAGTTTTGAGTAGTGAGAAAAAAATCAAGATCCTTTCCCCTGGAGAACTTTTGGTTCTTGTTTCAGAGTAGCAGCCGTGTTAGTCTGTATCCGCAAAAAGAACAGGAGTACTTGTGGCACCTTAGAGACTAACAAATTTATTTCAGCATGAGCTTTCGTGAGCTACAGCCCACTTCTTCGGATGCATAGAATGGAACACACAGACAGGAGATATTTATACATACAGAGAACATGAAAAGGTGGAAGTATGCATACCAACAGGAAGAGTCTAATCAATTGAAATGAGCTATCATCAGCAGGAGAAAAAAAACTTTTGAAGTGAATTGGTTCTTGTGTGTAGTAATCAAAATGATCCCCTGGTTTCAAGCATCATAAGTGGTGTCCCTCTGGAATGCTGCCAGTAACTCTAGAACCTTGATTTCTTAGGAGATCAGCTGGTCAGATTCCTTTACATCAATTGGGATCCTCTTGAACACAGGTCCAAAAAGGTAAGCAAGGCTTCCATGTCTCCATGTACCTGGGTCAGTTGTTATAAAAAAATTTTTATTGTGGAGCACCCAAAAATGCACTAGGCACCATCTGGACACACACAGACTCAGCCCCATCCCTAAGATTTTACAATCTAAGACCTGTCAACATTTAGGCATGTAATTTTAAGCAAGTGAGTAGTCTCACTGAGTTAAATAAAACTAGTCTCATGTTAAAGCTAGTCACATGTATAAGTGTTGACAGGATCAGGGCATAGGCCGAAATATGATTGGAGGAGCTTTATTGCTAACCACAAGCCTTCAAAAATCATGAATCAGGTCCCAAAACATCATAAGATTGTTTAAAATCTCATGATTTTTTTTAAAGCCAACTTGATTTCTTTTTGCCTTTGTTTTTTGAGCCTTTAGGGGTGCACTGGGATCATATTTCCCAGTTTTTCCTCTGCAACCATGAGGGTCAGAAACTTACTTTTGTTTTTAAAGGAAGGCTGAAAGTCCCACCTTATCACATGTCTTCAGGAGCCGGAGCTTTAAGAAAAACATGAAATATGACAAGATTTGCAATAAAATTGTGAGAAATGACAACACTTGAGGAGGGGAGACAAACCAGAGGGAAGAGGTACTACTGAGGGAATGTAAGTTTACAAATACAAGATGAGCTAGGTTTACTGCATATTCTACTGGTTTGGCTTGGTTTACTTTACTAATTTTAAGCGCTTCCCCTTCTTTAGTCCCTCAGAATCAGGATATTGCTAGATCATGTCTCATTATTAACATTATTTTATTATGTATATTTTATGATGCCCGTTGTTTCACAGCTAGGCAGGCCTCAGCTCTAACGAGCTTAGCATTTGTGGGCCACAGCTTACAAGGAGCTCTGGGTGGGCACAAGGATCCACCAGTATGGGGCTCTGTGCAGGATCGGGGACTGAATGACACGTATTTATTCAATTTTTTATCAATATCCATAGGTGTCCAATCCAGTGCTGCAGGCAAGTGAGGATATAACACAGACCAGCAATAGGCGGGCAGGAAAAGGTTACTCAATGCAGGCACATGTTTTTTCTGGGTAGTTGAGATTTTTTTTTTCCATTTTATCTACAATGTCTTTTAAAGGGTCAAACAGCCATTTTTTAGTAGGCATTGCTGCAGAAGGGGACTTTCAGGAGGTGAGGGTGGAAGGTAGATGAACAGATTTTGAAAGGGAGGGCCAAGTGTAACGAGTATCGTGATAGAAGGCACAGGCGTGTGAGGAAACAAAAAGCAGGAGAATGATTGGTGTCATTGATGGAGCAGAGAGGATGGGAAAACAAAGGGAGCCCAGGTCAGAGATATAGTCTAGGCCTGTTTGATGTAAGGCTTGGAAGGTAAGGACAAAAGCGTTTTAACTTGATGCCAAGCACAATGGGGAGCCAGTGAAGTGACTCCGAGAGTGATAAGGTGGAAGTGATATCAGGAAAGATGATAGTTGGCGACAGCCTTTTGGATGGGACGTGGTTAGTGTCTGAAAGACCTGGAGGAAGGAGGCTGTGCTAGTCATGGTAGGAGATGATCAGGGCATGAACGAATGGTTTGGCTACTTCAGTGAAAAGGAAAGGGCAGATGCTTTTTTGAAATGTGGAGGAAGATGGACCTAAGTGACAGAGAGAATGGTGGTGGTATCGAGTCTTGCAGAGAATTGGAGGAATAGACATGGTTTGAGGAAATATTATTAACTCAATTTTGAGCACATTAAGTTTGAACAGGTGGAGAGCCATTCTGGATGAGAGACACCAGGAGTGGAGAAGTGTATCTGAGTGCATTAAGGATCATACTCTTATTACCCTGGTTGCTTCTTGATGTTAGAGACTAGGTGATGCTGTTACACTAATTTCTTTCCTTGAATATGTATTGCCACCAGACTTATGATGGTCTATGGCCCTGTTGCCCCAGCAGCATTGTCCTTGTTTGGTTGGCATTAAAGTGCTCCACATTTCTCTGCCTAGAACAAAAGATATGACACCAGCAAATCAAGCAGCGGTCCATCTAACCTAGGAGTGAAGTAGTGAAAACCTTTGCGCTATACCTTTTTAGTTGTCTCCATCTCTGGCTAGACTCAAAATTGTCTCCTCCCTAAGCTTATTTAATGAGATTATCATTATTATTATTATTTATTATACTTATTTTAGAGCTGTTTAACTTTAAACTAAGCACCCTGGGTCCTACATGGGAGAGAAAATGGAGAGTTGACTGTCTTTCTATTCATGTTTGTCCTCTTTTCTTGTAAGTGATTGATTGGAAATGGCACAGCATGACTACAGCAACCATGAAAGGTGCCCGCAGTTTGGAAGGTGGGGGAGATCTCTGTTCTCTGGGAGCCACCACCAAAGAAGATATGGCATAATTGTTGACCTGGTGGTGGCTTTTAGTGTTTCTGAGAATGAGAAACCAATGGCTGTGACTAATGCTGAGCAGAAATGTTGTGAACTTCTTCCGCCTGCGCTCAGGCAATGCACCTCAGTTTTGGGATCCTGGTCATCTCCCTCTTGCTCTGCTGAACAAGGAATCCCTTTAGGGTTGCTGTGCAGCATGGTGGTTTTGTAATATGGACAAATGCCCTCTGAGCACCACACCTCCCAAAAACACTGTTCCGAGGTCTCCAGAGGGAAACGCTTCTTGGCTTGCCCTGTTTGGCCATTTGGCTCTTCCTCTCGGCATCCAAAGGATTTGGTCTCTTAGATCTCTGTGGTGTGATTTAAAGTGCTTTCCTTGCCATGTTGAATGTGTCCTGAATAATCTCTCTGCAAGGCAGAGAAATAGTCATTGCCCATTATCCATACGAATCCAAGGGGAAAACTTCTATTTTTCCATCTTTTTATTTACTGATTTAATCCCAATTTCTTTACACATCTCCTTTCCCCTAGTATTTGAGAGGCAATCAGACAGGTGCAGAGCTTGAGGAGCTGAGGCCTGGGTAACTCCTTGGCTTAGCAGTTTTTGCCACCAGTACTGGGACTGATATATTCAACCTGAGACCAGCCTTCCAAGGTCATGCTTCTGACCTTCAAGAACTTTTCTGTATGCCAGGAAAGCCAAGACGAAAGTCTTCAAAACCAATAGTGTCAAGGTGAAGGTAATCTGGGAGGAGCAGGGGAGGTGCTGGGAAGGGGAATTAGAAAAGTGGAGTGAATTTTTAGCATTAGTGAGATTGAAAAACTGACAGTAGAACAAAACAGGGGCAGGGCAGGACTGAAATATTTGGTATGGCTCTTCAAATCCTAGGCACCAGCAACATCTCTTGATTACACTCTTCCAAGACACAGTATCCCATACTCACCTGCAGACTGGCCCCAAGGTCTCCAGAGGGATCCTGGGCAGCAAGTCCTTTTCTTTTCTTTGCCTCCCCAGATCCTGCCAAACATGAGAGAAGGGGGAATGGTAGTCATTGCCGTCTCCACTTCACTCTCCCTAGTTTCTCTCCTCTTCACTCCAGGGCAGATCCTAAGAACATAAGAACGGCCATACTGGGCCAGACAAATATTCCATCTAGCTCAGTATCCTGTCTTCCGACAGTGGCCTGTGCCAGATGCTTCAGAGGGAGTGAACAGAACAGGGCAATTTAGCAAATGATCCACCCCCTGTCATCTAGTCCCAGCTTCTAGCAGTCAGAAGTTTAGGGACACCCAGAACATGGGGTTGTGTCCATGATCATCTTAGCTAATAGCTATTAATGAATTCATCCTCCATGAATGATTCTTTTTTGAATCCAGGTATAGTTCTGGCAATGAGTTCCACAGGACAACTGTGTGTTGTGTGAAGAAGTACTTCCTTTTGTTTCTTTTAAACCCACTGCCTATTAATTTTGTTGGGTAACCCCTGGTTTGTGTGTTATGTGAAGGGGCAACACATCCTTATTCACTTTCTCCACACTATTTGTGTTTTACAGACCTCTATCATATCTCCCCTCAGTCATCTCTTTTCCAAACTGAACAGTCCTCATCTTTTTAATCTCTCGTGATATGGAAACTGTTCCATAACTCTAATCATTTTTGTTACCATTCTCTGTCCTTTTTCCAATTTTAATATATCTTTTTTAAGATGGGGCAATCAGAACTGCACGCAATATTCAAAGTGTGGGTGTACCATGGATTTATATAGTGGCATTATGACATTTTTCTGTCTTTTTATCATCCCTTTCCTAATGGTTCCTAACATTTTGTTAGTGTTTTTTTGACTGCCACTACACATTGAACAGATATTTTCAGAGAACTATCCATAACTCCAAGATCTTTCTTGAGTAGTAACAGCTAATTTAGACCCCATCATTTGGTATGTATAGTTGGTATGTATATATATGTATAGCATAGCTGAGAGGTGATCCATAACAACTTATCTCTGTGGCCTCCTGGAAAAACTGGACATAGCTGGACTCAGCTCTGGGAGTCTCTCCTGCTGGAAGCAGGTCAGACATGCTTGCTTCCTGCTCAGTAGTGTACTTTGCTGGGGAATCCATGTCATGTTGAAAACATGCAGTTGTTGGACATTTGTCAAATCCCAAATCAGCATGGCACTGCCCGTAAACACAAGTTTTCCCAAAGTACCTTATTCTGGCCCTGCAACTATCCTATTCCTGCCTCACCCCAGGCAATTCTGACAATGTACCTCAGTCTTGGCCTCCAGCAGCCCCTGTGATTTCAGTCCTGGTGCCCTGCACTTTTCTGTCAACACCCCTCTATTTTCACCACAGCGCTCACTGATATTTCAGTCTTGCACACCCCAGCTATGGCTGTGGAAGCTCTCCTCAACTCCAGCCAGCAGCACCCCTTGCTATTCCTGTTCTGGGTTCCCCATATACAGCTGTGCCAATGCCCCTGCAGCTCTAACCTAGAGCATCCTTGCTCTTCCTGTTCTATTTCTTTTCTGAGAAGCCTCTGTCAAATGAGAGAGATTTTTATAAAAAATATGAACGTAAGCCTACTGAGGAATATACTGAGATCAGCAAACGGGCCCCTCTGGTATCCCCAGGTCACTACTGGGGAAATTCTTGTGCATGAACCCATAATGCCAGCATTTATGTAGTGACTTCCATGTGGTAATCAAGGGGAGTAGCCAGATCCATTGCTAGAAGGAAGGAAAACATGACTAAAAGAGGCAAATACTGTTCACTCATTAACTCTGCCCTATGCTGGAGGGAGGAGGCAAAGGAGACCAGCCTCGGAGCTGGATTACTTTGTTCTTCCCAGCAGAGGAAGGAACAGCCCTGCCTTTTGGAAATGGGAGAACAGGGTGATTTCAGCACAAGGGCCACTTTCACTCCAAGCATATCTCACCCACTACACTTGTGAGTGGCTGAAAGGAAAGAAGCTGAGGCCTACGCTTCCTCAATCCTGCAGGTGGCAGCTGGACCCCAGCTTGAGCATTACAAACAGACAATCGTGCATGGGAACTGGTGGGCAGCTCCCCACATTTGGAGACAGCAGGACTGGGTGGGGGAAGGAAGAAGACTAGAGAGGGGACAAAGGCTGCTGGAAAACTGTGCCCTTCCCAACACAAAGAGGGTTCTCCCCTCCTGTTTGAGCTTCTAAAGACCCCTCTCACAAACAACAGGTCCACTATTTTCAGACATTGACAGATTTCCCCATGCACCACTCCCTATTCCATCATAGATTTTTTTTTATAGACAGGGGCAGCAAATATAGGATGGGGAGGCAGGGGCCGGGGGAGGTTTGCAATGGCTTGGCTCTGGTTTCTGTCAGTTTAAACTCCTGCCGTTCTCAGCAGCCTGGACACAGAGTGTTTCTTGAAATTTGGCTTGTAGATTATTAAAGGATCTGAATTCTCAGCAACCCTCCCAGTTAATTCATCACACACCCAGTTAGCACAATGGGTGGGCATATGTGCCTCTAGGGATTGGTAATGGAAATATAGAGCTCTCATCTTTAGATCACTGGTTCATGTGTAACCCAGATTAACAGTGAATGATCAGGTTATCACCTTATTCTTTGGTAGTCTGTGTAAAATGGCTTTGGTGGACAGGGCTCTGTATTACAAAGCCACCAGCATTGTTGGCACTGATCCTCTCCACCCCCACCCCACCCTGCTGCTCCTATTGAGGGCAAGCTCAGAGGAAAGGGAATGAAAACTGAACTGCGCTCTTATTAGTAAAGATGTTCCTTCCAGGATGAGGTCCACAGGCAGGGAGAAGTGTGAGGAAAGCTTTCCCTGCTGCTGCTCCTATGGTGCCTGTCGCTGTGCACAAACAGGACCATCATCTGCTCCGATATCAGTCCAGCACCCTTCACCAGCACTAAAATTCACTAAAGAAAATACAAACATTTGGTTCATTTGCTGTATGAAGCAGAGAATTGCCTTGCTAGAGCTCTGCTGATGTCACAGTGCTGAGACCACTTTACATGCAGTGGTTTGAAAAAGAGGAATTGTGAGCTCATACAGTTGGAATGTAGCTTTGATTTAGGATTTCACACTTTGTTATTGAGGCCTGTAGGCTTTCACTGTGTGTCATTTTTAGAGCCAGCCATTGTCTACTTCCACTTTCTCTGGATCCATTGGCTAAGTTCCATGCAGATTATTGTGTGAGTCTTTTCATAGGAGACCTTGAAAACTGAGGTGCTGTGTGCTCTGCATGGACATTAGGGACTGGCTGCAGGCGACAAAATTTGGCTCTGAATCGAGATTCAGATTTCAAACACCCTGAACTCCAGGGCATTAAGATCTGGGATTCTGATCTGGATACAGCTCTATTAGATATTAAAGATCCCATAGCATGTTTGGTAAAAGAGAGTTGGGGGTTTGCTCAGGTATCTAGGATGTACATCTGCTCTCCTTTCCCTCTATGCTGTGTACCAGTTGTTTGCTGGATTGTCTCCTTCCCAGTTTAGAGGTAGCGGTATTTTGGGAGGGAAGGTGGGGAAGTGAAATGGTTCCTGTGTATGTGTACTTTGTAAAGTACATTGGGATCCTGTACAGGGGTATATGCATACAGCATTGGTACAGCGTACCAGTAAGAAGCCGGTATCGGCCCGTATGCAGCTCACATTAAAGCGCAGTCATGGCAGCGCTTTAACATTGCTGCCCCTTCCCCGTCGGCAGCCCTGCCAGACCCTACTGGCCACCAACCGGGGGGGGAGGGGTGTGTGCAAAAGGGGCAGCTGCTCCGGAGCCAGCAATTTAAAAGGGCCCGGGGCTCTCAGTTGCCACAGTAGCAGCAGCAGTGGCCGGGAGCCCCGGACCCTTTTAAATCGCCCCCCGGAGCCCCTGGTGGTGGGGGCCAGGCAGCGAGGATAGGCTGGCTATGGGAGGCTGACCCCCCCTAGCCCCACCCCTTCTGGGGGCCGGGGCCAGAGCCAGCCCCTGTACCAGTAAGAATTTAATATTACTTTCACCCCGATCCTGTATGTGTAGTTTGTAAAACACATCCAGATCAGACAATCGATAAACTGTACATCATTATTACAGCCGCCCCCCCCCCCCATGCAAAGCTAAGTCCAGGCACTTCTTATACATTCTCAGAGATAGTCTGAGGCATGCAGCAGTCAGTTCCCTCATGTCTCTGTGGGCTGTGGACGACCACCAAAGTAGAAAGAACATTGTAATCTGAGCACATTCAAGTTCCACCTCTGACTCTCCCTCCGGCCTTGGGCAAATCACTTCGTTTTTCTGTGCCTCAGTTTCTCCATCAGGATTAATATTATGTCCCTATATCATAGACTATATTGTGAGGTGAAATTAATGTTTCCTCAGTACTGTGAAAATGAATATTACTATAGCGAGTGCAAAGAATGATTGTTTTTCATTGTTATCGGGACCCACCTTTTCCAAAAAGAAAAACAGTAGAGCTCCATGGGCACAAGAGGGCGCCATTCTAAAAGGTCTGACCACATAGCGTATTAAAAAGAATGGAAGACACCCTTTTTCTCCATTTAAATGATATTTAGTTTAACATTGTGAAGTTCAAAATTTACAATGAGAGGTTTGTGCCAGTGCGTTTTGGGCAGACTGAGAAGGTTATCTAGAACTGAAGACCAAGCAGTAATAATTATCTGTATGCACTGGACAGGACACAACCAGTACTGAATCAGAGAAATTAACAATGGAAGTGTCTAATAGAGGTGATCTAGTTGAGGGCAGGATTGGTCCCTGCAGTATACTCAATGGAGCTTTATCCAATCAAGCTGTAATTTTTCCAAGTGATAATATTCCACCTCTTGTCTCTTCCACAATAATAATTGTCTCCTGATATTCAGGCTAAATTTTCCTTTGTTCAGTTTCGTTCTTTGCACCACACTAAACAATTCCTCTCCTCCTTTGTAGATGGTTATTCTGTCCTCCTGCCCTTAGTCATTGTTTGGCTAATCTATACATATTTCATGAATTCTCCTGACCCTCCTTATAAGCAATCCCCTCAGCTCCTTTATCATGCTGGTTGCTCATTTCCCCAAATTCTGGTACCAAGGTGTCCAGAGCTGAATGGAGAATCAAGTTGCAGGGAGTTCCCCATTTATCTTTCTTGGCACTTGTCAGTGCAGTAGCCAGTAGCTAGAACACGGCACTTCAACATACGTATTCTATATCTCCTAGAATATAGGATTCAGGCCAGAGTCCAACTCAAGCAGATTCAAACATAATAGTCTGTGCATTTGGTTTCAAACCAGGTGTCAGAGACCAACAGACCCACTTTCTGACATATGGACTCAGATTCTGTTAAAAATAAATTGAGTGGGGGGAAAAAAGATCAAATTTAGGGATGAATTTGTCTCCAGAATTAGGAGTGAGAGACACACTCCTAGGTCTCTAGGTCACCAGTTCAGCTGGGGCTCATCTCAGTAATGACAAGTAGTTACTATCCAGTGGCTATTTGGGGACCTGGGTGAAAGGAAATGTGGGGTGGGGGTCTCAGTCCAGTTCCTAGCGAGCAGCTGTCTACCAAAAATCTCTGGCACATATTAGTGTCAGCTGAGAACCCAAGAATTCAGTGGGAGCTGAGGGAGTCTGAACTAGTCTTTCACCCCTAGGATGTGTGGCCCCTCCAGGGCAGGGCACATTGGCTGGGCTCAATGTGGGGAAGCTTGCCCTGCTGATGCCCCCGTTGTACCCATTCTGTGGATACACAGAAGGCAGCAATCTCCAGGGCTGTCAACCTGGCCCTTTTTGCCAGCATGAAACGTGCTTTAAAATGTATTCTAAAAAGCCAGGAATCCAAACACTATTAAATGCAAAGAAATCATGAAAAACAACAAGGAACAAAAGCTCTCAATCCAAGCTAAGCACTGCACAGACAGGAACCTGCTCTGACGTACATGAGCACCCCATAGGGATTAACTCTCTCCTGCCTGACAAAGCCAGCCTCACAGTCTCCATTTCGCAGGGTGTGTTGTGCGCTACAAATGCATTTAATTCAGCTAGATAGATAGATAGATGGATGTTTGGCAAATATCGAGCTCTGTCTCCACCCATATAACCCTTGGGGCCAAGATATTTCTTCTTACAGGAAGGATCCTAAGGAATTTCTCTTGTGAAACTGACACGTGACATAGGCAGCAAAGGTCTGAAGGGAAGTGGGAAAGTAATTTCCCTATTCTGCTTCCCTGTCTCCTGAATCTTGACTATGGGGCAAGGGCAGAAATTACACTACTACCAATAATTAATCTTTTACTACAGCACCTTTCATCTAAGGTTCTCAACATGTTTTACAGCCATTAATTCATGAGACCTCACAATATCCCTGTGAGATTAGCCAATATTATTAACCTCACTATCTAGATGAGGAAGCGGAGGCACAGAGGCAAAGGGCCTCACCGAAGATCATACAGCAAAACAATGGGTAGTGGTTGGAATAGAACCCCCAAGACAGGATTCTCAGCTCTGTCTTTAAACACTAGACCACGTTCCCTCCCTTTCATAAAACTGCAGGTAAAAGGCTGCTGCACTCCCAGCCACCCAACAGAATTTTCTTTAGGAGGTCATTGTTGATGGTACCTGAGAAGGAAGGGGGAAAGGACCACTGTCTCCTGGGAATATACAAGGCCCACTCGCTCAAAGAATGTTCAATAGGTTGGGTGGACCAAAAGAATAAAGAATCTCAGCACTGGTTCTCTGCATAGTCTTTCATTTGTGTAGTGGAGTGTCAGCCTTGGTGGCAGTATAATTTGGGAAGGGCTTGCTTCAGTTATTGGTTATGTCAGGAGTTAAAACAACTGCTGCTGTCCCCAACCTGAGCACAATGAGAGGGTTTGATTTTCAGATGTCTCGTTCTCTGATCCCTTTCTTTCTGCGTCTATGTATGGGCAGTTCACAACCTCATATCAGTCCCACATGCTCTGGTTCATAGCTCTGCTCTCAGGGCTTTGAAGTACCCACAGCCGTGAAGAGAAAATCTTGGAGGAGCCTTGAGGAAATCTCCAGACATCCTGACACTTTAGAGGGAGTGGCACCTGGATAATTTTTTCATGATCAGTGTGTTTATGGGGAAGAGGACTCAGTTCCCACATCAGTTTTGACTTGACATGACTACCATCTTAGAGGGTCTGGCTAGTACCTTTGGTGGAGAAGTCTCCAGACTGGCTGTTATCAGCCATCATAATAACCAGTGTTTCCTGGAGCTGGGCACAAGACCTGGGTAATCTTATCATTTTGAAACTCTCCCCTTATTAAGCATCCGTGACATCTGCTAGTTCTCAGAGGCACTAAGTTTCGCTTAAAAAAAAAAAGAGGAGAAAATGTTCTACTGGATTTTAAATAAAATGACATAATGGCTCTAAAATCTCCACCCTGGTTGTATTTGTCTCAGGAGAAAGAGAGAAAAGTAAAATGGCTTTAGGAAAAGATTTGTGACACAGTGAAGAATAGAGTGTATCTGCTTCTGATATGGGTTTGGGGGAAAATTCAGCATAAAATGGCAGGTCTTTGAAATCTGTAGTGTTCATAAAATGGCCATCCATCCAACAACCTCATACGTAAATGTAGACTGAGAGCTATACTAAAGCCCCATATCCAAATGTCTCTGAATTTTGGTGTTTTCTGCATCCAGATTTTGTGGCTTGAGCCTGTCCCTAAAATAAACCAAATTGTGATTGGAGGTACTGAGCTAGTATGGCAGGACTGTAGTATAGAGCTTTACGTAGATATAGATTAGACAGAAGGAAGATATCTGGCCAGCATATGGTGCTGACATATCAAGTTCGGGAGCACCCAACCACATTTTTGGCTGGTCCTGTTTAATCAGCTTGAGCTGTGTTTAATAATTCAGCATGCTTGTTCCGCACAAGTGCTAGACAGCTAGAACCATGCCCCTAGTGCATTATAAAAATATCAGTGGAAAGTCCCATATTTTGCATGGTTGGACTTTTCTGAAACTCATTTGTCTTTCTAAGCTAAATTTCTTCAAATGCAGCTAAGGTCCTTGTCTTCAGTGAGGCTAGAGTGTAGGGGTGAATTTTAAGTTTTAAAAGAGAAACCACTTTAGGGTTATGAGAGAGTAAAAAAAAAAAGTATCTGAAAATCAAAAAGTGAAAAATCACCAAGTTCAACCTTGTGTATCTCCAAAACCACTGCCAGATATAATTTGACCAAACTGGCCAAACCCGCAAACCTCTCAGCTAAAACCCAGCAGGAGCTGGGATGGTGAAGTGTTTGCTGGATGGCTTATAATCTGCATAGTGTGTACCTAATTGTTCAATATTTTCCCTTGTTTTATAAAGCCCTCCAAAAGTTAAATACTGCTGTCTCACATAGAAAGTTTCAGGTGCCTCAAAATCTGGGCTTGAAACCACAGAGCCATAACCCTTGTATTACTGACATGGCCACAGTATCATACATCCTCCTTAACCGATTTCTTCCAGTGCTGTTTGTCTTGCCATCTCCATTTGTTAATTGTGAACGTGGAAACCTGATAGCCAGAGCCCTGATGCTAAAGCCTTACAGATCTCCATTTTACAGATGCATAATTACATTGTGGGGGGGGGGAGTTGAATTAAAAAACCCACAGAAATCTGATCCATGACAAAAGGTTTAAATGTATGGTGTGTGGCCAGTGACATATGACTCACTTGAGCCAATCTTTATAAAAGTAGCAAAGTCTGAATAAAACATCCAGCTGGCATGGTGCCAGCGTCCCTGTAGCAATATCGGAGCATAATGGCAGCCAGTGTTATCAGTTGTCATCAAGACCAATGGACATCTTAAACCCATCCTCTTGGTGTTTAGCTGGCAGTCATGCTAGAACAAACTCACCTTTTCAGATCCTTCCACCGCTGCATTTTCACTGTAATCTCCCTGCACCTTGTTTTTAAGTTCTAGACAGTGATGGGTTAGATCACCATCAGATTAAAGACGTGACTCCCCTGCCCCTCCTGTAGACAGATTAAACATGAATCCAATTGTTTTGCAGAGCTGGGCCAACCTACTCCTGGCTTTACAACCCACTCCTGTACTTTTGTGAGGAAGCTTGTTTCTGAATGGCAGGATCAGCAATATGGTTTGCAGACATTAATTCTCTGTTATAAAATGTAACCACAAAAATCCTTTGCGTCTGAGTCTCATTGCCTCCATTTTGGGGTCTGGAAGCAGGGCCAGTGTAGAGCCTACATGCCAGTTCTATATGAGCATAGCCCCATGGAGCTGTTTCTACCCCCAAAAGTCTCTTCATGCTGCTCTGGTAGTGTAGTGTAACTTAGGCCTGGTCTACACTAGGAAATTAGATTGGTATAACTATGTTGCTTGGGGACGGAGGAGGGGGACTATACACCTCTGAGTGATGCAGTTAAACCAACCTAACCCCTGTAACAGACATTAGGTCGATGAGAGAATTCACCTGACAACCTAGCTACTGCCCCTCAGGTAGGTGGATTGTCAATGCTGATGAGAGAACCCCTCCCATTAGCATAGGTACTGTCTACACTGCCGTGCTACAGGGGTGCAGCTGCGTCATGTTAAGTGTAGACAAGCCCTTTGTCTCAAAAAGGAATATTTAAAGGTGGGTGTGGTTTTTCATTTTGAAAATATATAATGTATGACAAAAGCCTGCAATTTTGCAAACACAGGAACATAAGAATTGCCATATTGGAGTAGTTGGTTTTTCCAGCCTCATTTCCTGACGCAGTAGATGTGACCAATGATCTAATAATCTAATTCAGTATTCTACCTTCGGCTACAACAGAGAAGGCTAATGGTCCATCTACTCCAGTATTCTGACTCCTGCTAATGCTGAAGGCCCAGAGGGCAGCTGAAATTCCCCAGATGTAGCTAATTATTCCATTTTAAACTTGGCTCTATATTAGCCCTCCACAGATTGTGTCTATACTACCTTGGATACCAACCCTCTCCTTATGCACCTTCCTGAAAGTTGAGAGCATATAGGGGGCTTCCGCTAGTAGCCTCTCGATGTGAGGTAAAGGGGTGTTCTCAGTGGGGAGGCCACGATGCTGCTTCTGGTTCTCCATTAAATCCCAGTACAGTGAATAGCAGTGTGTAGTGCTATGCTCATCTTTTGGCTGAAGATGAAATACAGAGGCATATTTGGAGGAGGGGCATCTTTGAATAATTGTATCAGGCTTTCTCTGAAATGCCCAGCCCTGTTAGCAGATATTAATCTAGCTGAGAAAAGGGAAAGTGAATTCTGCTTATTTATATCCCACATGGATATAAGGGAGTTGTGAATACCTCACTAGACAGCGAGAGCCTTTGTTAGGGATCGGGATGTAGGTGATCTCACTTAGTGGACAGAGCAGAAGTCAGATCTAATGGGCAAAGCAGGTATCAGTAGTGCAAGTAGAAATCATTTCTTGCCGGTGCGCTTGCACTCATGGGAGGAACACAAAGGGGGGGCATGTGACTTCCCCACATAACCCCCCACATGACTCCATCACGCCCCAAGCCAGGGGCTTCTGCACTCTCCCTATCCCCTCCCTATGATCCACATCCATCCCACGTTAGCTCGCGGGGGGGGGGGTGGCAGGGCCGGCACCAGTGCAGCAAGCAGGTGCTTGGGGCGGCCAACGGAGAGGGGCGGCACATCCGGCTCTAGGGCGGCAATTCGGCGGCAGGTCCCTCAGTCCCTCTCAGAGGGAAGGATCTCCCGCCAAATTGCTGCTGAAGAATCGAAGAATGAAGTGGCGGCGGTAGAGCTGCCGCCGAAGTGCCGCCGATCGCGGCTTTTTTTTTTCCATGGCTTGGGGCAGCAAAAACGCTGGAGCCAGCTCTGGGGGGTAGGCAGGCTGGGGCTGGAAGCTGCCGGCATTCTGCTCCTTTCCCTGCTGTGGTTCCAGCAGCTGTACTGCCCCCAGCCCTGTTGTCCGGCAGGGCTTCTGTACAGACAGAGGAGACACAGCTCTGTGGAAAGGAAGGGAAGGGGAGGGGGGCTCAGAGCGGGCTCCTCCTCTGTCTTTCCAGTATGCTGTACCACCAGGGTGGGCAAACTATGGCCCGTGGGCTACATCCAGCCCATCAGACCTTTTGATCCGTCCCTCGAGCTCCCACCGGGGAGCGGGGTTGGGACCTTGCCCCACTCAGCACATGCCGTGACTCTGCACGGCTCTCAGGAAGCAGCCGGCATGTCCCTCCTCTGGCTCCTAAGCGTAGGGGGTGGGGAAGCCAGGGTTAGGGGAACTGCAACCAATGAGAGCTGCAGGGGCGGTGCCTGTGGACAGGGCAGCACACAGCCTCAGAGCTGCTTGGTCGTGCCTCTGCATAGGAGTTGGAGAGGGACATGCTGCTGCTTCCAGAAGCCACTTGAGGTAAGAGCCACCCAGAGCCTGCACCCCTGACCCCCTCCAGAGCCCCAACCCCCTGCTCCAGCCCTGCTCCCCCTCCCACCCTCCGAACCCCTCACTTTCAGCCCAGATCCCTCTCCTATACCTCAAACCCCTCATCCACGCCCCCACACCAGAGCCCACACCCCCAGCTGGAGCCCTCATTCCCCACACACACCCCAACCCCCAGCCCATCCCGGAGCCCTCTCCCACACTCTGAACTCCTCATTTCTGGCACCACCCCAGAGCCCACACCACCAGCCGGAGCCCTCACCCCTTCCCGCACCCCTATCCCCAATTTCGTCAGCATTCATAGCCTGCCATACAATTTCCATACCCAAATGTGGCTCTTGGGCCAAAAAGTTTGCCCACCCCTGCTGTACCAGCTATAAATATCTTATTAGTATGGCGTACAAGACCGTACCACTATACTTGCACCACTGGCAAGCATCCAAGTCATGGGTCAAACTTGAGGGTTGGAGCCAGGGTCAAATACCAAATGCCAGAGCCAGGGATCAAGCCAGAGTCAGAACTTGGAACCAGGGGTAGGAGCCAGGACAGGTAACTGACGGTTTGAAGTGAGGCATAAGGGCAGAAACCTGTGGAGAGGCAAGGATCAGGAGCACAGTAGGAACCAGGAGCAAAGGCGCGAGTGAGGCAGGAGCATAGGTGCTGGAACTAGGGGTGCTGGGGGGTGCACCCCCTGGCTTGAAGTGGTTTCCATTTTATACAGGGTTTACAGTTCGGTTCAATGGCTCTCGGCACCCCCACTGTACAAATTGTTCCAGCACCATTGCGCAAGAGCAGATCAGGAACAGGGTAGGGTGCAGGCACAAGCCGGGTCCAATGCAGCAACAACAGGGAATCACCTAGTTGCTTAGATAACTTTCTGTGCCTTCTGCTGGCTTAAATAGCGTGGCTGGACCAATCAGTGGAGCTGGTGATTCTCCAGTCAGGACTACTGTGTGTGTTGCCTTGGCTAAGGCTATAGTCCTACTACCTCCTGGGCCCAGCAGCTTTCAGCAGGTTTTGGTTAGAGGCCAGGATGGAACAGCTGTCTAGGAATTCACAGGCCTGAGTTCAGGACAGGGGTTCCCAAACTTTTTGCCAGCATGACCCCATTTTAGTAAACTGTTTCCTCCCAGGACCCCAGACAGCATGGAAGATGCCATTTTATAGACCAAAATGGCATTCTCCACACAGTGTGAGCTCACACGCACCATACGTGCAAGATCATGTTGCTTAGAGGACCTCCACACAGTATGACCTCATACATATGTACGTGCAAAGTCACACTGTGCAGAGGATGCCATTTTGTAGAGCAAAATGGTGTCCTCCATGCATCATGATCTTGCACACACTGTACATGAGAGGTCCTGCTGTGTGGAGCAAAATGGTGTCCTCTCCGCACTAGGGATTGCCGCAACCGCATCTGCTGATAGTGTGACCCATAGTTTGGGAACTGCTATTCAATATCTTCATTAACGATCTGGAGGATGGTGTGGACTGCACCCTTAGCAAGTTTGCAGATGACACTAAACTGGGAGGAGTGGTTGATATGCTGGAGGGTAGGGATAGGATACAGAGGGACCTAGACAAATTAGAGGATTGAGCCAAAAGAAATATGATGAGGTTCAACAAGGACAAGTGCAGAGTCCTGCACTTAGGACGGAAGAATCCCATGCACTGCTACAGACTAGGGACCGAATGGCTGGGCAGCAGTTCTGCAGAAAAGGACCTAGGGGTTACGTGGGCGAAAAGCTGAATATGAGTCAACAGTGTGCCCTTGTTGCCAAGAACGCTAATGGCATTTTGGGTTGTATAAGTAGGGGCATTTCCAGCAGATCGAGGGATGTGATCATTCCCCTCTACTCAGCACTGGTGAGGCCTCATTTGAAGTACTGTGTCCAGTTTTGGGCCCCACACTACAAGAAGGATGTGGATAAATTGGAGAGAGTCCAGCGGAGGGCAACAAAAATGATTAGGGGGCTGGAGCACATGACTTATGAGGAGAGGCTGAGGGAACTGGGATTGTTTAGTCTGCAGAAGAGAAGAGTGAGGGGGGATTTGATAGCTGCTTTCAACTACCTGAAAGGGGGTTCCAAAGAGGATGGATCTAGACTGTTCTCAGTGGTAGAAGATGACAGAACAAGGAGTAATGGTCTCAAGTTGCAGAAGGAGAGGTTTAGGTTGACAGATATTAGGAAAAACTTTTGCACTAGTAGGGTGGTGAAGAACTGGAATGGGTTACCTAGGGAGGTGGTGGAATCTCCTTCCTTAGAGGTTTTTAAGGTCAGGCTTGACAAAGCCCTGGCTGGGATGATTTAGTTGGGTTTGGTCCTGCTTTGAGCAGGGGGTTGGACCAGATGACCTCCTGAGGTCCCTTCCAACCCTGAGATTCTATGCTGCTGCTTTTGGGTGTGGGCCGAGCAGTCCTGAGGCAGGAACCCTAGCCAAGCTCCTTGGAGCTGAACTCATCTTCATTGTTGATTTCTTTGTTAATAAAACCAAACTCCATCACAGGGGCTGAGTTTGGACATTACCTTCTATGTGGCCTGTGTCTGTAGAGCAGGTTGGAAAAAGTGCCTGTTCATAACCATATTCTGATCTCCTTTCTAGCATCTTCCCTCCAAAGATACAAAGGCTTTTTACAGAGATTAACTAATCTAACCCTACAACCGACCTGACTAGTCCTATTGAATAGATGCACAGGTGAAGTGATTTGTTGAAGATCACAGGGTGGCAGAACTGGTAATGGAACCCAGGAGTCCTGATGCCTGGTATTTTATTACCGATTAGACAATGCTTCCTCTTTTGACACAACTGTGCCACTAAGTTGTAATAAATGGTGATGCTCAAATGAATTTCTGCTAGGAGGCTTGGGTGTATTTTTTTAAGTCAATAAATAAGTAGGTATTGTAGCTGTTGCAGTCTGGCGCTATCCCATGAGGCCACAGTGTGAAAAGCACCACTCCCTGTCCTTTCTGAAAGGCTACTCTTCCCTTCAATACCATTCATATCATCCCACTTGCTGCAAACTCACATAACCCCCTACCAGACTGAGAATTCATCCCCTAAGACCTGATGGCAAGTCTGTTTTCATGGGCCTTGCAGGCAGCTCAGAGGGGCTCGTGAACCTGCCCTGCAGCAGTGGGAAGTGAGTAACAGCACAACTTGTTTGCGCTGCAGGAGAGAGAGAGAAAGGGGAGGATTAGTCACAACAGGCAAGTTTTTATTTGCTTCTGTCACAGGGGCTGGGAACAGGTCTCTGTCCCTCAGAAATGGGGAAGGAGCTCCTCAATTTCCCACTCCAAGAGCTTCATTCTCAGGGACCTGACCAAAGCGGAATACTCTAGTCTTATTCACAGAGGTACGGGGTAAAAGCTAAACAGTGAGACCAAGGAGACTGCACTTCTCTCTCTCTCTCTCTCCTAGAGGAATCCGTTCAAGTCAGGGCTGAGGCATCTTGACAGGGGCAGTGAAAGGTAAGGAAGGTAGCACTCCTGCAGCCTGAGTATATCAGCTCAGTCTCTAGGGCAGTCCATCTGGTGCCTTCTACCAGCACTACAATTAAACAATAAAAACATGCAGCTGATTGCAGCAACCCTGAGTTTTCACAGGTGAAAACTGTATGTGCTAGAATGCTATGCAGCCCGGTTGTTTGGATCAAGATGGGGCAATCTGGATTGCTTGGTAAGTGGGCTGCAAGCAAACAATATGTGTTTTAATATGGTTAAATGTACCTATATACATTAGGAACACAGAATGTTGGCCATACTTAGAGAATGGGGGACTCTGTCCTGGTAAGTAGGGACTCTGAAAAAAATGTGTGGGTCATGGTGGCTAATCAGCTGAACATGAGTTCCCAGTGCAACGCTGTGGCCAAAAAAGCTAATGCAATTTTTGGATGCATAAACAGAAGAATTTCAAGTAGAAGTAGAGAGGCTATTTTACATCTCTATTTGGCACTGGTGTGACTGCTGCTGAGTACTGTGTCTAGTTCTGGTGTCCCCAATTCAAGAAAGATGCTGATAAATTGGGGGGGGTTCAGAGAAGTGCCATGAGAATGCTTAAAGGATTAGAAAACCTGCCTTATAGTGACAGACTCAAGGAGCTCAATCTATTTAGTTTAACAAACAGAAAGTTAAAAGGATGACTTGATCATAGTCTATAAGTATCTACATGGGAAACAAATATTTATTAATGGGCTCTTCAATCTAGCAGATAAAAGTATAACGTGATCCAATGGCTGGAAGTTGAAGCTAGACAAATTCAGATTGGAAGTAAGGCATAAATGTTTAATGGTGAGATTAAATAACCATTGAACAATTCACCACAGCTCGCGGTGGAGTCTCCATCACTTCCAATTTTGAAATCAAGATTGGATGTTTTCCTAAAAGCTTTGCTCTAGGAATTATTTTGGGGAAGTTCTCTGGCCTGTGTTATACAGGAGGTCAGGCTAGATGATCACAATGGTCCCTTATGGCCTTGGAATCTATGAATTGCCTGCTGGGTCTTTGTATGCACCACAGGTCGTAGCTCCATATTAAATATGAGAGTGACCATGGATGCACAGTCGCCATCTCTAACAACACATCCAACTTTGGCTAAGCTTCAGAAACGACAAACTTTCCTTTCTTACCATCCCATCAGACAGGGATGGCTATGAGAATGTATGCTTCTGTAAACCTGGCCGCCTCTGAAATCCATATGGAGACATCGGGGGAGAAAAATAAGGGGATTATTTAAGAAAAAAGCTGCTTTTGTTGTTAAAGCACTGCACTGGAACTCAGGAGATCTGAGTTAAATTTCTGCCTTGGCCACAGATACACCCTCTATGAGCTTGGGCAAGTCACTTAATCTCGCTCTGCTTCAGTTCCCTATCTATAAAATGAGGACAATGCTCTCTTTCTCCCATCCTTTGTCTGTCTTGTCTACATAGATTGTAAACTCTTCAGGGCAGGAATTGTCTCTTACTATTGTGTAATAAGGCCCTGGTCTTGATTGTGGTCTTTAGGCATTCCTGTAATATAAATAAGAAATAATCATTAAAATCCCCATAGAAATATTTTGGAGTAGGAGAGGTTATCTTGGAGAGACAGGGTGAGGGGGAAAAAATATTATGGTAGGAGGTGCAGTAGCTGCATTTTAAGTGAGGCTGAGTTAGCATCTCTGAATTGGTGCATAAACACCATTTGTTTTCCCTGTACCCTTTGCTGCCCTGATTCATTGTGGGTTGAAGTGAGACCTTTCTGTTGCAGAATTTGTTTTGTCCTCAACTTAAATAAAACAAACTCTTGACAACACAACTTTTCTTCATCCCTCTTTCTGTCCCCCACACTCCTGCTTCAGAGAACTACCAATAATCTCCAAGTACATATACCAACCTCTACAAAAATAGCAACACAATTGCAAACTTCGGGGTAATTGCTGCTTGATTTCAAAATATTTGTTCTCCTCCTTCCCTGTCTTTTATCTCTCAAGCCTCAATACCTCACTAAAGCAACATCCCTGACTCCCAGCCAGGGTTGCCTTCTTAAATGTGCTGCACCATTATTAATGGCAGCAAACTTCATCTCAGAGTATTTAAAAATATACCCGTCTCTAAATATAGCCAATCTGCATGTGTTTAACTACAACAGGGGGAGAGTCAAAGGAGACCAAAATATTGACCTCCACTGGGTGTGTATAATTTGTTTTGGTTCCTTCTCTCTCATACACCTTCGTGGAAAATCAGTTATTATTTAGCATGAGGAATGTGGCTGCTGTTTCGATCTGGATTCGGATGGAGTTTCCTTTGTTTATTTTTCCATGCTCTGTCCAAATGGTGTCAATGAGAATGGAGCTTATTGAGCTATTTATAGTCTGTCTCCACACGCGGCTGCACCTTTCCAGCAGCAACATCCCCCACCGGGTGGTGGGGGAGAGGGAGATGGCACAGCTTGCCTAGGATGTAGGGGGCAGGAGAAGTGTAGGGGGCAGGAGAAGTGCACCTGGTATAGAGGGGACAGAGGGCACAGTATGCTGGGCACAAGGAGGATAGAGATTATTTGGCACAGAGATCTTTGTGGCGGGGAAGTGAGGGCGGAGAATTTCTGGTATAGCAAAGATGGGAGAAGCAGGAAACAGAATATGCCTGGTATGGAGAGGATGGGAAGGGGAGTGAAGGCAGAGCCAAGCATGCCTAGTACATGGGGTGGGAAACAGGGTGGGGGTGAGGCAGCCATCATTTGGAACAAAGGGGTATGGGAGGGAATTAGAGTAATGCTCAATTGTCAGGGAGTGAGTTTTGGGGGGCATGTCACGTCATGGCCCAGGTCTCATGGCAGCAATGGGGATTAGAGGGCAGGGCTCACTTGGAAGAAAGGAGTTTTGGGGGGTGGAGTTCACCTAACAGGAAAAGGGTTTGGGGCAGTGTTTCTCAAACTGGGGTCGCCACTTGTGTAGGGAAAGCCCCTGGTGGGCCAGGACGGTTTGTTTACCTGCCCCATCCGTAGATCTGGCTGATCACAGCTCCCACTGGCCACATTTCACCGCTGCAGGCCAATGGGGGCTACTGGAAGCGGCTGCCAGTAGGTCCCTCAGCCCGCGCTGCTTCCAGCAGCCCCCATTAGCCTGGAGCAGCGAACCGCAGCCAGTGAGAGCCGTGATCGGCTGGACCTGCAGACGGGGCAGGTAAACACACCGGCCCGGCCTGCGAGGGGCTTTTCCTACACGAGCGGTGACCCCAGTTTGAGAAACACTGGTTTGGGGGGAAATGGTGGAGCCCAGCTCAACTAAGAGGGAGGGGGATTTGTGGAGGAGCAGAGCCCAAACTTGCCAAGCATGGGCTAGTCATGTACATCTCAAAGCTTTTAGAACTCCATGTTCTCTCAGACGTCTGTCACAAATATCTCGGGCTGATGTTTGCTGCCCAACCCTCCCTGCCCCCCCATCACCATCCTTTTCCCTTCCTCAGGGTACGGCCTGTGCACTGATGCTGGTTTCTGGTGCTTGCGGACACAGGGCAGCACAGGGATGATGTGGCACAACCTCCTTGGCTGCGTAGGAGGCTCCAAAGTGATCCCAGCATCAAAACCTTCTTTTTATTGTGCCCCTCACAGAACCCCTCCCCTCTGAATCCTTGGCTCTCCCCTCCCCCCAGCTGTCCCTGGCTTCCCTCATTCCGGGGGTTCCCTCCAATCCCCCTCAGGCTTTTCCCTTTGCCAGCCTGTGGGTAGGTTTGATTCATCCCTTTCCTTACATGCATATTTGTGCTGGGGGCAGTTTCCTAAAAGAGGTGAGTGTGACCCGCCCCATAACAGAAGCAGCCACTGGGGATTGGTTTTACGGCCATGTTCTGTGGTTAGCATTAATAACCTTGCCCTTGGTGCAGTCTGCAGGGCTTAGGTGCTGACTAAGGAGCAGGGGCAAAGAGGCACATGTGTGCACGCATCTGTGTGTGTGTGTGTGTATAATCTCTCCCTGTACAGGTTTAAGGGGCACTCTGTTTCCTAATGGGGTGCAGTGAAAAAGCTGCAGTTTCTGCTTGAGGTACTGCTTGAGCTGGCAGGCAGGACTGGGCTGGCCAGATGGAGGGATGAGAGGGAGGCAGAGCGAGAGAGAGAGAGAGCGAGGCAGGGAAGGGAGGGGGAGAGAAGGCAGCTAGACACCTACGCAAACACAGAGCGAGAGGAGATCCTTGGATGCAAACACAGACACAGGCTTCCTCCTCCTCCTCACATGCCCCTGATTCATTTCCACATGCCGTACACGTGACGTGCTAATTCAGGGCTACTACAGAACTCCAGGGTGAGAGGAGAAAGGGGGAGAGAAATAATACCCAGTAAAACACCAAACTGCAACCTTTAAGGGGGATTTGGCTCAGCTTAGCAACATCCCCACTCTGTGATCCCTCTCCCTACCCCAAGGCATACAGTGGGCAGTGAGACAGTGAGAAGGGGGGAAGGCCTTACCAGCAACCCCCCTTCCCTCCCCCCTCATCCACCCACACACCACCACCTTGTGTGAGCAGTTACATGTGACTCCAGCACACGAAACCAGCTCAGTGCCAACACATATCACACCCTTCCTCAGGACACGGGGTTAAATCAGAAGTGCATTCCCCCTTCACTTCCCTGCAGCACGACACAGGCTGGGGTGGAGTGAGCTGCAGTCTGCCAAACCAAAGCCTCTGCCCTTTCCTCTAAAATGGGGCGACTTTGAATCCATATTTTAAAACACACACATACACACACACAAAACGCCTATGTGCTTGGGGAAAAATAAACCCAAAGCAATCCGGTTACAAACCAGAAGGAAGCATTGCCCAGCACCGTAGTGTGAAATTCTCCCACCCTCTGCCATGCCCCCCCAAACCATCCCAATCTTCCCTCTAATTACCAGTGCCATTCACACCAAGAGGATTTTATGTCCCTATTCCCCCCACCCCTACCCCTGCCCATGTTAGGACACCTGCCCTGGCTGCTTATTCCCACTGAAATCTTCCTCCTCCGCCTCCTCTAACCCAACACTATTTCAGAAGGTAGGAATGCAGTGGATTCTTATGTTCAAATCAAGTGTTACTGGAGTCACATTCTGCTTAGGAGAAAGACTGTAAAAGAAGAGAGAAAAATCCCAATAAAAACTGGCCAGATTCTAATCTCTGCTACATTGGGGTGAATTGTGGGGGACTGTTCCCCTGAGTTCACAGGCATTACTCTGGATTTACATCAGTGTAATGGACAGCAGAATTTGACCCACTGTATTTATTTCATTGTCCCATTTATATGGCGCTCCCATCACCTTCTCCTCAGATGCGGAGTCAAAAATATACACACCACCTGGATTCATAATGTATATAATGTAAAATGAATAACAACACTGGAAAGACCTCTGCATCCCATTGAAAACCCTCCCCATCCCCTTGCTAAAGCCTGACTCAATGCTGAGACCTCCACTGACTCAGGCTCTATGAGGGAGGGAGGGAGGGAGGGTGTGTGTGAGACAAATTCCTGAACCATTTCCCAAGATCATCCCTGCCCCAGCCTTCATACAAACCTATGGATTGCCAGGTTAGCCATCCCAGCGGATCTCCATGCGGAAGGAAGCAGAATGTGTAGTGTGCAGCAATGGAAAATCAACACCTTGAATTGTACTCGGGAGAGACTAGCAGCCAATGCAGATAATGGGGTGCAGGTGTGATACATTCTCTGTGCAATACAGCTCTAAGCAAGTAAACAGTCCTAACAGAGGTTTCTAAGTACCTTTCATGAGTGGTCCCTGCAGAACCCATTGCAGCAATCTAACCTCGAGGAGGTGGAGAACTGGATAATGGTGATGGGGGCCAGATTCAAAAGGAAAAGTCAGACTTGACAAAGTAAAACATGTTGGACACAGTGATCTAGGCCACTACTCACCAAGTATTTCTTGACTCCACCCAGCCCCTATGTGCTGGCCTGGTGGTGTACAGGGTCTTAAAGGCATCACTAGGGATCAGCGAGAATTCCCCCAGCACGGGAGCATCTTCTGTTGCTCCTTTCGTCACCTCAACAGGGTGCGGTGTGGGGCATGAGGGTGTGGGAAGAGGTACATCTGTAGCATACGGCACTCTGGAGATTCTGGGCTGTGATGCAGCCTTTCAGATGCTCGTGTAAATTACAGCAACCCTCGGGGCTGCTCTAATTTATGATGGGAGCTGTCTGAGCCCCAGCTAGCCCTGAAGCAGGGTGGCACAAAGCCACCTTTGCCCTCCTTCCCCCGGGCTGTGCCTTGTATGTTGCACCTCTAAGAGAGACAGTATAGAATCAGATCACAAATTTTTCAAGGAATCAGAGCAGAGACCCAAGGTCAGGAGCAGGCTAGGCCAGCATCAAGCAGATGGTAACAAAGCAATTAAGCCATGAAAATGGTCTCCTGAGGAAGAGGGCTGCTTACAAAGTCTTCCTGGAGTCCTGTCTCCGCTTTCCCTTTCTCCTCTCAGTGGGAGAGAGCAGCCCTGGTCCTAGGCCCAAGGAATGGCTTCTCAGGACAGCTGCTTACCTTCTTCTGCATTCCTGCAAGACACAGAAATGAAGCTCCTGTTCACTGGCTGCTCAAGGTCTCCCCTGATCTGGAAGGCAACTTTCTCAGCAAGATCCTCTATTTTAAACCAAGACCTGGGGTAGAGAGGAGTAGTCTCCAAAACCACACTTTTGGCCTCCATGTTTCTTATTTAGAGAAAGTTTGACTGACCCAGGGGGGAAAACCCACCCTGATTAGTGCAAAGTGCAAGGAACAATGGAGAAGGTGGAAGGGGCTTGAATTGAAAATTTAATCTAAGTATTTTGGAATGGGGAAATGGGAATTTGGGTATGGGTGAATAGTCCCATGAATTACACAAAGTTGCATAAGACTCCCTAAACACTGAGGCTGTGGGTAATGTAGAAACAAAGGTTAGTAATAATACATAGCACAATGTAGTATTTATTAATTTTATGTCTATTACAGTAATTCCCAAGATCAGGATCAAGGCCCTATTGTTCTGAGCACTGTACAACCATAGAGATAAGATCCCTGTCCCAAAGAGCTTACAATCTCAAAAGACTGGTAACATGAGATAGGTAGGGAACGTGGTCAAATATGCACAAATTCTCATGTTCAGATAGTTTAAGGCCATAATTTATTGTTATTTGCATTATAACAATGGGACCAGGGCCCATTGTGATAGGTGCTGTACAAACAAAAAGGATAAAGTGCCCTGCCACCAAGAGTTCACAGTCTGAGTGAAGAAGGGACCATTTAGCCTGACCTCAACAGGATACAGCACACAAGCTAGAGCTGACCCAAGGAGTCCTGCCTCTTAGTTCCTACTCTAACCATTATAACCACATGCATTTCCATATATGTAGGGCGATAGACATTTCATTATATGAATGTCTGCTCTCGCCAACTGCCTCTCACCCTAGCAACTTGGCTGGTTTGTTATTTAGTGCTTTTCACCTTCTGAACACTTGATCAACAATAATTCATCTTCATAGCTCCCCATGAGATATGGCAGTAATACTCGAATTTTACAGAGACTTGCCCAAGAAGGGAACAATGCGATAGGTGGGATGAGAACCCAGGAGATCCTGGTTCCCAGCCTGAACTCAGGGCTGTGACACAATAATCCCACAGCCCTTGTGCTGGTAAAACTCTCAGTGAGCTCAGTGGAAGCTTTTCACTGTGTATAAGGACTGCAGGATTTGGCCCTGGATGAAAATCAGTTTCACTTCCCTTTACTGCCAAGATCTGCCTTGAGTGTTTCCCCTGTAAGTGACGTTTGTGATCAAATACTTATCCCCAGAGTCAATCTCCAGTGTGTTGGTATCTGTTGTTTCCAAGCTCTGTTTGAAATTCCTCTGTGCATTTGTGTTTGGGTCTTGGTTCAGTTCCCCATGAATAGTGGTCCACATAACAAAGCCACCACCACAACTGGCACTAGTTAGCCCCACATTAGAGATCACAGTAGAAAGGCTAAGTACTGAATGGACTATGGTAGCTCCCTCTGCTAGCTCAGGTTTAAGGCATTTGGGGGGCACCATATAGGAGGAGGTTGCCCTGCTGATGCCAATGCTGTGCCTGCTCTGTGGATAAGTAAGGGACTTCAGGGTGTCAGCTCCAGCATCTTTTGTCTTGGCTAAATTAGCTGAACCTTTCTGAAGCCATTTGCATATAAATATTTCTGTGCTCCTTAAGGGATTTTTATTTTATTTTATTTATGTGGTTGTTTTTGTTTTGTTTTGCACACTGGCCTTTTACCAGGTCATTTACAAACTGTGGCCATTCTATTTCTGCACTAGGTGATGTTTTAAAATAACACCCAGGCTCCAGGAATCCTGCAAAGCCTCTTCCTGCAAGCATCACCCACTCGGGTGTGGAGGGGCTTGTAGTGCGAAAAAGGGAGCTAAGTCAAGCCACAAGGGGGCATGTTCTGTTCTAATTCATAAAATGTGAATTCATTGACAAAAATGCTGAACAATTGGTGAATGGTGTGTGCATAAGTTAATGCTGCTGAAGAATATACCGTAAGTGACTGTCAGGGGTTGTATGCAGTAAAATGGAGAGAGATGCTGGAGCAGTGGTGTCCTAAAATGCACCTTGTGGATGCCCTCTGGTTCTCTGTAGATTAGACTATGTCTACATTAGGAGTGCTTTACTGCAATAGGAGCACCAGTATACTATGCTGGCAGTGCACTCCTAGAGTGGATACAGCTATACCGGCAGAGCTCTGCTCTGTATCGGTATAGTAAAACCACCCTGCAAGAACCAAACAAGCTATACCAGTAAAAGTGCACTTTTGCCAATATAACTGTGTCCAAACTAGGGCTTCTGGCAGCACAGCTATGTCATTCAGGGATCATCCCTCTTCACACCCCTGACCTATGCCTGCAGAAGTCTGTACGATGGCATAGTCTGAGATAGGGAGTTGTGGCTAGTGGAAAATAATGGGTCTAATTCTGCCTCCAGAATCCACTGAAGTCAATGAGGACAGCAATGGTATAACAGAGGGAAAGATGTGGCTTTAGTGACCCTAACTGACTAGAATCTAAGGTGGTTCTGGGGATGCCTTGGTCTTTGGGGGTTTTGTATCTAGTGAACTCAACCAACAAGTATTTTGGATTCCTCTGCAAAGAAAGCTAGAAGTGGGAGGGTCATGTTTGTATGCAGATTATTTATTTCTAAGCAAATCAGATGCAGCCCATCATCTCCTAGCAAGGTGTCAAAACAATCTCACTAGTTGGAAAGTTTCGGTGTCCCTGTGCTATAGGAACCACTGAGCTGCTACAGTCAATTCTTTTTAAAAGGCCATAAGTTATCTTCAACCAGATGGTTTGTATTAGGGAAACTTGCTAATGGAACACTGATACTGAATGGAAAGATCAAAAATCTTTTTTGGAACATTCTGATGCTATCTCATAACATTTGTATAGTTCTCTCTTCCCTCTTAGCTCTTATACAGCACTTTTCATCAGTGGATCTCAAAGCCCGTTACAAAGGAGGTCAGACATTATGTTCATTTTATAGATGAGGAAACTGATGCACAGAGATGTAAAGTAACTTGTCCTAAGTCACCTAGCAGGCCAGAATAGAATCCAGGTCTCTTGAATCTCAGTCTAGTGATCTAACCCCAAGGCCCTTATTCTTCATTATGGTAATCCTCCCTGCTCCCACTATGTCTTCCTGATTTCTGGCATTGCTATTTGGGCTTGTGGAGGGGATTATATTATCAAAAGATGGTAATGTTATGAGGAGGCTACATAATCTGAAAGGACTGAGCACAGGACTGGGAGTCTGGAACTCTGCAGTAGAGCTGGCTGGGAATTTTTTTGACAAAACATCACTAGTGATTTGTGAAAAACAAACTGTTCTCAAAACAGGGTCAGATTTGACGAATCTGCTAACTTAAAAAAAATGTTGGAGAAAAAAAATTTGACATTGTTGAAATGTTTCATTTTGGCATTTTTGGAACAAAAAATTCTGGTATTTGATTCTAAATGACTTTGCATTTCAAAATTTAAAATAGACTAAAAAAAGAATTTAAAAACTGCAAAAAGGTCCACGCTGAAATGAAACATTCAAAATGATCAAAACAAAATGTCTCCATTGACCTAAACCAAACAAAAAATTGGATTTTTGATTCGCGAATTGTTGTGAAATTTTGACTTTTTGTCCTAATTTGAGATGAGAAGAAAATTCAAATTCATGCAAATATTTGAGGGATAGGAAAACTGTTTCCCACCCAGCTTTGCTCTTGTGATCTAATCCCAGTTATGCCACTGCCTCACTATGCATCTTCGGCCTAGTCCTGTAATCGCCCAGGAATGCTTGCACGGTGCTTGTAAGTGCTCAGGGTCTAAGTGGATAGAAAGAAAGGAAAAGGGAGAAAAATATAGGGAGGAGCATGGATGGGTGGGTGTAGGGTGGGCATATGCATGAGCTATGACTGCCTTCCATTGGTTTATTGGTGCTGTGACAATGCAGATAACTGGTGACTACCTCCACTTTACTGAAACATGGAGAAAAAATGTCCAGCTGTGAACACATGATAGTTTGCCTGTGAGGAGGATAAGGCATTGAAGTCTTCCCAGGCATAGAGTGAATTTCAGACATAAGTACCTGGTGCACAATCCATCCCAAAAAACAGGGTGGATCTCCCAGAACTCTGTACAATCCTGAATTCTCCCTTCAAAATTTAACCTACTTCTCACACAGGAAACGGTGCCACTCACTTTGCTAAGACTCATAGCCAGATTCAGATCTGGGGCTAGATTCCACTGAAGATGGTTAGATGGTTCAAGCTCTTTTGCAAGGCCCCAGAAGTGAAAATTCTGTCAGGCAAGAAAGATGTGATGGACTAGAGAGGCTGCAGGAGTCCAACAGGGTATGTCTACGCTGTTTGTGGGAGCAAGGCTCCCAGCTTGGGTAGACAAACTTGCACCAGCTCAACCTGAGCTAGCACTCTGAAAATAGCGGTATGGACACTGTCGCTCTGGCTAGCCAACTAAGTGGCATATTTGGGGTCGGGAATTTGAGTGTGACCGGTTGAGTCACAGAAACCCCCTTGGGAATTGCCAACTGATGTGCCAAGACTACTTCCGCCCCTGCTTTCCTGTCCTGGCAGCTTGGGAATTCAGTGCCCTGCCTGATTTGAGCCAGACCCGCTAGCCTACTGCAAACCCAGATCCAGGTGTGAACCACATCCCCTAACAGCTGTAGGCTTAATTGAAAGCGACTTAAGAAGTGTTCCTGTCTTTAACACTCAGATGCCCAACTCCCAATGGGGTCCAAACCCCAAATAAATCCATTTTACTCTGTAAAAGCTTATACAGGCAGGGCCAGTGCAAGAATATTTTGCGCCCTAGGCAAAACTTCCACCTTGCGCGCCCCACACACACACACACATTGGTTCATTGAGGGGCAAATCCCAAGGAGCCTTTATAGACCCCAGGGGCCAGCCGAGCCCAGGGGCTGCTCCCCAGACTAGGCTCCCCCCTCCCCGCCTCCTGAACTCCCCTGGAGGGTGCACAGCCCCCCCATGAGCCCTCCCCACCCCACCCCAATCGCCCCCTCCCCGAGTCCACTCACTGGCTTTGCCAGGCTTGGGCTGCTGCAGCAGCTCGGCAGAGAGGAGCCGCCTTCCGGAGACACTGGAGAGTCAGAGCGTCCTGCTTGCGGGGGCAGCGAATCCCAGCCATGGAGGAGCCAGCACAGCACAGGGGGGCAGCACCCCTGCAGAAGCGGTGGCGCCACTAGTGGGGAGCAGCCGCACCCCCTGCCCCTCCTACCCAGGCTGTGGCCCGGTGTCCCCCTCTCTCCCCAGGGCTCCTGCAGGCTGCAGTAGATGCATGCGGGCGGCGGCCCCCGGTCGCCCCCAGGCTCCCCCCTCACTGCGCTCGGGCTCTGTGGCTCCCAGGAGTGTGAGCTGCCGCTGCCTGTCCCAGAGCAGGCTCAGGGTCCTGCGCCCTGGCGGCGGCGGCGGTGGCTCACATGCCCAGGAGCCGCTGAACCCAAGTGCAGTGAGGGGGGAGCCGGGGGACACACGGAGGCCGCTGCCTGCATGCATCTGCTGCAGCCTGCGGGAGCCCCCGGGAAGGCACCGGGCCGCAGCCTGGGCAGGAGGGGCGGGGAGTGCAGCTGCTCTCCCTAGTGGTGCTGCTGCCTTTGCAGGGCTGCTGCCTGCCCTTCTCCCCCCCCCCCCCCCATCGCGCCAGCTCCTCCATGGCTGGGATTCGCCGCCAAAGCTCTGGGTCTCTGGTGCCTCCAGAAGGCGGCTCCTCCCTGCCGAGCCAGAGCACCGCTTTTTGGCGCCCCCAACCACTTGGCACCCTATTAGCCAGCACCACAAACCACCCCTCGCCCTTATCCAAGTTGGCCTGTTGTTGCTCAGCACAGATGTCCAGGACTGCATGAGCCATGCAGAAAGAACACTTCCCCCTCCGTTTCCTGGGCAGCACAGAGCAAGGTTCCAGCCCATTCTGGTTATGAAGTGACTGCACCTCTAGGGCTAAGAGAGGGAGTTCAGCCTCTGAGACCATTCAGTTCTTGGCACCATCTATCTCCTTCCTCAAGCCCCCTACTCTTGTTCTTATGCTTTGCCAACTTTGTTTGTCTGGGTCCCTCCCATTTTCTGCTATGCCCGGAAGACCCTCCCTGAACCCTGGCACCATGAAACCTATCCCTGCTCCTTCCAGTCCCTCCTAAACACCCTACATCTTCAGGTTCTTTTTCCGGGGCTGACCCTTCTGCAATGATTCCTAGGAGCATTTAAACAAAGGAAACAAACAGCCAATTGGATTAAGAAGCAGAAAATAACAAACTGTGCATGTCACACACAAAAATAACCTTGACAGTTTATATTGTGTTTTCCTTGTCCCTCCCCTTGTCTGTTTTGGTTTTTGTTGAATGTTGTTCTTCCCTATGTCATGTCTAAGTTAGACCGGAATCTCCTCGCAGCAGGCACACTGTCTTTTATTTCTCTATGAAGAGCCGCGCACACTGAGCTATCTTCTACCCTAGTAAATGCCCACAAGCTTAATCAGTGCCCAGTCAATCTTGCCCAGTGGTGCCTCATGTCCTTCCACAATGTGGAGAATGTCTAAACTTAAACCTCTGAAGAACAGGCAATACCAAGTTAAGGTACCAGCCCCACAATGCAACCTTAACTCTGCCCTCCTGGAGCTGGCAATACCCAGAGGAAAGAATGGTGCAGGAAGGGGAGGGTGCCATAATAAGTAGACTTGAGAAAGTTCTCAGAGCATGTGTCATGATTTGTGTTGTGGTCCACAGATTTGAATTCCAGCATTTATCTGCACGCACTGGAGTAGATATAGTTGTATTGAATGGTGGAAGGATTAGTTGCAGCAGGCTGACGGAGCTGTTACTGTCATATGACAAGAGGGGCATGCATACTTTGAAGGATCAAATATCCTCATTTCAGTGTTTGAGTTCTGTAGGTAGTGTCCACAGAAGCATGCAAAGGTGTTTTCTTGACATAGGGATTGTCAGAGGACTGGTGGCATACATGACTGTCATCTCCAGGGCTTACTGAGGGCAATGTCTGAGATGGAATCTTCAAGGCCGGGGGAAGGGGAAGTAACATTGAGCAAGTCTGGGTTGGTTTGTGTGGAGAAGACTCAGCCCAGGTCTACACTAAAAAGTTAAGTCAACCCAGCTACGTCACTCAGGGGTGTGAAAAATCCACACCCCTGACCAACGTAGTTACACTGACCTAATCCCCAGTATAGACAGCGCTAGGTTGACAGAAGAATTCTTTCATTAACCTAGCTACCATCTCTAGGGGAGGTAGATTAACTACAGTGATGGGAGATCCCCTCCCATCTCTGTAATGAGTGTCTATGCTGAAGTGCAGCAGCAGTGCAGTGTTTGAGCATAAGCCAGGGGTGGGTAGTTACTGTTTGCTATGCCTAACCTAACCCCAAGTTTTGCCTCAGTAAAGAGGTGATAGATTTTGTCCTACACTACTTATGTGCTGTTCCAAAATATTCTGTAGCATCCATAAGGTTAGAATGCTAGTACATGTACAATTGGTATGCTGGGGCATCACTCAAAGAGGGCAGAGTTAAGGTTACATTGCAGGGGCATATACCTTAATATTGTATGTCCTGGTTTTCAGAGGTTTAAGCTTATGTTACCTTAACTCTTCATTTCTTGGTGTCCAGAGGTATAAATTTAGCCACTCTCCACATTATGGAAGGGCATGAGGCAGCACTAGGCAACATAACTCTTCATAAACAAAGTTTTTAGGCATTTCATTTACTTGTTTTTAAAAAACCAATAATTTCCTAGTATTCCCATGTACCACAACCCAGCCCCTATTTCCACTGCCTCTGGCTTCTTAGCAATGATTACCATGGCCACAGGATATACTTAGTCACTTCACCAGCCCTGCATGATTTGCTTGTCTCCCATCCCACTACCTGTCTGGAACAACTTGTCTTCCCTTCTTAGCCCGATCCCCAAGCCCACATGTAGACACACACTGCACCAAGCCCACATGTACACATACACCACATTGCTGCAAGCCCCCCCCCCCCCCACACACACACCAGCTCTGCTCTTCTTGCCACTCTCAGAGCCATGCAGAGGTTTGGGGGGGCTTTGAGCAAAATCTGAAACTGAGGTCCCCCCATCCTTCCAAAATATTACCACTGGGAAGAGGCTCTGGAGTGGGCAGAGGAGTTGGAGTCCAAGGCCACGCTGCACTCATCCCACAGCGGTGGCTTGGCTGCTGTTGCACTGGGCTGGGTCCAGCTTCCCCACTCTGGGAGTTGCAGCCTAGTATATGGGGTCACACCACCACTCATGTTTAGCCCCTCTGACCCTTTGTCATGAGAGAGGGACGACTGGGCCAATCTAAGTGGTACTGCAATTTAGGGTTGCCAATTTTCTGACCAAACAAAACCCTTGCCCTGCCCTTTCTCTGAGGCTCCGCCCCACCCACTCCATCCCCCCTCCCTCTGTCACTCGCTCTCCCCCACCCTCACTCACTCACTCACTCACTCATTTTCACTAGGCTGGGGAGGGTCCCTTTTCGACCGGGTGTTTGGTTGAAAACTGGACACCTGGCAACCTCATGCCAGATCACAACACCACTCAGTTTGGGGACCTGGGACAAACTGACCCTTTCCCTTCAACTCTATGCCCTGGTAAACTTAGAGAGGTCATGGGGAGGTGAGGAGGTGGTGGGCTGGTGAGGAATACGTTCACCAGCTGGAGTCCTTCCTTACCCCAAATTTGGGCCTAATGTATGGAGAATTAGCTCTACACAACTCTCTGCAGCACAGGCAGCTCAGAGAGGAGTCAAGTAGCCCGTGAATAAGAACACCGCATGGAGATGAATACAGCCTGAAGCAATATCTCTGAGCTGTGAACTGCTCCATTCACTTTAGTGAGTGTTCTCATGTGCCCTCCTCAGGCATTTAGTAGCCTGACTTATATGTGGGGGCACAGGGAGAGGGGCTCTGATGGGCCCCCCATCTCTAATCCCCCCCATTTCCACTGCCACCCACCCTATGTCCCCTTCCCAGCTTAACACACCTCCCCGCCCACACCTCCTGCTTCCCAATCCCATATCCTCACCCAAGATCTTTCCCCTCCTAATCACCTGTTCCCATTTATCCCCCTTCCTCTTAATTCTCCCTCTGCTCATACAGCCCTAACCCCCTTTCTCCATGTTCCCCCCAATCACCCTTCCCCATCTCCACACCACAGCACTACCCTAACACCATCAGTCCCCTATGCCCTCCCCACTGGTCTGCCCACCCTTATTCGGCACCAAAAAAAGTTATAAAAATCTGAAAACATGAGCAATTCATGTTCAAGGAGCTGTATAAAGAGCCCATTGACCAATTGGCCTGATTTCTGTGATTACATTTGATTCCATTGTTCAGGAAACATGATCGCGTCCTCCTAACTGTCCTTCATCTGCCCTCTGTTTAATCAGTGCTAATTTTCTTGACAATATGTCTAAACTAAAATCAGAATCTGGATTTTAGAGCACTTTAAAATATCCTTAAACCAGAAATTTTGGTCTCAGAGCAAAATTTCCAGAAGGAGCTTCTGCAGATTGGAAGGAACATGCACAATACAAATGCTCTGAAAACTGCCAAGGCTCACTCACTGCTCAGGTACGGCACCCGTTCAGTGACCACAGCACATCTCCTTGAGCCACCAGTTACTGTGAAAACACTAAAACAGCCTGCCTGGAAAATCTCTTACTCCAACAGAGCCCTAGTCTTGTTGCATATGCACAGTTCAGTCTCTTTGGCTCCACAGTTTGGCATAAGATAATCTCTAAAGCCAAACTCTAGGGTCAATAACTTCTTCAATATTGCTTCCCCCAAAGAGGCATTGAGTGTGATGCACTAGCTGAGATACATGTCATGCTAGTTTGAGGAGGATCAGAGCCTCAGTTTGAGCCTCAGATGTGAGCAAAAAAAAGTTAAAAAACTGAGCTGATGTTGTAAAATGCTGGTTTTTAGCAGGGCTGTCTTTTGGGAATGCTTTGCTCAAATGACCCCAAGTTCAGACCACTAACACTACCCAGTGTACCCAGAAGGCACAGTAAATTTCAAGACAATCCATGTAAGCTTGTGGATTTTAGAGCACTTAGTATAGTCCAAAGAAAGTGATGCTCAGCCTTAACTAAGGGACCTACCACTGAGGTTTCTAAGCACCCATGATATTGAAGCAATAATAAGTGATAATTGAAGTACCAAGTATGCTAGTTATTTATCATCTCCACACTTAGGCCCCAGTCTTGCAAATATGCATGTGTTTAATGTTAAGCCTGTGAGTAGTCCCATTGACTGCAATGCCTTTAGTCACAGGAGTAACCTTAGACACATGAGTAAATGTTTGCAGGATCAGGACCTTATTTAGGAGCTGATCTTTTAAGCTCTTACTGCCAGGCAAAGTGCCTTCTGAAGTGAATAGTTCCATTGATGGCACTACTCAGAGCTCTAAAGATTATTGTGAATAATAATAGTTTGCAGGATCAGCCATTCTGTAAGTTAAGTATGTACAGCTCTGTACAGGGGCATGTCAAGGACAGAGAGAGAACCTTTATGTGGACACTTGTCCACTTCAGGTATGTCCACACTGCAGTGTAAACCCAGGTCTGTGGGACCCAGGTTTATGGACTGAATGTTTCCCAGCCTGTGTTTGAGCATCCATACCACATTGTAAATCTGGACTTACAATTGCTGGACATGAATCTTACACGGTATGTCTAAACTGCAATAAAAAAATGTGACACCAAGTGTCAGAGACCCTGTGGGGTTCAAGCTGCAGGGCTAAAAATAGCAGTAGAGACATTCAGGCTCGGGCAAGAGCCTGGGCTCTGAGACCCTTCCTCCTTGTGGAGTTTCAGAGCTCGGGTTCCAGCTCAAGCCCAAATGTCTTCACTGCAACTTTTTGTCCTGCTGACCCAGGCCAGCTGTGGCCATGCTGTGTGATGCTTTTATTGCAGTGTGAACATTCCCACATCCATGCTAAGGCATCCATACTGCCCTGTGCAGACATACTGACTTGGGTCTGCAACTGCATCCACACTGCAAAAAGACAGGACTTGGGACCCGAGTCTCAGTAGGACTTGGGCTCTGACGCACCCTCTTAGCAGGGTCCTAGGTCCTGGCTCCTGAGTCCTTGCTGACCCGAGTCAGATTGATTTGTGTGTGGACAGAAGTGGGGCTTGGGCTCAAACTTGAGTCAGAACCCAGGCTTAGAGTGCAAAGTAGGCATTATGGATACATCTACACAGCAAGCAGGATCCTGAGGCAGCGAGTCTCTGAGCCCAGGTCTACAGACTTGGGCTCGCACTATGCACTCAAAATAGCTGTGTAGATGTTCTGGCTTGGGCTAGAGCTCAGGTTCTGTAAAAGCAGCAAAGGGTCCTGTGGCACCTTATAGACTAACAGACATATTGGAGCATGAGCTTTCGTGGGTGAATACCCACTTCGTCAGATGCAGGTAGTGGAAATTTCCAGAGGCAGGTATAAATATGCAAGCAAGAGTGAGTCAGGCTAGAGATAATGAGGTTAGTTCAATCAGGGAGGATGAGGCCCTCTTCTAGCAGTTGAGGTGTGAACACCAAGGGAGGAGAAACTGCTTTTGTAGTTGGCTAGCCATTCACAGTCTTTGTTTAATCCTGAGCTGATGGTGTCAAATTTGCAGATGAACTGAAGCTCAGCAGTTTCTCTGGTCCTGAAGTTTTTTTGCTGCAGGATGGCTACCTTTAGATCTGCTATTGTGTGTCCAGGGAGGTTGAAGTGTTCTCCTACAGGTTTTTGTATATCGCCATTCCTAATATCTGATTTGCGTCCATTTATCCTTTTACGTAGGGACTGTCCAGTTTGGCAGATGTACATAGCAGAGGGGCATTGCTGGCATATGATGGTGTATATTACATTGGTGGACGTGCAGGTGAATGAACCGATGATGGTGTGGCTGATCTGGTTAAGTCCTGTGATGGTGTCACTGGTGTCACTGTGATGGTGCTCAGGTTCTGAAACTCATCCCTCTCCCTAGGAATCACAGCCAAAGCCCAAACATCTACACAGCTATTTATAGTGCATTAATGTGACCCCATGTATGTAGGCCCAGGCTCTGAAGCCCTAAGGGTCTGACCCAGAGCCCTTGGAAATCACCGCCCTTCCCTTTCACTTCCATGGACTTTAGATCAGGCCCTAAGATTTGAGTCTTGTTTCTACATGGTAAATGGATGCATTTTTTTTAAATTAAATCAGTTTTGCTAGGTGATGTTCAACACAGTAAGGAAACTAATAAGCAGATTGCAAACTTAAATCCACCTAATCAAATTCCTCTCTGCTGCGGTGTCCTTTCTGTGAAATCAACCTGCATTAAAGGGGCTATGGTGCTGTTTGTGAATGTACCATCTCTGCAAATTACCAATGCTCCATTGCATTGTGTTTGTATGAATGGGGGTTACATGTGCTTGCCCACTGGTCCACGTGAGAAGTGGGCTGAGGAAGGAAGGATTTTTTATTTAAACGAATCTAGGGGGAGAGAAGTGGAAGCTGTGGATTCATAGTAGAAAGGGAATGGTATCCTAAAATAACCCCTCTGTCATTTACTCAGCCACCCACCACTCAGTGCCAAAATAAAGGTGCAGCTCTTTCATTTAAAATTAATTCTTGGCCCTGGAGGGTATCAATAGATCAATATCTTGTGCTTCTGATCCCCCGTGGGCCACCCTTCAATGGCTCATGCAAAGGCTAAAAACAGAAAGATGCAACACAAAAGATACTGCAGTCAGCTCAAGCAGGGGGGTTATTTTTAGATCAGTAAAGGGAAAGGAGGAGAGAGGGGGGAGACGGAAAAGAGAGAGAGGCTGGTGTGGGGTTTGCAATCTAATTTGGTCTTTTTTTTTTTTATTCCATCAATGGTATTTTCCATACAATATGATTTCGTTTTGACTCCTAGGGAGGGGGGCTAGGGTGGGGGGAAGGCACAGCAAAGCTGGGCTGAAGATTCTGGAGTTTTATGGCTCATTCCAGCTAGTGGCTTCTCTCTGCCAGTTGAATTAATTTGATACTATTTTTGAAAGTCAGTGTTTCTAAGGGAGACCTAATGACGCAATGACGTCAATGCAGGTCAATAGCACACACTGGAGGAACTGACTGTGCTACCGGGAGCCAAGGACTGGGAGCCTTTTCCAACCAACCCCAGCTTCTGCACACACACACACACACACAAAGACTCGTGGGGGAGGGGAGGAAATCCTAAAGTGGTGTATGCACAATACCCCCCCAAGCTAACCCGACACCCCTACAATAAGATGCATGCTGCTTGCAAGCACCACAAAAAATCTAAAAAAAAAATGTGCTCATCAGACGCACTGCAGTGCAAAGAAAAAAAACACCTCCCTACCTGTCAAAGGCAACGTTATTGTAATCCATACACACACACACACACACACATTTAGGTTGTGAAATGCAACGCACACAACATTAGGGACTTGCCTATAAATAGAACCCGCGAAGGTGCGTGCACTGGCAATTTGTTCCCCAAACCGGGAGGGGGAGAGGGGTGTTTTGCAAACGTGGGTGATGAGTTATTCTGCTCTGATCAGTTACTCAGGAGGTGCCTGGATTGGTGGTGTGGGGGTGGATGCGTGGGTGGGAGGGCGAGTGGGAGGGGGGGGTTGCTTCTCTCTGTCTCCAAGTCAGGCACAGAACACGAACTGGGTTTTTTTTTCTTTTCTCCTGGAAGAGTGCAGACACACATTACGCGAAACCCACAGCCTTTCGCGAGAGACACAGCTCGAAACGCTCTAGTTTATTTATATAACACCCCCCCACACACCTTCTTCCCTTCCCATCCCTCCCCAAATTCCCTGGAAATCCAGCTGAGGCATGAGGAAGCGGGGCAAGCGTTTTTGTTTGGGGTTTTATTTTTGGTTTTGCCTTGGGGTTTTTTTTGCACACAAAAATATAAGTGAAGAAGATTTTGCAAGGTAGGTTCCTGTCTGTGTGTATGTGCGCGTGTGTTGTGCTTTAGCTTTTTGCAAAGTTTTCTGATTTCAGTTGTTGGATGCTTTTGCAAGCAGCAGACTTTGCTGATTTGTTCTGCTGCCTGCCTTTTAAAAACCTCAACGACATTGCATTTCCCCTCGTAAAAAAGAAAAGAAAAGAGTCCTAGACTGTCGTGTCGTGCGTCCTGTGTATTTGATGATTCCTGCAGAAAAAACGTGTCCGTTTTTGAAGAAAAACCGGGGGGAGGGGATATTTAGGTTTTGTTTCCACATTGTTGCAGAGTTTTTTACTTTCACTTTGTCACATTTTTAGGAGGTTGGCTCACTCTTGTAATGATCTTGCAAATGATGTTTTAATTGCGAAAAGGTTTTAAAGTCAGTCAGTAGGAGGGTGGAAAGTAATTGGCGTTTCTTGGATACAAAATTTGCCACCATTGGAAATAGACAGACATCCTATAGATTTTTGGGGTGTAAATTAAGTAGTGAGAGTAAAGGATAACAAAATAATAATAAAAACTCTGATGCAAGAGCGAGAGGCTGTTACAACCTCCAGCCACCTGTAGAGGGAAATCTTTATACATAGTAATCTTTTACAGCTGTATCTATAGGGAAACTAAAGAGAATTACATGTTCCAAACTTTTCTACTCTCTATATGCAACAAGAAGTGCAAGCTGTTTGGTTAATTTTAGGGTGCTTGCAAACTGCCCTAGCCCTTTAGATTAAGAGAAATGGTGGTATTTAGTATCTCCTGACTCTTAGCTACAACCAAGGTGGAGACTGAAATAACTGTGATGCAGGTTCTGGTTTAATGCTGCTTCACTCAAAAAAGTGGTTATCAACAGGTGGTTCGCTTGAGAAGAGTAGTTTTGATTTATTGATAATTTCAAGGTATGGGCAAATCCAGGAGGGTTTTATTGTTCGAGGAAAAGGGAGTCATTTCATTGTTTACAAAGTGGCCATGGGCACGAAGTGGTGCATTGATTTAATGCACGAGCCTTTTACCACTGGAGATCACAGTTCAGCTCCTGATTTTTTTTAAGGTAGTAGCTAAAATAATAATCATTTTATACATGCAGTGTCCTATATATTTATATGTAATGTCTTGTATATCACCTTTCATCCTGAAGGATCCCGAAATGCTTTACAAAACTATGGCTCTGACCTTGCAGCTGGATTTGCATGGGTGACCCCATCACCTGGATGGAGCAGATTGACTTCACTGTGGTTCTATGCCGCAATTCCAGGATCAGGGTCAATAGGCACAAAAATATGGAGGAGATGCTCTAGATCAAGACTGACACACTGGCAGAAGTGTGGCCTCCGGTGTCAGGGAGTGCTGCAGGTCAGGAATAAGGCGCATCAGAAGGGTGGGGAGGTTGCACTGCACCTGACTTTAGCCAGTGCTTTCAGTTCTCATTCTCATGGGTTCCAGATTCACCCAGGATTGTGCTGTTTTGTTTAACTACAGAACTGGAATACTGGGCTTCCAGCAGCAACATACTGACATTATGAATTAGAAACTGCTGAACATGTCTGGTGTGGTGCTGTGCAGCCCTCACCTATGATTCTTATACCCCTGTATCATCTGATCCCTTCTCCCCGGACCCCCACAGAAAAAAATTATACAGATTTTGAATTTGTTTAGCCTTGATTTAAGTCCACTCCTACCTGTCTCCCCCACATCAGCAGTGTGGATACCCTACTGCAGAATAAAGCAACTGTCCATCTTGATGCACATTTCAGCCAGATTCTCACTCTTCTGGGTGAAGACTGGTATGGGACAAGCCTTTCTTCTCTGCTTCCCTCTCCCCATGCTGTTGCAACAGCGAGGACCTGTCATTGGCTGATAACACGACCAGTATAGGGTTCTTGGTCAGGCTTGATGCCATTGTACTGTGAGTAGTGCCTCTGATTTCTGGTTCAGTGACCTCTGTCTCTTCTTGATCAAAAAAAATGAATTGTAGTCGTCTTTCTTTCTTAGGCAAAATGCATTTGCATTTCCAGTTCTCCTGATCTGCTTCTGTCTTCTGCCCTGAAGAATCAATCCTCGTCCAGGGGAGACATCTTGGTCTCTTACTGCTTGGTGGTTTTGCTATTTGAATGCTCTGAATGTAACTTCAGATATTCATTGCCACCATGTTTAGACCAATTCAGAAGCTGCAAATTGTCTTTCTAATTAGGCAAAATGTATATGCATTTCCAGTTCTCCTGATCTGCCATCTGTGGTAGAGTGGTACTTTCTGATGAACTTCTCCAGCTCCTTTCATCTGCCCTCTTCTTAGAGCCTTTGATTTCACAGGCTGTAGTCTTTATTGCTGGGTGACCATATCCAGATTCCTTCACACAGTCATGTTTGCATGCCCACATGCTCCAGCTACAGTTGCACAATCATGTGCACACCGTCCAGCCTGACTTTAGATCCTCTGCCCTCTTGCCGCATGGTGGATGCCATGTGAAGCACTGACATTTCATAGGGCATGGAAGCATTCTGGGTATTGAAATAACTAAACATTACCCATTTATATCAACAATACACACATTTACACCATTTGAGGATTTTTCCCAGGGTTTCTTAAAGCAAGCATGTAGCATGTTAACTGTGGGTCAGTGTCTCAATTCATATGCTTGTGCCGAAGCCTTGCATTATAGTTCCTCATGCTTTGCATGTTCTCCTGCTGCACTGATTTGCTGATGTCCAGTTGTGCCCTACAATAGCGCTTATCTCAAGGATGTCACGTGAGCTAATTCTAAAGTGAAGAACTTTCAAAGGGTGGTAACATTCACCATCTTGCAATATATTTGCAAAGTGCCAGCTGCATGGTACATTGACTGTTAAAATAAATTGTGACTAGCGTAAGGTAGCATTTGTTCCAGTCTTTCCATTGCATCTATGTTTATCCACTTAAGAACAATTGTCTGCCACCACTAGAGATCTAGGCACAGTCTCCATGGTAAAAGAGCACCTGAGCTTGTACACTGTTGTTGAGACAAGCTCTGTATCTAGGCAGCCACCCAAATTCCATTCTCTGTCCTATTGGCTCTTGGAGTCTTCTCTGAGAGTCAAAAGTAAAACTTACTCTTCTACTCATCTACAAATCTGTGTGTTGTAAAGGGGAACAGGTTTAATAGGCTTGTGCAGAGGACAACATTGCTTGTGATGGAATTCCGTGAGGAGCTCACCAGCTGAGAAAACTACCTACAGAGTATTATTGCTGGAAAGACGCATTGGCCAAATAATATTTTGCTCTTTGCATAGCACCTCTCATATTGACTTACAACCATCAATCAAGTAGGCCTCAGAACACCCCTGCGTGATATGTTAGTAGTAGTACACACATTTTACAGAGGGGTAAATGGAAGTACAATGTAGATGAGTGAATTGCCCAGATTTGCAGTCAATCAAAGGCAGAACCCAGAAGACAACACAAATACAAGAACTGTCTAGCAAAGAGTCTGTCCCCTCCCTGCTCAGGATGTACATCTCTGAAAGCCACCTCAAGGTGCATTGACATTTTCCTGGCTCCACATTACCATATGAACTCATGTCACTCTTTTCTTTTGTTAATAATCCATGTTAAATCAGGATGAAGACCCTGTTTTAATAGTGTCTGGCACTGGTCTCTCATGCTGCCAGGATCCCAAACAAGGTCACTTAGCAAGATGGTTGCCTCATGATATTATAATTGAAATATGTTCTTTCAAATATACACAAGATGCAAAGTTCTTCTTACCAAGTTGTGTTCCTTCTCCCTTCAGATCCAATCACTGGCATCACCTTTCACAATGAGATTAGACTTCTCATCCCCACCTTTGAGGCTCTGAACAGCTCTACTCCTGTCTTGGTCTCTCCATTTGTATCTTTCACTCTGACCAAGCTCTTCTTCCTAGCCACTTGCTTTGTATCTTTCTTCTACTCTGATCTTTGTCTCTCCTTCCCAGATACCCCTTACACCTACTACCCTCCATTGACTCAGATCTCTCCTGGAAACGCACCTCTTCTGCAAAGCCTACTACTGATTGCCTGCCTAAGCCAAAAAGATTGTTACACATCTGTCTAATGCAAAAAATCATAGTATGGCTGAGTTAACTTTCCTCTACTCATCAGTGCAAGTTTCTCTTTGTTTTGTCTCTCCATTTAGATAGTAAGCTTCTTGGGGCAGGGACTGTATCTTCCTTTTTATTTTGTACAACATTTAGCATGCTGTCAATGCTTAACTCATAGTTACCAAAGATCTTCCATCTTGTGGGCTGAACAAAACAATTATAAACTTGTTTTAACACCTGGAGCCCAGTTTTCAGACATTGACACCTGAATGGAATGTCCATCTAAGGGGTTGGACTGGCCTTTTAAGATAAAAGTGTTTGAAAATTTGGCACGCAATGTTTAGCATGTTGCTAGTGTTAGAAGAAAGTGGGTGGTACCATAATAAAGAAGACTGATATCTGGCAAGTAGGATTTTTATGCTAAGTTCATGATTAAGCAAAAAATCCAGACAGTTTTTAAATACAAAAGTTGAACTACCTGGGAAATAATTCAATATGAAATGAAATATAAATCAGTTTTTAAATTTCTGTTCATATATTCCTATAATAGTTGCAATTCTTGCAAAGATATCATAAAAACTATCTATAATTGTCTGGAACTTACCAAAAAGTGTATAAAGCTCTTGTGGTTCCTCAGCTGGCTCTGCAGCCAAAGTTTATAGCACAATGACGATAGTCTGCACTTCTAATATCACCCATCCCCCAGGTTCTCCAAGCATTTACTAATACTCAGTAAACCTCACGACAAAGCCCCTTTTTCCCCCTACCCATGGTCATCCAGTGAGGTAGACAACTATAAGTACATTCCTCTAACTATATGTAAATTTAGACATAGTGAGGACAAGTGACCTGACCAGGACCTAGGAGGAGTCTTGAGTGCCAATCGTTGTTATAACTACTGGTCAACGTTAGCACAGTGGAATTTGAAGAAAAATATTGACTCCATTATTATCCCTTTGGCTGTTCACTCATTGGTGGTGTGATCATGGTACACAAAACAACCACAATACAATGGTGTTTCTGAAGAATTTCATAAGGAAACATGCTCTTCAGACTGTTAAGTGCGGCTGCTCCTTCCTGTGTCTCTCCCAGTAGTTCTTGTCTTGTCTTGTCTGTCTTGTCTGTTAGTCTAGGAGCTCTTAAAGTTTTTCATAGAGTAGGCCAGACTACATCTTAATGCAGAGAGAATCTTGTGTACACTTCTACTCCCATTTCCAGTCACACACGCTACCTCCTTTCCATTCATGATGAAATAATATCACTGTATTAAATACAGCCTTTGTTTATGTGGAAAAGGAATAGGTGGGAATAGGTTGGTTTTAGCTTCTTTTTAATGTGATTTAGCACCTTGGAAAAAATGAGAGCCAGTACCATGTGACAAGTTAGCCTCTGTAGGAGTCCAGTAAATATTCTGTAGACACTGGTGGTTCACAGACCATAATCTAAGACCCATTGGGTTAGCTTGTAAATGGTGAGGCAGAGACTGCCTGATCTTTATGTCATGCAAAGGGCTGACCATGCTGTCAGTCCTTAACAAATAGATATTAACTATTGGCAACAGAGAAAAAAGTCACTCATGGTCTGTATCTTCTGGTCCAATGATCCTCCAATTCTCATTTGTACTGCTGGAATCCACTACTTCTGATATTATTTTTCCGTACCAGTGAATCCACATTTCTAGAAGTATGACTTCTGGGTGGGCGGTAATGCCAGAAACATTGACTTGTGTAACCTAGGAACCGGGCATCCCTTCTGCAGGTAAGTGGAAAATGACTGATAAAGTAACCGAGATTCAAATGCACCCCAACTTCTCTGGTTCAGTAGCAACTCTGCTGTTCTGATGTGTTGTAAGTTTTGATGACCAAATTAAATTGCATTGGAAATTAGGATACTACAATTATACAGGAACAGTGAACATCAAAGGCCAAGAGAAGAGGAGCTGATTGAACAAATCTGGTCATTGTAACCCTAGGTACCTCACCACAACCTTCACCTCATCATGTCTAATTTATTGCTTAATGCACTCTACATCTTATTCCTTTTCTCAGGATATCCAACCATCTTTCTCCTTGAGATGATTTGATTTCTGCTGCTGATTGAGTTATTTGGCTCCATGTTCTAACTACCATCTCAGTAAAGAAATTCTGCCTGTGTTGCTTAAATGTCACTCATCTCCCTACCCCTGTCCTCTAGCACTGCCTGTGATCCTTGGTTTTGAATTAGTTAAAGCCTCATGCAGCTTTTTGGCATCTCTTCATTGCCGCCTCCTCTCCTTTTTCTACCATAAGAGGCTGCCCAAAGTTCCCCAAATTATTGTTGCATGTTTTTCTTCTCATTGATTCATCCATCCTGTAAGATGGTTACCAAGGATGAGTACACACTATGCTAAAGGTAATGGGTTTTGTTCATGAAAAGTTCCTGGTCATTATTTAGTGAAAGTCAAATTTTAACAGAGAGCCCAATCCAATTCAACAGTGGATTCACCAGCAATGGTATCCCAGGTGTCTGAAATATAGTACTGTGCCTAATCTAATTTTTTTTCTCATCAGTGTGAATTTCACATCAAGGAGTCATGTGAATTTTTTTTTATATACCATGCTCACATATTTAAACCTTTGTGCTTTCTTTTTTCTTGATCTAATTATGCTGATGGTTTTCATCTTTTAATCCTAGTACCCCCAGCTACTTTTTCTAGGGCCTGACTTTGTATCCAATGAGCAAGATCCTGTTCCAGTGTTGCCTCCTTTTAAATTACTTTTTAATATAAACAGGACAAATATATACATAAAAAAATCCAAGTAAAGAAAACCGTGCAACTACACCAGGTGTTTCAATCTGCTGGGGTTCAAGTTGATTATAGATAGCATGTAAAGTACAGCTATTAACGTAATGCATATGAGATGACAGTAATACACCACGTGGCCCATTTTGTTGGTTTGACGGCCTGTATGTTCAGATTCTCTATAAATTGAAGCCACATCTATTAATCACTAGCAGCTTTTGTCCTTCTCGCATGTGAATGTTAATGTAACACACACTCCTCATACCATTGTCAAAGGGAATGCACATTTGTACATTTTATGCTTCCTCTTAAATTATGGTCTTTCTGATTATTTATACTACTGCTTTGTCCTTTATATAATGCCTTTTTAATACACAGTCTCAATGTTCTAAAATCCCTACTGAACAGCCTGGTGAGGTAGGTAAGTATCGGACCCATTTTAAAGTTGGATAAACAGGGGAACGGAGAGGAAAAGTGTCTCGCTCAGAGTGACACACAGAGCTGGGGGAACCTTGAAAATGTTCATGGAAAAACATAATATATATAATTTAGATGATAAATTTCAGACCAGCCTTAGTCCTGCAGCAAATCTAGGACTTGAACCCAGGAATCAAGACTCCCAGTCCCCTGCGCTAACCACCAGTTAACATCATTTCTCCATTAGGGCCTTTCACTAGCTTACACTTTGCCACACTGAACAGCTCCTAGCCCACTACATCATGTGTACCCCTAATTTATCCAATTCCATGTACATTCTATTGCTGTATCCTCTGGATTGTCTGATTCCTATATTGTCTCATCAGAGGTAACTAGTGTTTTGTTTTATTGTTCTTTATTTTTAAAGAAATGTGCAGCAGTGATTTAATTACATAGAAACAGCTCAGTTCTTAATGGGGGCCACTGCATGCTCTGCTCTGGAAAATCTGACCCCAGGTAAAGAAAGTCCTAGACCTTATTGTCATGGTGCTACACTCTTTACTTCTGGGCACCCCATACTCCCCTTCTGTTTGTAAAGTATTAAAAGTCAATCTGCTATTGTCAATTGGAGAATGAAATCAAGATACGGTTGGGTGTCACCATGGTTTAGGAGAATGCTGTAAATTATATTCATGACTGGGATGTGATCCCTGGCAGGGCTGGGGGCATTGAGGAAGTAGCACTCAACTATCAAGGAGAACATGAGGGCACTTTCCCCATCATTCTGCAGTGCTTCCTCTGACTGATTCTGGTCTTGCTAAGACCAGCTCAGCTGAAGACTACTACCCAGCCAGAAGGATCTTTATTTCATGACGTGCCCTTGAGGTTGAAGGTTCAAAAGGAAAGATGGGATTTCCCCATCCCTTTCAAAAAGAGTGCCCCTACTCATGAATGTCTCAAGGGCAGCCTGCACTTGCTAGTCTGCCCCCTGTCCAGGGTAACTGAATTAGTTTGTGTTTAGCAGGCCAAAGGTGTCTTTTGAACATAAACTTTACATACTGATAACATGTTTGTTGTACCAATGCCACTGTCCTTGGAGCGCTGAGAATCCTGGAAGGTTCCAAGAGTCAGAATGGTCTGCTTTGCAGGTAGTGCACACCAAAGAACATCATGCCATAGTTCAGCACCTTGGATAGTTTTCCTGTTCTGTGTGGAGTGCCATGTATCTATACTCACTATTTCTTCTGGTAACAGTGAAATTTCCCTTCCAGTTCGAGAGAAGAATACAGAATCCATTGATTTAATTATGCCCTAGTTCTTAGGGAGGCTTAATTCTAAGGAAACCAAGAGACTGCTGTTAAGGATAAAATATGAAGATGGAAGATAAATTCTCCATTTAGCATTTATCAGAAGAAGTGGGAACTGTTGGTTGCAAAGTACAGCATCACCTGCCAAAAGTTCTTTCCTTTCCTTTCATTTGGATCAGTTCCATTGTTGTCGTTTTATTTGTTTGAAACAAGTGATTCCCAGGGCATTGTACTTCGCTTTAGCCCAGCCTTGAGTTGGGTGTCTAGCAGCAGGTAGAGAAGGTAGAGAGCTGTCCTGCTGAGGTGGAAATTACACACTCCTGCTAACAGGGATTGTTCTTGTGGGAGAGGTTTGGTTCTTGTTGGAAAAGGCAGGTGCTCTCCTGGTTTATTCAGAAGATGTTTCAAATCCTGTGGAAGAGGAACAAGTTAGTTCTTGGAATGCAATAGCTGAATTTTTAAAAAATCAGTCAGAAGACGGGGAAGCGGTAGGGACTGAAAGAGAAGGCCCCTCTGCTGTTCCCTATTCATACTCTATGGTTTATCACCAGGTTAATCCTAGCTACACAGCTGCGTCTGTATCTTCTCATACCAACGGAAACAAGCTCAAGACAATGAGCCCTTCCATTGCATTCTCCTCCATCCCCACAGAGTAGGAGGGGGGACTTTAAGCATACCAAGTGGGGAGGGAGATTGGGGCGCATGTAGTCACCACCCCATTCGTGTAAGACACTGGCAAACTGCTCTTTTACACCCGGGAGCCAGACAAGGCTTCGGTGGATGCGTGTCTCCTTAAACACATGCTCAGGCCACCATTCCCGTTCATCCGCGCTGCTCTTCCTTGAAACTCCTCGAAGATGGCATGTTTTACGGCTGCCTGCGTGTCCGCACCTGAGGCCCTCATGTGACACGAGCTCTCTTCAGGACAAGTACCAGTGTCCTCCTGCCTGCAGGACTCAGCCCTGCAGCAGAGGCCATCCCTCCATGCGCACTTGCTAAAAAGAATGTCCAGGGCTGGAGTTCTCTGCGAGGGTTGTAACATACCAGCTCCCTCTAGCCTACAGAGACAAGTCCTGGGCTGGGGCGTGCGGGGATGTGCTAATGGCAACGCCTCTGATCGTGCTTTCTGGCTGCTGCCTAATAAAGAGAGCTCGTCGGCTATTTTAAAAAGCCAAACCTCTCCCTGCGCCTGGCGACGCCTATGATGTGATCTGTAATAGCGGTGTGATTTCCCCCGGTGTTGCGGTATCACTAGCAGTAGTTTGCCATGCTATTGTCTGGCTACAGAGAGAGAGAGGGAGAAACAGCGTTACTTCATTGACTGCAGTGTATTGACATTAGGAAATTCATGGCGAAAGAAGTTGATGATAATTAACGGAGTTAATAAATAAAGAATGTGCATATAGAGATAGACAGTAAATAACTTACTGGCTTCTTGATTGTCCCTGCATTTTGTTTTCCATTCAGTCAAGGTGTGAAGTGGGTTGGTTGGTGGTGATTGGGAGGGGGGAGGTAAAATATGTCTCTTGAGAGAGACTATTTCCACCCCATCAATAAACCTTTTCTTTTCCTAGGGGTGTGTGTGTGTGTGTGTTTGTTTGAGTCTACGAGCCACGATTTTAATTTTTAGCTACATGCCTTGTGCCATCTTCCAACAACAAGAGATCTGTTTAAAAATAGCATCGACCCATTGCGCTTGCCTTTTGTAGATATTTTAAGAAGTAGCTGTGTCCTTTTGTCTCCGAAAAGAGCAAGCCAACTCATTTTTAAAGGTCCAGATTACCTTACTTGAGAACATACAGTGGCTTTTGGTTGGCTCCCTACCCCCCATCTACCTGGCAGCCAAATATATTAATTCCTCTTCCTTCCTAATGCTTGTAATATAGTGGGGGGAGGGGAGATATATTTTCTGGTTTGGAGATGGGAGGGTGGCGTGTGAAGGACTTTTCTTTGCCAAATAAACTCTGCATTTGTCAACAAGACAATCCCTTTTGTTTGGTTGCTGCTTCGTGCATGGTGTATGTTTTTTTTTAAATTATTATTGTTAATTTGGGGGCTGAGGGTGTGCCACTGTATAACATCAGATTTAGCCATTTGCGTATAGCAGCATTATGATTTTTAATTGCAATTTCATTTGTTATTCTCTCCTTCTCCCCCACCCCCTCTCTCTGTATAATCTGGATCATTGCTCTCTGTAGCTGATTCCGTGGGAGACCAAGCAGAGTGCGTGGGTGCAGAATATAGAAAGCCAGAGCCATAGAATCTGTTATTTGCGTCACTCTTGGAGACGGGGCTGTTTGCCTGACAAATATACAGAATTAATCCTAGTTTTATCAATATCTGTCTTTTGCTACAGTAGCCAAACACAAGCGTAAGGTGGTGGTGGGGACTAGATGTTGCTGAATGTTGATGTTTTGTTCAGAAAGCAGCTGGGGAGCGGGGTGCGAGTGTGTGCAGAAGAGGGGATGCTAAAATATATTCAGCAACCCCCGTGCTATTTGCCTGAGAAATACAAAATCTCCGATTTATTCCTATTTCTGTTTGCTACAGTTTCCAAACATGAGGTGGGGAGATGTCCCTGCATGGTCTGTCTATGCAGATTTCTCTCGCTCTCTGTGTGTTTCTGCATGGGGAATCTGTGTGTGTGTGTTTAAAATATATCCATACCCTCAGTGCATATTTTTTTCTCTCTTTCTCATAAATACACGCATACCCCACAGGATTTTTGTGCAACTGTGTGGAAAGCTGCACAACACAAAATATGGGGCTTTCTAATTAACTCTTTCCCTCGAATTGAAGTGCCTTTCTGCAAGCACAAAGCTCCAAGCACAGACATCTTTTATGATGAACTAGAGCCTCTGAAGAGGAGAATCTGAACGTGACGTCAATAGCTGATAACTGACGCAGCCTTGCAAAGGAGTCTCAGGCTGGCTTCTTGTAGCCTGCAAGCCCTAATGATTCTATTTTTTCCCAATCCCCCCCTCGTAGTGAATGACTAGAACGCAAACACACACACACACCAGATTTCATCTATAGCTATATATAGACAGAAAGCTTCTTTATTCTCCAAACAAAGGAATTTGTGATTTTTAAAGCATTGGGTGGGGTGGAGAGAATTAAAGAAAACCCTTTCTTTGTGCAGTCAGTGTATGCAACCATCGCTCTGTCTCTCTCGGCAAAACAAGCTTCCCTGCCAGAACCCCACGTTTGTGCATAATGTTAAACTGGTGCATGGTGTTTTGGTGGTTGGTTGTCTTTAAAAACCACTTCATAAATACCCTGCAAGTAGACAGACACAATAATGCTTACAAGGCAACAGGCAGAGAGAGACAGAGAGACAGGCTCAATACAATACAGCTGTGGCTTGGGGTTTTGTATAGTAGGACACCATGGAAAGCGGTCTGGGGTTGTTTTTTTTTAATTCTCTGCAATGATGCACCTAAAGCAACTGTGGATGGTGGTGCAGAAAGAAGCGGGGGGTGATTTTGGAGGGGGGGGGGATTGGGGGAACTTAATGTACATTTAATGTTTTGGATGTAACGTTCCAGCGAAATGGCTTTGTGTGTGGATTTTTTTCCCCAGTACCTGCTAAAAATAGCATCAGGGTTTTGATCGCGTTCCAGAAATAGACAGAGGGTTGCACTTGTATAAAAAGAGAGCGCGGGTGGAAGAAAACCTGGACATCACCGCAGTATTTTTTTTCCAACTCCTGTCTGGAAATTAATTGTTGGATTTCCCCCCCCCCCCTCTCTCTCTCTCCCTCTCCTCTCTCTCTTTCTCTCCTCAACCCCCACTCTTGTCCCGTCCCTCCCCCCCCCTCCAACCAAGGAGTTCCCGTTTGGGTAAGTAGTGATATTTCCTGTGCATGCTGCAGAGAGTGACTGCGATTAGTGTATTTATTTTATGCATGCTTGGTTTTATTATTTTATTGTTTCTGTTAAACCGAGGGGGGATATACTCGTTTGCATAATGAATTTGGTGCATGCACGGAACCCAGAGACAGGGAATTCTTATAGAAAGGGGAATCACCCTGTCGGTAAATCTCTGAATCAATAGCGAGCTGCAACTCTCTCTCCCTCTCTCTGTCGGCGCTATTGAGTCCTTCTTTCTCTCTGTACCTATCCACTCTCTCTCTTTATTTTTCCAGTGGGTGACTAGACACACTCTAATGGCAAAACTCGCTCTGTAGACTGAGAGGGGAACGCTCTGTAGATTGCCTACAGGGAGCTTGCAATATGCTGACACTACAGTCCCCTTATCCCTTGCAGCTCAACCAGGGGAAACCACCGAAGAGCGGACAGTCTGGGAGCTGTCCACTAGCTGTGGTGCTGAAATCGCAGCACCGGCTGCTTAGCTTGAGCCGGAGGAGATCAGTTCTTTCTATCTAGCCGCTGTCTATAGGTTTAATGGCTTTCAAAGGATGTTGTAATCTCGGCTGTACTCTCAGAAGGACCCCGGAATATGCTGAGATCCCTGTTTATTCTAAGATAAGAGTGGCTGGGCGCTTCCCTCCCATTCAGGTTTCCCCATCCGTGCGTAAACTCTGCTGCTGACTCTGCTCGGAATCGCCTGCCCTTCCCGCCTGTGTGTTTGAAACAGCCTGTACCTGATGATGGTGCTTCGCAAAATAGGAGGCTATAGGTTGCCTTATTTGGACTCACCCCTTTTCCTCCCACCTCATTTCCCCCCTCTAAGTGCTCACACCTTCTACAGGTTTGTGTGTGTGTGTGTGTGTGTGTTTATTGCCTTTCCTTCGCGTCCTTAATCATAACCTCACCAGACGAATTGGTGGAATGACTGAATTAGAGGCGAAGTAGTGGGGCGATTGTTTTGTGTACGGAATAGATGCAGGGTTACTTCAAGGCTGCAAACACCAATCACCCCCTTTGGGAAGCAGGGATATTCTTGCTAGTCTAGGAGCATGCAGGTTCATAGGCATTCCAGTTAGCAAAAACATGTAATCAGATTGCATTAAATCACACACATTGACACTGTACAACACTCACATGCATCAACCCATTCTTAACATGAGAAGGAAGGGAAAATTAATTCCCGACCTGATTGGGAGGGGGGGCGCGGGGGGATCTTTTAGCCGCAGACTTATTTATATACCTGCAAGGAGTAGAAATATTAAAGCCAGACAATAACAAAGAAAGCAGATCTCAGTAAGTACATCTAGCTAGCTCAGCGAGACAAAAAGCAAGCTTATAAAATGGTGCACCTACCACTCCAAGCCCAGCGACAGTTGCGGATCCTGCAGACAATGACATGATGCAGACATGAACATCAGTATACCATAGGACATATTTATTTGTTTGTTTGGCAAAAGCACATCTTGGCTAAAATTTCAGACAATAACTTTATATATATAACAAGGCATCGTTTCTTGCAATTAATAAAACACAAGCCTATGTATTCATAGCACAGTAGAATGCCACCCACTAATGTCCTTAATGTAGAAATCGTCCCTTCCCCGAGCCTGCGTGGTCGTATTTACAAACTGATCATTTAAAAAAAAATCCACTTACAACACGTGTAGCCAATTACTGTAGCTCTTAATATAGCTCTATAAAACAGTCATTAGCAACCAGAAATGCTGCCCTCCTTTCTCCCGCTCCCTCCCTTCCCCTCTCCTCCCCTCCTAGATCATTGCATCTCTTGGCACAATGCATAAGATTACCCTTAACTGGATCCTATTAAATAATTCAATGGTGGCGGTGTAATTTTGGTTGGAAACTGCACGGATTTCCAAGTCGTGACTGTAAAAGTGAGTAATGTGCGCTGGCTGCGTCATGGCTCCAGTCACAGATGGTTCCAAACTGAGCAGAAATCGTGACTTCGACTTGAGACGTCCCCTCTACATGAAAAGACCATCCAATCAAAACGGCGTCAGGGGGGCAGCTGGACTCCTCGGATCTCGCTTTCTCTTTGCTCTCCCATCTGTGTGTGCGCGCCTGTATATATATATATATATATGTGTGTGTGTGTGTGTTTATTTATATATTTACGTATATATATATATATATATAATGTGTGTGTATACACATACACACATATATATACACACACAACAACAAGTTGCAGAAGGGGAAGGGAGTGGAGGGGTTAATCTTGGGGAATCTTCTGCACTTAGCAAGATCGTGACCCTCCCACACAGTACAGTAACTTATATACATACCTGGAGGAAGGGATGCTTTGCTTTGGGCTTCCTAAAAATATTTGGTGATGGCTGCACCCTCCAACATGCTCAAAGGACCGGACACTGATGCACCCGCAAAGGTAAGTGATGGGGGTTTAAAACTTTTTAATATTGTGGTCAGAATCCCCAACTCTGCAGTCAGCCCGGGTGTTCGGTTGATTCTACTGGAGTTTCTAAAGCAAGCTGGTGGTGTTCAAAGCAGTCCGCAGTGTGGCTAGCAATACTTTTTAGGGAGGATGTAGGGGCGCATAGGTGGTTTGTATCTAGGAGTGTGTGTTGTGGTTCTGGTGATATTCTTGGTGTGAGTTTCGTGTGCCATTACAGCTGATAAGGCAGGAACTTTGTGTCTCTGCACCTCATGTTGGAGCGTGTATATTGATCAGTGACAATATTTTCAGTGTGCGAGCAGACAAGAGGTTAACTTCCAAGTTCTTGAGTTATTGTTAGTTCTGCGAGTCCTATTCGATCTTCTGTACGATTTCTTCTTTAACTTGAGTAGTAACCCGGCTGATGCATGGAGAAAAATTGGACACTAATTTGCCTTTATTCTGCTGCTGATAGGCACTAGCGGGGCTACTAATTTCCAGCAGGCTTTGTTCAGAAGATCTCTGGAGTAGTTCAGTGACACATCCATGGAACTTTTATTAACTGAAAAGGTGGATTTCCTATCTCTTTGCTTGGGCTGAGTTGAAGCTTGGAAGTCACGATGGTATTAATAGTTGGTGATAAGTGGAAAGTAGGCAGTTTCGTGTCTCTTCCCTCCCTCTTCCCCCTCCCGTCATATCTTGGGTGCTCACTCTACTGATGAATTGATATTGGTGGCATACATTGGCCATTGCTGGGTGGCAGCATCAGCATAATTTGCTGACAAATGCCCTGGATAGTTTTAGATTACTTTAGCTTCCTTCATTGTCATTAGACGTTGGGCATCTCATTTTCTTAAATATACCTGGAATTAATTGCTGTTTGGATGTATTCATAATCCAGGTCCTCTCTTGATTTGATTTATTATAATTTAATTGTGTCTCTTTTGTTCTGGGATTGCATGGCAACACTATTGAACGTGCTCTTGTCTAGGATTTGTTGAATAATTAGAAATGGAAATGTTTCTCTCTTCCCCCCTCCTCCACTCCCCCTTTTGAAAAAAGGAAATGTGAGGCGTCTCCTGATTGGTGGGTGACGATTTTAGTCCGCACCAATGAGCTGTCTGCTTGGTCTCTATTTATTTAGTGCTCAGGGGGAGAGTTTTCTCTTTACGCAGCGCCTGTGCACAGCGCTAGACCCTCTGCTCGGGAGCAGAGAGATGGGGGGACATCCGAACTCTACCTTGCTCACAAAGCCCCCAGATCCTGCAAGCCTTGGCTCCCAGCTCCTTGATGGGAGGGGGAAAGAGGAGGGCAAGAGGGGCCCAGTGTGATGGGGATAGGCTAGGGGAACCCCCCCTCCTTCCCCACCGCTTCCTCTCCTGAGTTGGGTACATCGCCTTGGGTTTGGAGAGGGACTTGGTCGGGATGGAGGGGGTGGGGAGGGATCCTTGTGTGTCTGGGAAATGATCAGCCGATCGCCTTTGGGTCGTGTGGATATTTTGGTGGCAGCCGGATGGATGGATGTAGGAAGCCGCAGGAGACTGTCCTTCGCGAATCTTTTTGCGGTCTGGGCTTGCTGTATATAACTACCTAGCCGGGAAGCCCTTACCCCAAAAAGCATTCGCGGAGGGCGCATTCGCCGAAGGAGCAGCAGCTGCGATCGCCGAGCCTTGGACTTACCTAGACTCTCTTGGCTTCTTTACCTTCCCCCTCCCTCCTCAATCCAGCCCCCGGCCCCAACCCTTCCGTCCTGTGTGTATATATGGAAAGAAATAAACACCCTCTCCCCTTCCCCACCCCGCTTGGTCACCAAGACATTCAGTTCTTCACCCGCGTCTGCTAACCTAACTTTTTAATCGACTTTTGCCTAACGGGGCGGATCACACGTTTATTCGGGTCATTTTATTGTTGATTTTATTTCATTATTTTTTCGTAAAAAAAAATAAAAAATATAATAAAACTTCCCAAAAGTTCTCAGCCCCTCCTCCCCCCACCCCCAAGGATTTTTTTAAAAGGGGATTTTTAGTGGATCGAAATGATTTAATTACAAAAAAAAGCCCTGAAGCGGTTCATTAAATTGCCTCTTTAGTCGGGAGATTGGGTTTATTCCGAGGTGGGGAGGGGGGAATTTTCTGGGATCACCCCATAAAAAAGGGAGGGAGGAGGAGAGGGAGGCGCACGAATCAGCCGCGGTTTGGGGGAGACCCCAGTTACCAGGAGATGCACCATGGAAGCGCTTGCCAAAGGCGCCTCCCTGCACACTTCCAACCTGATTTTAGGCAACTTGCAGCCCGTTGATTCCCCAAATCATCCTTTCCCCAACACAAAGTGGCCCCGAAAGGGGTAAAAAAGGCGGAATCCGGGGGAAAACCCAGCCGAGGCGATGCTTTTGGGCGAGGTGATTGCAAGCGAGCAAAGCAGCATCAGCACCAGCTCTCTGGCTCTGAAACTGCCTTGTTCCAAGCACACAGCAGTGAGAGCATCTATAGAGGAGTTAGGAAGGCTGCATTCCTTCTCTTTGCAGTAAATACCAGGGCGGATTCCGTGGGCAACAAATCAAACCCCCCTCCCTAATTGCTGCCCACAAAAAGAAACACGATTTTAAAAAGTAGACCCGTGCAGATCAGCCCAGGGAAATAGACAGGAGCTGAGCAGCAAGTTGGCAGTGGAGTGCCCGGCTGACGCAAGACAGGGCCTGTGGTTCAAACGTCTGCAATTTTTTTTTAAAAAAGGATTATTATCTAAGATCTGAACTGTTAAAAACCACCAGGGTTCCCCTCCCTGCACCCCTCTAGCCGGCACAGAGGGGGATCCGGCTCGGAAATGACTGGCTTTGTATCTGAAAAAAAGTCTGCATTGAAGACACACAGGGCGAGGAGCACAACCGAGGCAAAGAGCTAATATTTCTCCAGAGATAAAAGATATTTTGAAGCCCTAGTTGTGCTTTATAAGAGAGTGAAAGGCTGGCTAAGGGATAAGCAGGGAAACAAGGCGAAAGCAAAAGCACCTCGCTGTTTCCCCCCACCCCTACCCTAGCCAGGACACGTAACTGGCTTGGTGAGAACAAAGGTGGAAAAGTCACAATATCTTTCAAACAGACTTGCATATTTCCAATTGTTTGCCCTCTCCCCCTGGGAAAAATAATGTTTGTCCTTTCCAATCGCCAGCAAACCTCTGTCCAGGGCTTTATGCACGTGAGCATCTTTTAAAGGGAGAGACAAGGTTTCAGGGGGAACTTAGGGGGAAAAAAGGAGTGATGAGACGGATCAGCAAAGATCAGGCTATGGAAACATCTTCACCATTTGCTACCTAGCCTGACCCAATAGAATTTAAACCAAAGGTGATTTTTTGACAGATCAGAAGCGAATGTAAATCCGAGCCACCGTGGTTTAGATTCACATCTCTTTACATTGCCAGCCAACTGTTGCTACCATTCTGGGGACTGCTGCTGCAAGAGTGTGAACGGGGACTTCTCCTCTCAGCTACATCAGGGGGCTACTCCCAGGCTTTGCTCTCCTGCGTAGGAACCAGTGAAAAAGAAAACCGGGGCATTTGTTTCTCCCCCTCCTCATTTATCTTTTGGAAGATTTCCTTTAATTAGTGGAAAGTTGGAAACTTCCATCAGCCCTGATCATTAAAACAGCAGCTGCAGCAGCCTCCACATAAAGGCTCGGGGGCTGCACCTTAAGAAACCTTTCAAATACCCCATTCCTAAACTTGACCAACCACAAAAGCAGCTGCGGAAAGAGGCACCTTTTGGATCGATTAGATTCTCCTAACGGATTAATTTGCAGCTTCTTTTAAAGGGTTATAGTTATTGATGGTTTCCTCCGCCTCTTCCAGACAGATACCCACTTCACAACATTCCTTTCACTCCACTAAGGAAGTAAAAGGCCTCACTCTTATACTATACAGTACAGTCTTGTCTATTTCATTTCTCTATGAAAAGCAACAGCTAAACCCGCCCGCCAGCTCAGGCTAATGCTGGTTTTAAACTCCCTGAAGTTACGAGGTGCAGTTGCTTTAGCAAGGGAGTGGGTCGGGAGGGTGGGGGCATTCCTGACCTTTACAGCTGACTGTTTTGCATTGAAGGGTTTGCTTGATTTTATTTTTTGAATTAATATGAGTGTTAAAGGGGAATCTGGACAGATTCAGATCTGGCCGTAGGCAGCAAAAGTGTTTCACTCCTACATTTCATGGCTACTTTTAAATGTCTGACTTATCAGAGCCCAACTCTCGCTAACACAGCCTGGGTGTCTCCGCAAAAGCGAAGGTGAGTCAGGAGGATGCGCACAATTCCTCGCAGAAAGTGAAGTTCAAAGCCTCGGGGTGGGAGGGGATGTCTGCGCCTTTCCCCCAAATGTTTAGCTAACGTGCTCTGCATTCACTTAATGTGCTGTCGATCCAGCAACCTTCCCTGCTGGGTGACATGGTCTTTGGGTAAGTTTCGGGCATTAGTGTCCTGTTGAACCCAGTGCAGGGAGACGAGAACTACCCCGCTGCTTCTTACTGCATAGACACAAGTTTTAAAAACCCTCTGATCTTGCTGCTCTCTTCTTTAGCCCCTCTGCGTGATGTGCAGTACACATGTGTGACGGGTGTCTGTGTCTCTCTTTCAGGCTGGCCTAGACGAGCCTCTGCTAAAGGCTACTCGAAGGTTCAGGATCCTAGTCAATGGAACAAGAGGAAGACTCGAGTGCCTTTAAGACCAGGTGAGAAACACACAGCAGAAGCTGCCGGCACGAACCCAGTTATCACTAAAGGTCACATAAGCTACACAATCCCGTCATTCTAGATCCATTGGACAGATGCATCCCTGGTGTCACCCCATTGGTGTCCCGGGCGTTACACCAGCCTCATCTCCTACGGCCAGTATTAGTGCTCACGGTTTTCTATGGCAGTAACAGGTGGCAGGAGATGTAGGGTAGCTCGGCCTGCAGCCAGGTTACCGTTAATCAGCAGGGTCGCTATTAAAAACCAAGGGGGCGTGGAGGGGTGTGTTATAGGGGCAAGCTTCCAACGTAAGTTAGTTCCAGTGACTTGTAGGGAGCTCCCACCTCTTAATTCAGTCCGGAGTGTTTCTCGTATAGAAGAAAAGAGAATTCCCTGCCTGTGTTCCACCCCGTCCTCCGAGCCCAGGGCCTCTGTTTGAACGTGCCCTCAGCGTCTCCATTAACAAACCAAACCACGTCCAAACGCCTCTCAGCGCCCCGCAAAGTTAGAGCTGTTCCAAGCTTTAAAAGGAGCTCGAATCCCCAGTGTTCCTCCCGGAGCTCTCCTCCTCTTTGGGCTCATCTAAAGAACCGAACCAGAACCGATTCTTGTGTGCAGCACCACTCTGTTGTGTTACAGCGAAGTGTGTGTGTTTCTAATGACCTCCTCTCCGTGGCTATGACAAGATGGAATGCTGGAGGCCTACCTAGGCAGTCCTGAATAAAAACAGTACAAAGGGGGAAGAAGCAGCAGATAAATATAGAGCTCTAAAAGCAGCAAAGAGTCTTGTGGCTGGATTAGAGCTGGATTTCAACTTCACCTCAATTTCCCCTTTTTAAAAATCAAAATTAAATCAACTTTTCCATTAACTGGTAAATCCCCCTTTTGAATAATTTTCTGTATTTCCTTTTTATACAAAAAATTGCAACATATACATAATGTATAATTTTTTACTTAATTTTACGTATAACTTTTAAACCTGTTACATCAACCATGACCGTGGGCTAAACCCTAGCTCATCTTCTGCAAGTGAGACTTCACACAATGAATCAAGCAAGTCTTGCCCTCCTAGCAGGCCTACTTACATTATTGCTTTACAGGAGTATAGTTCCAAAATATAATAGTCTCATTCTCATTTATACTGTCACCACCCCAGCCCTGAAATGCGGCCTTAACATGAGTGCAAAGGTAATTTACAATGAGCTGGCACAAGGCAGTGGGCATGTTCATAATAAAGGAGGAAAGTTTAGGTTCATGGAAAGAATTTAAGACAATAATTGAAAAAGGCTAAAATTTCTCTTATAATGTTTTCCTAAACTACCATCAAATTGATTTGTAGAAAATCTACTATTTTGAGTAAGAAAAAACTCAGCTAGTAGCAGGAAGGAATCTTTTCATAAAATTTCATACAATATTAAACAACTATCTTAGCTTCTTCATTCATTAGTGAATTTCTTTTCAAACCCATATGTCCAAAGTCTGCAGGTCTTTTAGTTTTAACCATGTAGGTTTTTGATTAATGCTGAGAGAGTTGGCATGTTATTTATGTATAGATTTGTAGTCGTGATGTAGAAACATACTGGTCAGACTTATTCATGAAAAAAAACAACCCTTATTTTCCTTCATTTACAATAAAAAACTCTTGTTCTGTTTTAACATTCAGGGACATAATATATTTGAGTTATAAGTAAAAGACTCATCAATGAATAATTGTAGCAAAGTGTCTTTTAATTGACTATATTTTGAATTCTAAATCCCAGTAAAGGTGATGCAGGAAGGCTTTTTGTTAGAAGACCATTTCTGATATTCCATTTTGGCCTCTTATGTCATACAAGGCTATTATCATCACCCGTATAATATACAATTTGCTGTAACATAACAAAATGTCCTCCTTTGTAAAGGTGCCATTATGGACCGGTCTCATCACAACTTTGGGGTTATCTTTTCTACATGACTGGGGACAAACATGTCTTTAGGCCACATAAGGCCTAGCATTGCTTTCCTGATATCCCTTAATTTCTGTTTTTGCAATAAACATTTCTGCATATCCAAATATAGGAGGGACAAGCAGATCATAGTAGTTAGAGATAGAAAAGGCTTATTAGATCCTTGAGTACATACCCCTGCCAGGCCAGCATATAATCTCCCATGAAAAAGGACATATCAAATATTAAACTGTCACTACACTTAAGACTGGTAAAAAGACCCAGGAGTACATTGCAAGGATCCTGGGGTGAGTGCATGTTAATTTGTGTCTGTCAGCATGCTTAATACAATTATATAAAGGCTAAGGGCCTCTGAATGCAATTTCTGCACAAGGCCTCTGAGCCTCCTGTATCACTACCACTTAGACACCAGGAAATACCTCAAGCCCCACCTGCTAAAAAACTGCTATGTGAGTAATAAACTGCATGAAATAGTGATTGACCCCCTTTTTGCCCCCTTCCCCCCATCACCAGACTTTTATTGGTATTTGAATCATTTACAGATTACCTATAGGTCAGTCCCAATTCGTTCTCTTTTAAATAGATTATTCTACTTACAATCATTTGGCTACAATGCTACTCAAGAGTTGGGTAACTATGGTGTGCTGCATGCAGATTTGTAAATAAAGGCTTTCCAAAATAGGATGCTCAGAAATTAACATTTACTATTATTATTACAATTGGGGGGAATCTTTTTTGTTGTTTTTGCAGTTTTTGATAACTTTGAATTCCTATTGAAAAGCTACTAATCTCGTATTTAATCAAGATATTTATTATATATATTTACTCTCTGAGACTTGTACACAAAGTAATCTTTTTGGCTTTTACACTTCTAGACATACTCCTGGTTATTTTTTTTTCCTCCTTCAAATGAAAATATTTGTCTTTATCCTTTCTAATAGACATGAAAACCTCACCTTGTTAGTAGGTAACGACCCTGCTGGGGAATGTTAAGTAGATTCTGCTGACTCACTTAGGGTGTCAGTACTAGGCTTTTTTTTTCCCAAAAAAATATTCCCAGCGTGGCTGCCACCAGTTCAGTTTCACCAGTGGAAATACTGGGGTGCAGGGCTGTATGATGCAGTGCTTAAAATACAGGGAGTCACCAATACGTTGTCTATACTAGGGGTCATACCATTACGATCCTTGGTTAAGCTGAACCAGTGGTAGCAATGGTGGGAAATTTTAGCAAACAGTATGTTCTTGCAGATAGCTCATTAATCCCCAGTATAAGGGAGATGGAAGAGGACATAATGCATGGGCTGAGCAGTCTTGAGAGAGGAACCCTGGGAGCAGCCAAGCCCGAGGAAAAGACTTGGGCTGGATTTTGTGTTGTTTCACTTTGATTTCCTTTTGTGAATAAAAACAAACCCCAGAAAGGAAATATATTCTGACCCACTGCGAGTTGTGTGGACTTTGTTTGGCGCTGAGAAGGAAAGTTGCACAGTATTTAAATGTAGACAGTCTTCTGTATAAGTGACATGGTATCCTGCAGAAAAATACACACAGGTGCATTGATGGCTAAACAACAAATATATTGAGTATATTTCAGTAACTTATTTTAATTCCAGGTAGTCAAAGCTGACTAGTTTATAGTAGATAGCTACAAAACTTGTCTGTGTAAATCAAACTTTTCCACTTAAAAATCAAAACACAGAAATTGCAGTCATATATTTTACAGCAAATTCATTGGTACTGTTCTGATGGGTTGTGAAGGACAATAGAAGCTGCTTTATTAATTATTCTTTTTGCACACATAGAAATGAATCACAGCATTAGCATGACATGAGTTTTATTTTCAATATGATCTTCCTTATCCTAGAACAAGCCTGAAATTGTAACCAGATGGTGTCCCGCCCTGCCTCCAACCATCAGGGTTCCAGTCCCCAGGGCAGTTAACCACAGGCAGAATTTTCAGGTGTGGTGATGACTGTGCATATCTCCACATGTACAGAAGCAGTGCCATGTATTGGGATCATTTGGGGGGGAGCTGTATTGCCTCCTTGTGTTAAATCACTTGATAAAAACCCCAGGAGAGCAAGTGTCCTTGTCAAGCGGTCAGCTAGTGGCAAGGTGTGACTTTCTGTGTATGCATTGTCACCACTAGGTTGTTGCATTATGAGCTCCAGTGTGCAAGCAGCCCACCCCATTCCCAAGCAGGAAAACAGGAGGATTGGCAGGCGGGTGGTAGAGAAGGGAGGCAAACGTTATACTTTTTTGTTATATTTAATTCCAGCAATTTTCCCCCTTTAAAGCTCCTCTGAGCTTCATTTGGCATTTTGAGAGACCCCTTATTCACTCCCTATTCTTCCCTAACCCCTCACTGATAGCAACTATACCACCCGTGAGGAGCCTAATTGGTCCTCCCAGTGCAGTCCATTTGTTAGCTAGAGGGAGACACTGAAGTGGTTACTGAAAGTTTTTCTTGATAACTGGGAGTAGGTGGCTACTGTTAGGCAGGTATCTTTTTAGAGGACAAAGCACTCAGGGTTGCACCAATCTCTTGGTCAAGTGGCCAGTAAGCTCTTTATTAATGATAAAGACGGGTGTGGCCAGGGGAAGAATTGTTCCTTTGTCCCCTTCTGTAAGTGAGCTGTAAGTAAACAGACTAGAATAATGATATTTTAAATCAGTTAGGCTAAAGTAGGCAGAAAAATGACCCAAGGTCACTAGTGGGAAATTCTGAATGTTTTCTGCTTGTATATAAACTTTTATTGAAAGTAGAAATCAGAGAAAATATCTTCTGAGGATGTTATTTTTTAATGGAAACATTTTTTAAATTGAAAGAGGAAAAGGGAAACAGATTTGCTAGATGCAAATTTCATGCAACTGTTACAGGACTCACTGCTGCTACTTTTCCTCACGGAAGAATCCATATGCACTCAAGTTGTTCCAATTAAACCTACCTGGGGAAGGAAGGGCTTCAGGATCAGACCCCCTCCCCCCCCCAAATACTTATACTTGTCCCTTTAGCAATACACTCTGCAGATTTGATTTCTTTACTCTAGGAAATATTAATGTTTTATGACAGAGGGAGCAAGGCCCACACCCATGGAAACATATATGCGTGTCATCCATAATGGTGGAGGCACAAAAATGGAAGCCAATTTTCAAGTTGGTATCCACCTTATATATAGGCAGAAGAAGGGAAAGTGGCCCGAAGGAGAATGGTTGTGATCATATAGGGAATGAATGACACACAGCATCCACTCTGGAAAAAAAGGTCAGCATTTATCCAGAGAGGAAGACAGGTAAAAAAGGCCAGTTAATAATGAGAAAGGGTGGGACGAAGCAGTCAGCAGCCAATTCTAACCGTTATTTAACCTCAGTATACAGAATGTAAAGTCAGCAATGTTATTTTAACATAAGTAACCAGAGCTGCATGCATCCAATGAAAGATACAAAAGCCAACAATGAAATGTCTTTATGCTCTTGCCGTTCTCTGTCTGGAATGCTCATCTGGTGACTTCCTGACATTCTTGATGTTTGGAGGAGCTGCTCATCTCCCGTCTGACAAAATTATGCCAGTTGCTCATCCTTTTCTGGTTCCCCCTTTAAATATCCTTAATTACTGTGTTGTTTTAATTTATCCCAGCGCATGGAGCTTTACAGAAAAAAATCTAATGAGGTCCCTGCCCCGAGGAACATGCCATCTAAGGCCCCAATCCTAAACTTGGATCTGCGTGGGTGGACTCTTGTTTCACATGCAAGCATTCACCTCTGCAGATCTGATTGCAGGATTGAGGCCTCAGTTTGACATATAACAGAGTAATAACAACAAGCCACAAAGTGTGTTTGTGGTGAGAGCTGGAGGGGAACATGTGAGTTAAGGAAACAGGAGAGATGCCACAAAACATGGGGTAGGGGCACACAGCTTTGGCACACAGCTTATTTTTGTAAAACATTTTGTAACTCTCCCATCCCCTGCAATCCAAAAAAAGTAAAGACCCGACACCTCTACATGCAAATTTATTTAAAAATCTGTCCAACATTAATTCCCAAACCAACCCTCACCAAAGCAACAACCTTCCGCCATGTAGCCTTATCCAGCTGCAATATGTCTGCCAGCAAAATACAGTATGATGTAGGTGGCATAATAAATGCAACTCATTGGCATAAGAGATGTCTCATCATGCTTATTTTCCATTTCTTTCCCTCTTTTTCTCCTTCCATTTTCTCCCCCCATTTCCATTTCCTGTTCCTGCTCCCTAACTCTCTCTCCTTCCACCCCATCTCTTTCCCTCTCCCTTGGCATCTTCCCCAATTTCCTGGAATGCTATTACTGGAGAGGGCCCTCAACAGATTCCTCTGTCACCCAGCTCCTCCACTTTTGTTCCCTGCAATGCATAAGATGAGCACTCATGTCAAATGCAGAATGGGAAGAGCTGGCATGCAGGGCACGAAGCACAGGAATCAGCATGAATCTGCCCAGCAACAGCAGAAGAATCTGTCCAAGAGCTTGCTAGATGGAGTGGCCAATCTTCTTCCACATGCAGTCCATCAGAGACCAGAAGGGAGGTAGCAGGGTCTTTAGATATAAGCATGAAGGAGCGCTCTATGTACCGGAGGGTTTTGTACTAGTACTCATCAAAATCATTGTCTGACTACGTCCCAGGTTATTTAGATTGGCATATGCAACTGTGTGTGTTGCAAGCACCTAGCACTCTGCAGGTAATATGACAGGTTAGAATGAATCAGCTAGCAGCAATACATTGCTGATGGCATTGAAAATGGTGATGTATATCCAGGACCATGTGGTCTAGGGTGACCACCCAACCCTTATTTTAAGATGTATTGAAATGTATTAAAACTGATAATGTGTCATTTTGAACATTAAATTAATGTTTATGATGATTGCATTGTATACTTGAGGGCAGTAGAAATGCACACTTGAGAGAAAAATATATAATATGGTAAGGGAAACGGTGTTTCCCTAAAATGTCCCTTAGAATGTCCTTTATGTTTCATGTGGTTTTCTCTTATTCCCAACTGACAAAGGTGGTCACCCTATGTAGTCTCTATTTTGTGATAGGTTTAGGAATGCAAGGGATGAATGAAGAATCCAATGCACTTATAGAGAATGCATTATTATGCATCCCATTATTACATCAGTATTGATATGTGTGTATAAAATAGATATAATATTATGATAAAATTGTGGGAAAGGATCAGATTTTAACTGAATGAAGCAAGATAATTCAAAATGTAAGTCACTCATTTGTGCCCTGTGCTGATAAAGTTTGTGTTTTGTCAGGTCACCCATTATGCTCCGGGCTCCTAATACCAGGATTTACTACTAGGTTGAAATACTTAAGTGTGATGGCAGAGATGGAGGGGCAGGGGCCCAGTTGTGAAGTTGACCCCAGCTGGGAGTTTTAAGCTCAGAGAGTGTGCAGGATCAGGCACATAGTACTGTGACCAACAATGTTCTCTTAAAGCAACCATGTCAACATCTTTTAAATCCATCATTTTGTTTAGTTTAAAAACAAAAAGAGTGTCTGGAGAAGGGCTACATGCCTTGACAGGAAAAGGCATGTTCTCCTGATTTAAAAAAAAATAAAACCATTTCTTTTTCATATTAAAATGTTTACGTGTGGTGTTAGAAAGCCAAACACAACAGATTTGTACTTGTAGACGATGAGGAGGAGGAAAATGGCTAGTCAGTGAAAAGGACTGGCTGATTTTCACTGACCAAGCTGAGTGAAATGGGACAAGTAAAATAAATAACATACATGGCGAGATATCGTATTAGATGTATTTAATACTTTCAGTTTTGATCATCTAAGATTCTATTAGCCACAAAGGTTATGATAAAAGCAGTGAAGAGTCCTGTGGCACCTTATAGACTAACTAATTGCTGCTTTTACAGATCCAGACTAACACGGCTACCCCTTTGAAAGGTTATGATAGTTTAAAAATATGAATTTTAAGTTGATATAATAACTTTAACATAAGCTTTAATTCAGATCAGATTCCTTTTATTTGTTGGTATGTATGTGTGCTTATGTATGTATACATATAAATATTAGAGGGTTGTGTGTGTGTGCGTGCGCGCGCACCCACGCACATAAAACACACACGCATAGATAATATGAATAATAAAGAAAAAATGTAATCACCTCCCCGAGAGCCAAGAGTTCTAAGAATTTTTAAAATATGTACTACTTAGTCACCAGATTTCATTGTATGCAAATAAAATTATAGGCAATTTCATAAATAAATATCTGTTGACTTTTTAAGGCACATCCAGTATTATTTACCCTGCAGTCAGGAACAGCATGTTTTAGTCTATTATATCTTGGTTTATAGAATTAAGCCTTTTAAAAAAATTATATAATAACCTGTGATTGGCTGTGTTTCATACAACAGATAGTCAGGATTTTTGTTTTTTGTTTGGTTTGTTTTAACCCTGTTTTTAACCAGATAGCCAGTAGAATATAGTCTCAACATGGCAGCTGTACATACCTGCAGCTAACCCCATGATACAGACCTTTATCCCCCTTTTTGCAAACACTGCAGCTATTTCTCTAAATAAAGTAACTTCAGCCTGGTCCAGCAAGTGCTCACATTACCAAATGGAGTGCTAATTATTCTGAGCTGTCATATAATAGGACTCAGCCTGTCCATAATAGGACTTCTCCCAGTAGTAAGCACTGCTCTTAGAAGTAAGTGTTTGCAGGATTAGATCCTTTTTTTAAAAATTTACATTTTTTTCCCCTTTCTCCCCTCAACCTGCATAAAAATCTCTCAACCATGTTGAAAATTAAGCTCTTTCTAAGTTTCAGTTTAACGCAAATGATCATGTTCTGAGAGTGGAGGAAGACTTTTAAATACATCACCTATTGTAGGCATTTTTATTGTTATTATTTGTAACTGTTTCTGTAGAATTTAGTGCTGGTAAAAGACAGCGCATTGGCGGAGCTCAGTGTTCACATCCTCAAAAAGCCCAGCAGCAGGAGAAACTCAGGCTTCGCCTTTCCTCTGCTCCATGCTATCCCTTAGCTATGTGCCTCAACTCTAAGTTAGAGGAACAACCTTTGTGGGCAAGCGGGGAGTTCAGTTTCCCAGGGCCTTGCTGCTGAGACTGCCTAAAAGGGCCAATTAGTGCAGCTGTGATGGAGTTTTTTTATCTGGACACTTATCCACTGGGAACTGGGCTGAGACCCACCAAACCCCTGTCCCACAGGCTGCAAATTCTTTTGTTTGTTTGTTGCTCTGATCATTCCTGGGCAAACTAGATTTTTCCCAATTTAATTTATTTTTTAAAATAAAAAGCCGGTGTCCACATGAGAGCAGAGATGCTACTTTTCAGCACTCAGTAAACTAAATATGGCCAAGTAATAATCCCTTGCAAATAGGGATCTAATCAGTGATACCCATAACAGACATGAACACAAAAGGCTTGGTAACCTGCTGAAATATATCTGTGTGCATAATATAGTCATTTAACTTCACATGTTGTTCATGGCTCATGGACCCAATTCTGATTCCACTGAAGCCATTAGCAAAGGTCCCTTAGACTTGTATTGGAACAGGATTGGCTCTATAGCAATCACTTCTTGCACTGAAATTCAATTATTTTAACCCATTTTACTATATGTTTTCTTCGCTTTCACTTATTTGATCTTTATTTATATATACACAGTAGAATACTCTTAATTTGGATATTTCACTTGCTGTCCCAATTTAAGTAGGAATCCCAGTTAAGAGAAGATATCTTTTTAAAAAACAAAATCTGACAAGGCCCGAAAGAAACCACTGTACAATGTAAAAATGATATTCACTGCATTTCATCTTTATTTTTTATTGTCATCTTAATGTGGCTGCTTCTGAGTGAAAAGATCACAATGTAGAATTTCATAGCTCTATAACACCTGGTTAAACACCACTTAACCCATTTGCACCTGTTAAATATGTCCCCCAGTAAGTGAAATTTTTGCTAATACTGTCCCAGGTAAACAATGGACATTCCCATTTACTGTCATTAAACTAAATCAGTCTCTTGACTCATTCTAGTTAAGGAGATTTCCTGATTAAACATGCACTGATAAAGTTGAGTATGTTGTACGTGAATGTGTGTACACATGTGCATGTGTATGTACATGTATGCTGGTACGTGTGTATGTACAGATATTTTCACTAGCTGCAGAAGTTAACAAATGGCATAAAATAAATCTATTATCTATTTATCTGCATACAGTAGTTTCAGTAGTTTAGGAGAATGTAAAGCTGTTGAGGAAAATTGCAAGGAGTAATCATACAAACTGAAATAGTCATGCCAAAAAAGACCTGTCACAAAATCACTGACGTTCCAACAAAAAACTTGGGAATGTAATATTGCTATGCACCAAACCTTGCTCACCTAATTGATTCAAAGCCTGATCCAAAGCCCATTGAAGCCAATGGCAGTCTTTCCACTGATTTAAATCGGCTTCGGTTCAGGCCCTCCAGCAGCCCCATTCATTTCAGTGAAATAACTCATCAGTTAGGTGAGCAGGATTTGGGCCTTAAAGTATATATCCAAAAGCAAAGTATTTTACACATTTGTGTATATACCTCACAGTGTGTGCACGCGCATGTACATTAGCTGTGCACACAAACATACATCCCCAGCTGGGTATGAGAAGGAATGTTATAGGGCTACCATCTCCTCACTATGCAAAAGTGTAATTTTTATCCGAGTGATGGGTGTCATGCGTGCCTCCACAGGGAAAGCATACTGTAGAGTAGTTCTTGCTGCTTTTTCTCCTGTCTCAGTTGGAATGGTTTGTCCTTGAATATTAGAAAGATTTTGTCGATCACCTCACATCATGATTTTTTTTTCTTGGAAACGTACTGTAATGTCACAGGGACAGGTAACATGAAGTCACGAACACTTATCTGCAAAGCGTCTAACATGCCAAAGGAGAAATATTATCTGAGATAGTATATAAAGCCACTCAGGAACAAATCCTGCTTGCCTGCTTTACCTGAGCTATCCTGATGAAGCTCAATAGTTTAATTTGAATTATGGATCTAAAAATACTTCTAAGTTTCAAACCTAAATTTTTCGTAGACATTACATCAAATAACCAAAACTGCATTTATATTATTATTATTATTTGTTTATTTATTTATTGGTCAAAATTTCCAGGCCAATTAGTTTTAGGAGCCTAACTTCAAACAACCACATTTGAAATTGTTGCCTATTGTTTGTATTCTTATTTAAAGCACCATAAATTTTCAATAAATAATTGAATATAACCTTTGCCTTAAGAATAAAAATAACTTGAATCAAATCATTCTCACCATGTTACAGTGCAGGGGTGGCCAACCTGTGGCTCTGGAGCCACAAGCGGCTCTTCAGAAGTTAATATGCAGATCCTTGTATAGACACTGACTCCAGGGCTGGAGCTACAGGCGCCAACTTTCCAATGTGCCGGGGGCTGCTCACTACTCAACCCCTGGCTCTGCCCCAGGCCCTGCCACCACTCCACTCCACCCATTCCCGCCCCCTCCCCTGAGCCTGCCGTGCCCTCGTTCGTCCCCCAACCCAGAGCCACCTGCATACCAGGAAACAGCTGATCAGGAGGTGGGGGAAGGAGAGGGAGGCACTGATCAGGGGGCTGCCAGTGAGTGGGAGGTGCTGGGAGTGGGGGAGGGGAGAGACTGATGGGGGGCTGCTGATGTATTACTGTGGCTCTTTGGCAATGTACACTGGTAAATTCTGGGTCCTTCTCAGGCTCAGGTTGGTCACCCCTGGTACAGTGTATTATTTTCTGGTTCCAGAGGGAGGTTTAGGTTGGATATTAGGAAAAGCTTTTTCACTAGGAAGGTAGTGAAGCACTTGAATGGGTTACCTAAGGAGGTGGTGGAATCTCCTTCCTTAGATGTTTTTAAGGCCTGGCTTGACAAAGCCCTGGCTGGGATGATTTAGTTGGGAATTGGTCCTGCTTTGAGCAGGAGGTTGGACTAGATGACCTCCTGAGGTCCCTTCCAACCCTGATAGTCTATGATTCTATGATTCTATGAACATAACTCCTGTTAGCGCCTATAGAGTTATGGGACAACCCATAAAGGAGGAAACTTTAGTCAATTCCCTTCCTTTTAGGAATATATGTTTCTACTGTTTTTTGCAGATCTGAATAGTATAAGATGCAAAAATATATATTGAGTGGAAAAAATAAAAGAACTCTGTTTATAGTGACGTAAAATGAAAAGTGTGTCAATACGTCCCAATATAACAATTGCATTTCTGGTTTATATGGATTTTCTGCTTAGGGTGAAATCAGCTCCACTAGCATAAAGTAACTGGACTGTATATGGGATAAGTGCAAGTGATCTGGGGAGGTGATATCCACCTCCATGCAGAGGCTAGGACACAGGAATGGAGTGCAGCCTCTTATGTGGTTGAGATGCTAGTCCTAGGCTGCTATTCCAGCCACAGTTGCTCAAGGCATGGGGGCCACTGGATCAGTGTAAAAATAGAGCAGACATGGTTCTACACAACAGGAAGTTTTCATCATCCAGCCAACCACCGCCGCTTCCCCCTCCCCCCCCCCGATCTTGCAAACACTTAGACACACGAACATGTACAAAGTCCCACTGAGTTCCATAGGACTACACAAGTCCATTAAGTCACTGATATACCTAAGTGTTTTCAGATCAAGGCCCTAAGAGGACTTCACTATCCAATAGAAACAAAAAGAAAGACACTCAAAAGGAAACAAATAGAATAATCAAAACAAGGAAAGAGAATAAAACATAAATGAAATACTAAACATTTAATCTAGTGGGCTTATTCTGAAGTCAATGGACGTTCTGGATATGTGAGGAATGCAGCCTTGGTGCCTTTATTGGAAGGAATATTACAATAGTTTTATAATTTTTTTAAAAATTCAAACAAAATTGTAATGGAATCCCTGAGGATGTTATAAAGCAGTTCCTTAAGATAGGTGTTTGTGTAGCAAAAGTCAGCCTTAATGGAAATTTTACTTTGTATATATTTATTCAAAGGTCCACTATATGAGCAAAAGAATGTTTTGTGAAAGACAATGTGGTAAATGGTAAGTCTGCTAGGAATGATACAAATAGAAAACCTACGTATGTAAAGGCCAAATACTTCTAATTTGCCAAATGGCATTATTTGCCGTACACGTTTCAAGTAAATGAGATTATTTGTAAGAATTCGCAGAGCAGAAATTGGCCCTAAGAATTAATCTTGAGTTGAATTTCTTTTTAATACTTAAAAAAAAATTATAATGGGAGTGAGAAATAAACAAAAACCTTGCTATATCGTCCTTGCCACAGCAGTTCAGGAGATTACAATTATCGGCCATAGACTACATTATGCATCCCATCTGCAAGTGATGTCTGAAACAAAACATAAAAACAATGACCATCTTGCCTTGCTCATGTGAGTACAGTCCCATTGATTTTAATAGGAGTAGAATGAGGCCCACTGGCCTCAGAGGGACAACTCACATTTGTAAGGAAACCAGGGTTTGGCTCGATCATTTTTATTTGCAAACAAAAGTCTACAGCACATTTAGAACCAACAAGAAGGGTTTAGGATGAGTTTTTCATATGAATGTAACCAAAATTAAGAAGGAAAAATAATTCCTCCGAGGTAATACTGGAAGTTGAGTGATAAACAAGCTTGGATCAGAAGAAATTTTTGTCAAAGCATCAGATGTACTGCCATTTTATCACTGTTGCCTGTTAATATGAAGATTGTTAAATAAAGTTTTTTTATCCTCTTTTTTCCTGTTTTTTTCCAAAATAACAGAGATAATTTTCTTTCTTTTCATTCCAACATGAGAAACCAATTACAAAACAATTTTGCTGATGATAGTGAATGATGACATTTTTTTAACTTGTACAAACTACTAATTAACAATTTAGCCAACTTGCCTCTATTCGTTGACCATTCTAGCTAATCTATTTTTCATTGATCATTTTCAGCTGGAGTTTCTTTCTGGGTAATATCTGTGGCAGGTTTTCAGTTCCCTGTAATTCTAATCTTATATATTTCTGATTAATATTTTCCTTGGAAATATTTTTTCTTTTTAAATGAGAATTTTCCCTACCAAAATTTTACATTTATTTTTCAATACGATAAATACTTCATACTTGAGTTTATTTATTCTGAGGAATCACCTTTTGGGCATAACTATGCCAAAAGTACAAGGATGGAGTTTGAGGGCTGTGAGTAATTTTACTTTGGCAAGTAGCTTATTGAAGCCCATAGGACTACTCCTATAAGTAAGTGTTTGCAGGTTTGAGGTCTCGGGTAATATATTTGGATGAAAGCAGAAGGGAATAGCTGAAGATTTTAGGCCTGATTCCTTTGATTCTAGCTCCAGGTAAGGATCATCAGGAAATATAGCAGTGAATCTTGTGAAATTGGCATTGGTGCTTGATACCCACAATATACAAATGAGGTTTGTTTGGTTGCTTTGTTTTGAGCTTAAGGTGATCACTGAGTACCTGAGATCAGATGGCAATCAAACATCTAATGTACTGAGTTACATAAACTTAGGGCTAACACTTTGTAGCATCGAGAGATGCTGATCTGATTTGACTTATTCAAGGAACGTATATAAAGGAGCCTGAATCAGAAATTTGTCTGGTGTCAAAAAGATGAGTTAAAGTTGCATATTGGCCATCAACCTTTTTTCCTACCTTAATGAAACCATTGTTGTATTTATGGTGGTGTTCGTTAAGACTTGTATGATTTAGTGATTTTTAAAAATTTTATTTCTGTTTTCCCAAACACAGGAGAAAATAAGTAACCAGATAAGGAAAAATAATGGACATAGGTCTTGATTCTGCTCCTGTTGAATTTAACAGAAGCAGGATCAGGCCAACAGACTATTGTACGAAAGCAGAGGGCTGGTGTTATCTGAGACTTCATTTGAATACACAGAATATTTCACAGTCCAGAGGACAGATAACAGTATTCAGAGGTCTGTACTGTGGGCCAAAGGAATTTAAGGCCATTGTCAACAATATTAAAACACAAGCTAGGAGAAATCAATCTGTTTTTATAAGACACATTATGTGAGTGTGAGGTACTATGTGAGGTACTTAAGAAAAGGCAAATTGAGGTTGAAAAAATATAAATGGATATTAAGACATGTTGCTTGTGCACAAATGACAATTATGCAAAATAATCAAAATAATAAGGATCAAATTTTGTTCTCAGGCACATCCATGCCTCTCCCATTGACTTACGTGTCTGAGAGAAGAATTTAGCTTTACGTATTTTTCACCCCACCTGACACCTAAACAAAGATTATTTTCTTACATTTCTGAAGTGGTTTTCATACCAAAGGATCCAAAATTGATTTACACATATATACAAAGATGGCTTCCCTATTACTGAAGTACAGTTGGCCTTCGAGTTAAACAGGGTAGCTATTCAACTGTAAAAAGCAACAATAAATAATAGGTTCATTTCAGATACTAACGAGGGACTTTGCTAGCTGGTGGAATTTTATGTTGGAGACAACGGCCCGTTTAAAAAAAAGAGGCCAGAAAATGCTCTAAGTTGAGCATGTGTTGGAAGTGTCGCCTGTTCCTCCCACTCTTCTGATCGCTCCATATATTTCTCCTCCACTGCCCCATATACAAGGCCAGCCCCACTACAGAATGTTATGTCCAGTGGCTAGAACTAGGATTAGGAAACAGAACTCTGCCACTCACTGTGAGACATTGGGCAAAATGTTTAATGTCTCAGATGGTATGCAGTATTTAAATTACATGATTTTCAGCTGCATGGAAGCTTCAATAAGCAGACATACTTTGGGCGGACTAGCGCTAGGTGTGTGGCCACTGAATCACAGATATGGATGGATGTTTACTTGTTACAAATTGTTTTCTTATCTCACTAGTATAGCCTGCTAATCCCATCTGAATGCCCAGTTACAAACTACAACTTCCAAAGATTCCTTTCCAGAATAGACAGTTTTCTTTCTTGCCCTCCTCATTAACTATTGTTAAAGGTTCTCTGCAAAGGGAAAACATGGCCTTGCTTTGCTGCTATATGAAGTTGAAAAAATGCTATGCGTGAAAGATTTTGGGGTCCCTCCCCCACATATACACATGCATTTTTCACTTATTTTAACTGCTTGTTTTTACTTTATGAAGCATAAGGAAAAACAGCTCATATTTTTCCTGAGTTCACAGGAGGTCTCCTTAAGGGACCTGGAGAACGGAAGGGATGAAATGCTTAATCTTGAACAATGAGGGTTTTCTTCCTGCTGTTTGTTAAGAATGAAATAGATACTAGCATAAAAAACAACCCAAGAGCCTTACAAATCTGAATAAAGTCTATCAATCAAGTTTCACTTACTTGGCACCTGTGTTGTAGTTGTTTGTTTATTTGAATTATTGTAGTGCCTATGAGTCTTAGACAGTGGTCCCCAACCATTTTTGTCTGGCGGGCACCAGATGACGAGCCACAGAGGACCGTGGCGGCGGACGAGCATCCACCAAAATGCCGCCGACAAGTGGCAACGTCAATAGGCGGCGATGCCGAAATGATGCCAATAATCAGTGTCATCCAGAGGCGTTGCTGCCGAAATACCACCGAAAATCGGCAGCATTTTGGCGGCGACGCCTCTGGATGACGCTGCTTGTCAGTGGCATTTTGGCGGATGCTCGTCCGCCAGCCAGTACGCGGGCGCACTTAGACGCCCCGGCGGGCACCATGGCACCTGTAAGCACTGTGTTGGGGACCCCTGGTCTTAGACATGAACCAGGACCATTGTGCTAGATACTGTACAAACACAACACAAAAAGACAGATTATAAGATTAAAAGGGCAGGGACTAAGTATAAAACAAGAGACAAGAGCTGGAGACAGATGGAAAGGGAGTAAAAGGAAACAATGAGATAATATTTCTCAGCGTGATAGGCAGTGGTGATATCATGATCTCATTAACTCTTCAGTTGCCTATAGAATCTGTCAAGAAAAAGATGGTCGACAAAAACAGAATTTCTCACAGAAAAAAACAAATAAAGTGGAAGGGCACAAGCTTACTGTTTTTTTTTTGGAGTGCCTCTTTCATGCATTAGCTCAGATGTTTTCTTTGGTAATGGAAGCCATACTAGCTCTGAGCTAGGCTCTGCTCGGTATGGTGCTACTGTCTCCATTCTGGAATGTGTCTGGTCATCAGCTTTTTCAGTCTTTAGCTCACTCCCCAGTCATTCTCTGTTTGACTCAGTTGCTGTGTTTGGTGCCTTGCCACTTTGGTTTCCTTCCCTTTCCCTTGTTTGTTGTTGAGAACACTTTCCATAACTATTCGAGCCCTCCCTAGAAATTTGCCCTTCTTGAAATAAGATGCAGCATTATTGGAGCTGGGGATACGCTGAAATGGAGCTCTAAGGGCTGGCATTATTTGCTTAGAGAACCCAAAGCAACTGCTATATATGATCACAACTATTAATGGTTAAATATGAAGGGATGCCATACGCTGGATAGGAATGATGAGCTATTGTCATCACTGGTTACTATGCATGGCATGTTGCAAACAAAGCCTTTACAAGATAGAGATGTTTACAGCTATCTAAAACTTGTGAACACAAGTCAAGCTCATCCTGTGACCAAGACAGTGGTCAATAAGACCTTGAAACTGATGCCTCAGCTGCTGATGGAGAAGCAGCTTCTGTTGCCAGATCACTAGATCATTCAAATGCTTCTAGACAGCATATCCTCCCTTTTCTCACCATGGACCACATTCTTTCCACAGGTCCCGTGATGAGGCTGCAGCTAACCCAGAGAAGGAGGGTCTTCTTCTCCTGAGTTGTTGTATCCTTCACGGCTTTTCTACTTGCAGGTGGGTGCTTCTAGCTTCTTGGATTCCCTTCTTTCTGCCAGAAGTTGTTTATGTGCAATTGTTCCTACCTGAGGCTCCCTGGAATGCCAGCACAACTATATAGTCCTTTGGCCATGGTTTGTCCTTCAAGGACATTAGCTCTCTCCCCACCATGAACTGCTAAATGTCCCTCAGCTCCTTCCTCCAGTAATTACAAATATCAAGGAAAGTGCGAGGCAGAAGGTGGGAAGGAAGAAGCATAGCTGTGTGTGTAGGTATATATACACTGTATAAAATAGATAATCTATAATTGTTTAATTACTGATAAAGTGCAATACATATTCCAGTATATGTCTAATAAATTTAGTGTATCTGCATACACATGAACATGATCATTTGCACATGCACCGGTCAAATAAGTCCCACATTTTATCTTCCTTATAATTGAATTAGAATTGCAGAAACTGGAGATCAAAAAGACCGTTTAGATTATTTCTCCATAATCTGGGTAGGGTAGGATTGTTCTTTACAGTCTATTCTTCATAGATTTTCCCAAGACCAGTCTTAATTTAACCAAGCTATGGAACCTCTGCCACCTTGCTAGGGTTACTGTGCAGAGACTGCTAGGTCTGACTCTTTCGGAAATGTTGCATGTTGTCCAGCCTGAATGTTCTCTCTTTATAATGGATGGAGAACATCTTTCTAATTGTAAATAGCTCTTATCTTCACTACCCAGTTCCCTCTACGAAATGCAGCACAAGCTGTCCAGCCTTGTGACCTAATGATGATTAATGGTCTGCACTGCCATGCAGTAGGCCCAGATTTTGTTTGCCTGCCCAGTTCCTTGCTTTCTGGGTTGGGAGTGCAGTGGAGAGACAGTGCCTGGCATTGCTGAACAATGACTTCTCTAGCTGACTTAATGTTGTTGGGCTTTCTAAGGGAACCCTCTTCAGTTATCCTCAGCCATAAGGGTGGTGATTTTGACTGGAGGAGGAAGCAGCTTGCAGGTGAGAATAATAGTGGGGAGTTGTTTTAAAACCTGAAGAACCTCATGTCCCAGCAGTGGCACCAAAGATCTATTTTCTGACACCCTCCCATACCCGTCTCCCCCAACCCCCTAACAGAACATTGTTATTTTTGTTGGTCCCGTGAAAATAATTCTACCTCTCACTGTTGCAGAGCCAACAGAAGTTAATCAGCTCATAGCTGTGTTTATGCCCTTGTTGTTGGCATGTTAGCAGGGAAGTGAACAATGAGAACCAGGTGAAGATTTTCAAAACTGTCTAGGGGATTAAGGTTACTAGGAGTTGTGTGTTTATGAAAATCTCTGTCCCAGTGTTTTTTAAAACCTTTAATGAAGAGAGACCTGCTGCATTGGAGATCTGCTCATTGAGTGGTATCCATGCTCTGGCACCATCCACCTCCAGGAACTATATCTTTGTGTCCAAATCTTGCAGTTGACTGAGCCATTTTGGGATGGCTCTTAGAGGTGGCAGGAAGGTGGAGGTTGATCTTGCTCTACCTGGACCACCTACCTCATTCATCCTATCCAGGGGCTGGAACAGTCCTTTCCTCCACCAAGGGTTTTTAAGGACTAGAATTCTATTGGTTTGTTATTTTAGTCTGATTGAATTGCTTGCATGCTGCCTCCCCAAAAGTGAGGAAAGGATACTTTATAAATATTCTTGTATTTAATTAATTAACGCCAGCTCCCTTGGTAATGTAGTAGGGGAGAGCATAGGTAGAGAGAATGATCAATAAGGGGAAAAAAGATATATGGGAGCCCAATCCAGTAGCCAGATTCACTAATAGATCCTGTTGCCAGAGTCACTGTGGCCAGATTCGATAATGGTAGTGCAGGGAAACATAAATTATATGCACGCCTGCACAAATCCAGGTGGGGAATTCAACACGTGGGAAGGCAGATGGTGGAACCACTGCTACCTCTCCTCAGATTTTTTGCAGCTCTGGTTTACAACCATGTTCCATAGGAATCCCGCAGCAGAGGTAGTTGAAAGGATGCTCTAGATCAACACATTTCTCATCCTCCTTGGTCAGCCGTTCTCAATTCTGTGCTGCTCTTGTCCCCTAATGGCCTCCTGCACATGGGAGATCACAATAGTTTGGCATCCCTGCTTGTTGGACCTGTTCCCTCAGTTGCCCTATTTATACCCGTGTAAGCTCTGGTTGAATTCAGCCTATTCAATTCAATGGGAATTCTGTGTCCCAAGTGGCTTCAGGTTGGGCCATTTACCTGCACAGTTTAAGGAAGGTTATTGCTAACCAGGGAGAACTGGTTTCCTTTTACTGATTATTTTACTAACTGAGAGACTGTTTCTTTTAAATTATTATGATGATTATTAATATTTTACAAAGCTACAGGTAGAAGTAGTCAGTGAAACAAATTATATATATGTATTAAGCAGACACTGACATGTCTCTGAGGGAAATTAAAGATGAGACCTCGCAGTGTAGGTTAATGATCATCTATTAGGATTTTGTTGACTCATCTTTTGTGTGTCCATTCATGGAGACATTTTGGATGAGTAAATAAAGCGTAGATAAATGTCAATAATATTTTTGCTGTTCCAAGGTTTCATGTTGGAGTGATATTTGCACAAATTATATTATGACCCAAATTCTACTTGCTTTACTCATGCAAGTTATCCCATTTAATTCAATGAGTGAGTAAGGCAAATAAGATTTGGCTCTACATAATGACAAATTGGTGGTTTGGAAGAAGCTCAGAAGAAAGCTATAGCCTTAATTTCCATTGTGTATTTGTGGAGAATCTTCCATTCACATGGACTTAATTGACTCTTGAGATCAATAAGAGCACTGTTGGGAGATCTGAGGCAGAATATGGCCCTACATGTGTAATATTTCCCCCCCAGATTGAAAATAAACTCCTGTTGGGATTAAACAATATTTGGGGCTAATTTCTGCCCTGTGAGACATATACTGGGCTCCCACTGAGTACAGAGGATGTCAGGATGTCATGGATACATAGCCATGAAAGTATTTTTATTAATAATACTACAAAGTTTTAGCAAATATGTATTCATCTGGGAGTCCATATCTGTTGGAAGTGATTCTGTCAATGGAAGTTAGTGTACAGAGATTGGTAAACACTAAAACAAATAAAAGTGAACTTTTGTTTGAATAAAAACTACCTATTTGCTTTGGTGGTATTTGAGACCCACTTATTCACTTTCTACACATATGCATGAGGATGATATTTTGTTTGTGAAAAAGAAGTGTTGCATATACTCATGCAAATATGTATCTACCTGAGTGTCTAAACTGGAACTCTTCATGCAGCCACCCTGAAAGCTCCTTGGTGAGTGGGAGTTATCCAGTCAGACAGCAGAAGCAATGTCATGTGACTTGGGTAACAAACCACAATGTGAATATCAAATCGGCAATACTGAGTTCTCAAAATACTCAAAGCAATTGTCTTGGCAAATTGTTTGTGAGCAACCTTGTATGCTGACATATGTTGGTATTAACCATTCATTAAATAATCTGTAAAAATATGTCTGTTCATTAATAATTCATGAAAAATAGCAGGCTAAATACAGCCAATAAATTGTGTGTGGCAAATAGCTTGCCAGCTACTAATATAAAACCTATGAATCCCACTACAAATGTTTAAGTTCCATAACTCATCAGACAATGTCTATCAAGAGATGCAGATCTCCCCAGTTCTTCACTCACAAAGGCCTGGAAACTAGAAATGCAGCCACGGTTTTAAAAAACAATTTGGCAGTTCAACCCCAGACAAGAAATTTGCAGCAGGCCCTTTTCTCAATGGTTGTAACCAAAAACCCAGTTCCAAACATTTCCTCACTCGGGTGCGTTCAAAATTTGGATCATGATCTGAATTTTGAAGCATGAACCCATCACAAAAATTAATTTGTTTCTGCGTTTGCAGTCAAGGCCCATTTGAATGTGCATGGGCCAATACAGTATGCAAGAGGAATGATATATAATCAATTATATCTTTCACCACTGTGATTTGTTTAAGGATATCTGGTGACTCCAAAAAGTGTGGAAGTGGAGCCAGTTTGGTTTGTCAACAGGTCTCATGCTTCCAATTACCTAATCTATAGTATTTATAGCATGCCACTGGCTGCATAATAGGCTCAGCATGGACCAAGAGCCATACAAGTTTTGCCTAAGTGTGACCTTCTTTAGAAGTCGGAGGCATGTTTAATATCTGTGACCCACTCAACCCTTTCCTTCTCTGCTGAGAGTGCCAACAGCAGGGCTAATCTATGGATGTATTTAGTGATGTGGTCAGTTGTCCATTGGTGAATGGACTGAGACTGCCAGACTCATTTCACACAGAAGATGTAAACATCCTTCACAGTCTCTGGGCACTGCCAGCTTTGGCTGGATTCAAAGCAGTGACCTACATACAGAAACTTTGGATCCTACATACAGTGACCAATGACCTACATACAGAAACTTTCACTTCAAGGTCACTGGTTCAAATTCACTTCAGGTCATCGGTGACAAAATAGTACGCCCCAGAAGGCATCCAGCCCTTCATCCTCTCCTTTTTTGTTTTATAATATAATGTTCAAATGATCCCATTTAAACTTTAACTATTTTTTGTTTAAAATCCAATATCTAAAACAGCCATAATATTATTAAAACCATATGTTATTAGTACTAATATGTCTGCAGGACCTCAATAATAATATGACTGTAAGACATTAATAGCACCAATATTCCTCTGCTATATTGATTCTATACTATGTGGTATATAGCAACATTAATACAATTTTCTATGTTAGTTGCCCATCTATTGGACTTTTCAGAAACCAACTGATTATAAAAATAAAATAAAAATACTTCCTTTTTGTATCTGTATGCACTTGAAGGATTTTGAAACCTTTTGCATTCAAGGCAAGTTAGATGGAAATACAGCAAAAGCCGTTTTCCCATAGAGGTACATCACAAACTACTTGTTCATTTTTCTGTCACTTGCATCCATCCATAGCTAAAAAGGGAACAATGAAGGGAGTTATGTCCAAACTTAGATTTCTCTTTTAAAAGAAATTTTACAAAACTGAAGATGAATAGAAATATTTTAATAAATTTTTTCCAAAAAATTAACGGGAACAGTTTTTTAAAGTCAGCTTTCCCTTAAGTTGTTTGACCCAAACACAAATAGCCCTGTGTATCAAAGTATCAGAGAATCAGAAAGTGAATTTGGCTAAAAATAATAAATGAATCTGTTCATTCTAGCTTTGCTGTTTGCACTGAGGGAGGTGCAGAAAGTGAACAATGGGCAGGAATGGTGACACGTGCATGAGACGATTTCATTCAGAAAACGTTTACAGAATCTAAAATGTGATCAGTAGCAGAGAAAAGGAATTTGTGTTTTAACCGAGCCGTGTCCCTTTAAGAACAAATTGTTTCAATGCCTTTTTTTATACATGCAATGATGAGATGGTTTGGAGGACACACTGGGAATGTTGATGTTGCTGGTCCGAAACATTCATCCTTTTGTCCCTGTCATGCTCTGTCTCGGTGCTACATGGTATAATGCACCTGGCAACATTATCAAGGGTTCTTCTAATTTTTAGAGGACTAAGGGTCAATGCTCTTCTCATTTCAATCAATGGGAATCATGCCATTGATCTCTGTGAGATCAGTATCTGGCCCTATTTTTCCAGGGTTCATTTCTAAAAGAAACAATAACTTCTCAAGTATCATGATCTGTTTTGGGGAGTGTTTATGGTAATCATACCAGATTGTTGGGGGGGGGTTGTATTTTTTTAATGTTATTGTTAATTTTAATTAAAAAAGGAAATCAAATTACTCTCAAGATTATGTTCATACAAATCTGCTAAATGATGAGATAAAGTTATTAAGATTGAACTTAAGTGCACATACCTATTTTCAAATATTATCAAAAATATATAACTACAATTTGGTGACCATGGAAAGATTCCAGTTTGAACAGAAACTTGGCTCCTTCAGTCATTGATCTTAAATCTGCTTTTGGAATGCCTTGACCAGGACTGAAAAATGCATTGCTTTCTCGCTGATTCAGCAGATCTTGCAGAATCTTTACCCCTGTTAGTATAGTAAACGCCTTGAACAGATTTCTCTTTGATTTCCCCAGCAGATCTTCTCAAAGACTCCCCAAGCCTGACACTGTAGGGAATTACATTTACAGACCACTCCACTGTATATTTTTTATCAGCTCATCTGAGCAGATCAGACTACCTGCAAATTACATATGAGATTTCAATAGGCAAAGTATATTCTTATATGTGTGTTCGCTCACGCGCATACCCACACACACCCACACCAGCATTTTGGGGACACCTGATTCAAAGCAGGCAGGAGTTCAGCTCTCAGAATTAACTGTTTGGATGCTAAAAACATATAATACATCTATTATTTGTTCCCTTTGGGTTTTGGCCAACACTGTGTAGTCGTGAATGATCCCAAAGTGCTTTACAAACTACATATGCACAGGAATTCCTTCCATTCTGAACTGTCCACCTTTATGGGGTGGGTGGCAGCCAAGGAGATAAATAGTGTATAGTACACTGCACAACACATGTGAATTGCTCAATGTGTAGAGGGATATTTGTGGCCAAAGGAACATATGGGAATTCGTCCCCCTACCCAGTGCATCATACTGGAAAATGTTAATATTTTAAAGGTTTGTTTAAAAAAAAATCAGTTGTTTGCTTCAGGCAGGTATGTTCTGATTTAATCAAAAAGCCATTACTTTTTCTTTTCTTTTCTTTTCTTTTCTTTAACTTTCCAAAGTGTTGCTTTATCATTAAGAGCTCTAAAACATGCCTGTTTCACAAATTATTTCTTCTAAACGTCAAATATTAATAACTGATGCCATGGTGCACTAAAAGAGAATGCATTTGAATATCTGAGAGGATAGTATATATATAATATATAGAGACTCATAATGTTGACTTGTGGACCAAAGTGATAGACATGAACCAGAATGGGAAGCGTGAACTGTACAATCAAATGTGCTACTTCCAAGCAAGACATTTGTTTCTCGTGTTCTCCAGTGATGATTATACCTGGTTGCATCCTCTGTCTACTTTTTACTTCATAAATCATGTTAGAACTGGGACTAGGACCTATATCCCCTAATCTCTGTTTTGTGGTGCCTTGTCTTTTTTGTATTTTAGACTCATGGGGGGCAGAGACAATCAATTATTATATGACTGTACAACACCTAGCACAGTGGGACCTGAACTGGTTGGCCTCTAGCCATTACCGTAATTTAAATGTTCATTAGTAATAATAGTAATAACTCCAGGTGGCTTTCACCAAAGATTCTTTTAGCATTGAACTATTTCCAAAAGAAGACTTCAAAAAGATGCTTTAATGCTGCAGAGAGAGGTATGTTGACTAAAGTATAGACCCTCAAAGCAATATGAAAAAGGGAGATTGCTAACCTTCATTTTACATCTTGTTCTCGCCTTTCTACATGATCCTTCTTCCAACTGCTCCTTTTGCATCTTTCACCACTCTCATCTTCCCATCTCCTTCTAGGCTGACTCTTATTCTCGCAACAGTCTCTCTCTCTCTCTCTCTCTCTCTCTCTCTCTCTCTCTCGCTCTCTTGTGTGCCATTTAAGCCACTGTCTCTTTCTTCAGATCCGTCTTCAGAACAAGTTTCTTCCGCAAGACATTTCAGAGTTAACCAACCAAAGGAATTTAATTGATAAAAAGATAGGTTAAAAACACTGATAAGAAATATGTGAAACAAAACAATAACTATTATCTGCTCTCTGTAGAAAAAAACACATCCCTCCCAAAACAATGTCCCCATTCCACTGTTCACTCTGTCCCACATGCACAATGATCTATTGTGTTGTCGGTCTAATTTAGATCACTAGATTCTCTGGGCATGGACAGTTTTCTGACATGCACACCTATGGCACTAAATACATAATAACAGCACATATACCAGCAACATTCTTTTAGCCTAGGCTTGCATGTGCTCACCAAGGGATTCAGTGTATTCGCCCTCCATGCTTTGAACTTCAAGTCAAACCATTCATGAAGGGGCCACAGATGGGAATCAGAGCTGCTGCCTTTGAATAAAGGTTGGGGAAACATAATTGTGGGGGGAGGGATTGAGGTCTTTATAAATTTAATCTAAGCAGTTATGACTTAAAATCTGATATTTTTGCTTCTTACATCCCACTCTTCGCTGAAGGACACGACAGCTCACAAAGAGAGTGAGGCATATTTTGTTGGGGAAAAAATATCTGAGATTTCTCTGCCAAAAAGGAATCTGTCTCTGGAATGTATGTAAGTGCCAGTATGTACACACAAGAGTGTACCTGTATGTATTATAATTGTTGTTATTTATGGGGAGCAGTTGTACATGGACAGTCTTGTTACAAAAACAAAACAAAGCAGAGTTCCACAAGGAGCTTGCAGTCTAATTCAGGCAGATAAATAGGAAAGAGGAGAATGTGTGTATACGAGAAAATGCCTGCATCTTTGTTAATGCTTTATGAGTATAACCAAATAACTGTGCTTCATGAGTGTATGTGTGTGAACCTGTGCATGTACAAATAGGTGTGCATGCATCTATGTGTGTATATATGCAGTAGAGAGTATTGTACATATTTTGAAGTATTCAAGTGTGTTTGTGCCTATACGCAATGCATATTTAGAGGTCTCTCTGTGTTATGTGCATTCAGGGATATGTACTTTATGCATTCAGGGGCACATCTGTATGTCTTTGCCCATCTGCACCATACGTATTCAAGGGTGTGTCTGTCTTTTTGTACCAGTCTGTACTGCAAGATATCCTGGAATGTGTAGGTCTGGCTCTGCCAGTCCATTATATGTGCACAATGGTGTGTTCATTGGTCTTTGCCAGTGTGCACTCTGTGTGTGCAGGGTTGTGTCTGTCTGTCTGTCTGTGCTTGTCTGTACTGTGTACATACACAGGTGTGCATGCATCTCTGTCTCTGCTAGTGTGTATATATTTGCCACGCTCTCAGTGTACACAGTAGACAAGTTTTTCAATGCGTAATCCTATATTAATATTAGGTTTTTGTGGTCCATATTTTAATCACTAATATTAAAAATATGTTAATTCAGCTTAATAGATAGTAATAATTGTATTCCTGCCCAAAGCCAAGCTCACTCAGTGCTCCATCCTGCTTTTAATAAAAATTCCCATCATAATAACAGTAACCAACTGGAATTGGTGATAAATCAGGGTGAAGTAATTTGCTTTTATAGATAACTCTATAATTTGGACATTTCTGGTTATGATACTCAGCAGTTTTGTCTCATGTTTAGAAATGTAACTCCTTAGATTCTTCATCCTATGTTTAGCAAGTTAACCCTTTGGTTCACCAAGAGATTCCTACAAATGCAGCCTAGTGACGGACAACAGAGAATGTCTGCACTTGCCCAGTGGGCAAAAATCAAGTGAGCTGAATCCATCTGTTGTTCTATCTAGTTATTACTTAAGAAAAATATTCTCCCTATATGGGATGATTTTATCACAGTTTTGCAAGAGAACCAGGGGTTATTTTTCTTCCTATCCATAATAGAAGAACTTTGATTTCAGTTTCCAAGACTGATTCTCCACTGCCATGTGTAACCATTTACTCTTGTGCAAAGTGAGAACAAACTGGGTGCAAAACACTGTTCTTCTAAGTCTGGCAGCATTTTACACCTACTTTGCACTCAGTAGGCCTAAGGAGTTATTCACCAGGATAAAGCTGGAGTTACACAGTGCTGAAATAGACCCATTTTGCCCAGGAATAATTGACTAAACAAAGAGCAAGACAGTGGAAAATTAGGCTTGAAGGGTTTATTCCAATTTCGATTAAAGCAAATGGAAGTTGGATCAAACTCTAAATCTCTAGTTACATCTTTTCACACTGTTTTTATTCATATATTTTGTTCCTTATATGGGAGCAGTGATCACTGAAAACCTGATTTCTTTGGTGTATCAATTGTTTCTTAAGTCAATGGTTTGACTTCATTCTTTGGTATATCTCAGAGATGTCCACCTCTTATGCTGGATATAGTAAGTAATATGTTATTTTTTCCCCTAAGAAAAATAAGAAGAGCAAAGTTACATGGTAAGTAGGTAGCACCTGCAGAAAATATTCAAAGCATCCCAATTTATTCCACATCATGTCATATTTGCTGTTTGTGTTTGTAAATCAAAACGTTATTTCTTCTCTCCTCCCCTCTGAGACTAATGGCGCTGCAGGCTCAACATGGCATTTGAAATCTGGCTATGTTTTTTTCTGTTGCATCCCATCATCAGATATCAAAGATCTGGAACCAGAAGAGAGTTGCAACCTGCTGCATCATGCACAAGGAAGAGTGGAATGGAACTCTCCCTTCTGCTGATATATTGAATACACAGTACTGACAGAATTAAAACCCAAGAGTCATACAGTGGCTGTGATATGTGATGGGAACTCTCATTGACGTCAGCAGGAATTGTGTGTCAAGGGCAGAATATGACTGGGTAAATTAAGTCAATGTGACTCAGAAGACATCTAAGGAGCAGATATATGCACTAGCAAGAGGCATTTCTATAGTCACTTTTCAGTTGATTGCCCCACTTAGTCTTCCAGTTAATAACTTTCCTAGGCAAAAAGGTAACCAGTATGACTTTGTTTTGGAGATTTTATTGACTTGCCCTAATTTGTAGACCAGAAGCTTATCAATCTTATCAACCTATCAACCAATGAGCCTACTACTTGGGGAGCTAGCTACCAATAGGATAGTAACAGCTGGTGTATTATCAGTACATTTGATAGTTGTTTTTTTAAGTGGCAGAATTTCTACTGATTCAAAAGGGTTTTACTCCCAATTAATATTTTTTCATCTACAACCTAATAGAAAATTTGAACCAAACAGTACAAGACCTGTCTGTCAACGAAACCATAATAGGAGATAGTCTGACGGTCATAAATCCTGCTCTCAGTTACACTGATGTAAATCCTAAGTAACCTAATTCACTTAAGTGAGTTCACTGATGTGCCTGGGTGAACAATTTGCCCATGTGGTCTTTCTCACCACCCTCAAATTACAGTGAAGACAAGCTATTCCTAGCCTCAATCTCTTGGCTGATATAAGAACTTGAAAATTCACTTACAAGCCTGTAGAACTTTCCTTTGAGCTAAAGTAGCATCACTGAGTTTACCTCTATCAGCAGAGGAAGAAATTTGTGTTCCTTTTGGAACTTAGATCTATCATCTGAAGTTAGTTTGCAAAGTTACCAATATGTACTACAAAATCTATGGGGCCAGATCAAGTTTAAGAAGTAGCCTCTATTGATATCAAGAGATTCTTGCTTAAGAATCAAATGTATGAAATGCCTGAGTTAAACAACAACAAAATGTTTAAAGGGACACTGACCAACAAAGGCATCAAATTTAGTTTTTACATTTTTAATGAATATTAATAGAAATGTTTTCATGATTTTTAATAGTGTCAATATTTCCACACTGTGTTGGAAACTCAAGCATTACAACCTTGTGCTCCCTAATAGCTGAAAACTGGCAAGTGAAACTAACTAGAAGCTGACCAGTCTAGTTTCACAGTTCAAAGTGAGCAAAATGCAGAAACAAACACCCAGCATGTCTGGTGAAAAGCAAATAAGCTGTTCAAAAGTATTTCCTTTTTAACAATCCAAGGTACGATACATAACACGGATGAGGAGGATTGTTAAAAAATTTTTTTACCTTAACTTGTATTCTTTCAAAAAACCCACAACTATTAAATCTGTTTAAAATACTAGGGATTTTGTTTTTCCATAGGATAGAAAACTGTATATCAGATGGGAAGGCAGGCTGGCTATAGGTGAAGTAAAATACAGGGGGAGGAGCTCTTCACCAATGTAACTATGATGAAAAAGGGCCTAATACTGTAATGCAATGTGGGAGAAGCCTTTCACTGGCTGAAATCAATGGGGCTCTGCATGGGTGCAAAGGGTCACATACTTGCATCATATAATAAGACTCGGGCCACTGCAACTCATATGACTTCTCTTTACAAAACAACCACCAGTAACTCAGCAGCTAAGTTTCCTTTTATTCACAGGTGTCAGGATGGAGTCTATAAAGCAAACAATTTGAAAAACTGTCTTCAACAATAAACAAACCCTGCATTTCCAAAAATCGTGATGCTAGGGGAAAAACACTAATCAATGCATTGCTATATGTACACTAGAGTGTTTGCAATTTTCAGAGAAAAGTTAAAATTGAAAACTACAATCAGAAATATTGAAAATAAAGTTTAAGATACAGATATTTGAAGTGTGGTAATAGCCAGAAAAGTAACTGTAAAAACAACTGCCGGAATCCATAGAGTTAATGTCCCTCAGAGTGAAATTCACCCTTGTGCAGAGAGTTGGCCAAAAACCTATGCACCGTGGGCCGGAAGCAATGCATAGTTCTTGTGTGTTGGCCCTCTGTATAGAGGTGAATTTCACTCACAGTGATGCCTGCTTCAACTTTTCTTAGTTTTCCAAGTCAGAAGATGACTTTTCAAATACTTGTGCCACCCCATGTTCAAACCCAAGATCTGAAAAATCAAGCTTCATCCTTCTGCCACTTATAATATCAGAGATAATACAGAGTCTCTGTGCTCAGAACTTAGAAGATGATGCTGTTGATGTTGTACAAGGCAAAGTAGACACGAGCTCTTGCTTTCATCTCTCTCTCTCTGAGGCTAATAGGTGTAAATACTGTGGGCCAAATTCTCTGCTGGAGTAAATGAGAAAAACACCATTGAACTCAATAATCCATACCCATTTACAATAGCTGGAGGATTTGGTCAGAGTTTGACAGTAAAATAAGGAGATCTTTGCTTTTAAAAATGCTTATTTTTTCTCCTGGTGATTAGTACAATATATTATATAGCAAAAGCTTTACAGATAAATCAACACATAGGGCTCAGCTACATTGCATAAGAAGAAGCCACACCGTCACTTTTCTGAACAGAACTGCACTTCAGTGTAAAACTACACAAATATGAAGTTAAACAATATTTAGACCCCAATCCTCTGTGCAGGGAATTGCTACTGATTTCAGTGGGAGTGCCACATGGGCATCACTTACATGATCAGGTCCAAGGAGCACATATGTAAAGCCATGCATTGGTGTTTTTTAGCTGCTCAGTATCCATTGCATTTAATGTGAATAGTGCACCTGCCCTAAAACTAGTAATCACAACAGGCATTGGGTGATTTCATTTTTCAAAATGCTTTACAAATATTAACTATCTCATCTTTACACTATCCCTATGGTGCAGGCAGGTAACTGTTACTATACACATTTTACAGTCGGGGACATTGAGGCATAGAGAAAGGATGTGATTTGCCCAAATCTGCCCAGTGAGTGAATAAGGGCAGAGCTAGGATTAAAAAACCCAAAAAACCCTCTGACTCTTTCTCCCGCCTGCTCTAACCAATGGGCTACAGGCCTTGGTTAAGTTATGGACTTATGAAAGGGGACTTGGGAATAAGAAGGCATTTGGTAAAAATGATTACTTAATGCTTTGTGTCCAGGAACTTTGAAAGATGACGATAATTCATCTGGGTAAGTAGTGAGACATTTTGCTCTACCATGAAAATTTGCAATATGGGGTAAAATTAGCAACTCTATAGATCGTAACACCTGTAAAGCCGGACTCTTTTAAAACAGGATTTATTGGGCTCGTAGATAATAACCGCAACTTCCCATGTACAGAAACCCATTTCTAATTTAAATAACTGTCTCCATTAATGATTAATGGGCTGCAGAATTTGAGCTTGAAAAAATTTGCTTTGTTAGCAGTTACAGGGACATTAAAAATCACTTGAAAACACTGCCTTTTATTTATTAGTAATGCATTTTTTATTTCTATAAGTTAAAAATAGTAAATCCTATTAAATAAATTTTAAATAAGTTTCAGATTCTGTTTAAAGAAGAAGGTCCTTCTATATGTGGGCTGAAATCTTGTAGGCCACAGTTCATAGAACTGTCGTAGATTCCAAGGCCAGACAGGATCATTGTGACCATCTAGTCTGACTTCCTGTATAGAACTTCCCCAAAATAATTCTTAGAACAGTATTTTTCAACCATTTTTCATTTGCAGACCCCTAAAAAAATTTGAATGGAGATATGGGTGCCTTTGGAAATCTTAGAAATAGTTTGATTACCTCCAGGGCTCCGTGGACCACAGGTTGAAAACCATTGTTTTAAGAGCATAGATTTTTAGAAAAACATCCAATCTTGATTTCAAAATTGTCAGTAATGGAGAATCCACAACAACCCTTGGTAAATTGTTCCAATGGTTAATTACTCTCAATGTCACTGTTAAAAATATACCTCTTATTTCCTGTCCGAATTTGTCTAACTTCAGCTTCCAGCCATTGAATCTAGCAGAGAAAGGTATAACACGATCCAAGAGCCCATTATTAAATATTTGTTCCCCATGTAGGTACTTACAGTCTGTAATCAAGTCACCCCTTAACCTTCTCTCTATTAAGCTAAATAGATTGAGCTCTTTGAGTCTATCACTGGCATGTTTCTAATCCTTGAAGCATTCGTATGGCTCTTCTCTGAACTCTCAAAATGTAACAATGCCATTCTTGAATTGCGGATACCAGAACTGGACACAGTATTCCAGCAGCAGTTGCACTAGTGCCAAATACAGAGGTAAAATGACCTCTCTACACCTACTTGAGATCCCCCTGTTTATGTACCCAAGATTTCAGTCTGGAGTGACTGCTTATGGTTGGAAGTAGTGTGATTCTGAGTGGAAATAGTAGCAGGCCCTTATCTGTTGCAATAGTATGACATGATGACACAAGGTGTAGCCTCCCAGTGCTGAACACCTTGCGCTCACGCACAGCTGACTTAGATTCGAGGGTGATCAGCATCTCACAGGATCAGGCACGTAACTAGTACTTTTACTTCAAATGATGTTGGTGTAGCCTCTCCATAACAAAAAAACCTAATTAACCCTTCCCTGCCCAGTGCATTCCAAAATGCACAAATTGATTTTAGCAATTTGAAGAATTAGGAAAGGAGAGTTGGCATTTTTTTTTATTCCCTACCTTGGTTTACCCTCTTTTGTGGAAAGGCAGGGGAGTTTTCATTGATTCTGCTAGTTTCCCCAAATTAGATATGATTTTGTTTCTATGAGACTCTCTTCTGCCAGCCCAAATCCGCAGTGTAAAACATTTAAAACCAAGTTTAATATTTTTGCTAGAGTTTAACAGCATTGAAGACAGAGACTGGAAAATTGTCATCAAAACTGACACCATGTATCTGTGTCCAGCTTCTAGCCCAGCACAACTACATATTAGTAACTATGAACCAAAAGAGGGCCTGATCCTGCAAACCCTGTGTTCATGGAACTCCCGTTGACATCACTGTCCATGGCAATTGAATCACTATCACCCTCTACGTGGAGAGCTTGCAGGATTGGTCCCAAAATTCTCACCCCTGCCCCTTTTTTAGTGGCCTAGACCCCGATCCCCAGCTGAGAGCTCTGCATGGGCAAACCCCTTACAGAATTGGGACCATAGTATGTTCTGGTCCTTTTCTGCCCTGTATTTTCCCAATCAGCAGAAGTCAGGGATACTTCATATGATACTATACTTGCATTTCAAATAGAGGAAGTATATACATCCTCTGTACTATATAATATTTTCCCATGGTCTTTTGTCATATTAAAACTAATTTATTTATACATCAAAACTAAGTTGGCTTTCTGCTTTTTACTGCAAGAAGTAAAGTATTTATTAATGGCTATTTTGGCCAAAACCCCATAGTCACCAATGTAGTGCTTATTCATATGAGTAATCTCAAGGAAGTGAATGGAAACACTTGCATAAATAAGGACTATTTGTAGAAGTACAGGTTTGCAGGATTGGGCCCCATAAGAACTGTCAGTGGATAATGCCTGCAGTGTTTCTTCTCATGATACCTGTGTTTTAAAGACAACAAATCAAAAGCACGTTAAAAATCAAATTGCAGTTTTCAAATTGCAGCACTCATCAAACAATATTTAGCTATTGAATTCGACAATCCAAATGTTTTTTTTATAAATGTATAGGGCAGTCTTTTTTTTTTTTTTAAGTTTCTGATCTGGCATAATCAGTTCTATAAAACTGAAAGGAGTCATAAGGAAAACCAGCTTGGATCTTCATCTAACTAAATTGCACAAAGTCGTCTTTTTAAAAGGATACATATCAGTGATTAGCAATCAGAAAATGATACTTTGCAAATCTAACTCTGAAAGCAGCTTCATCTTCCAGGTGAGAGAGAACCAGAGCTAGCCAGAAGATTAAGAAAAGGTAATGAGATATATGTTCTGAGTCAGTTTGACAACATATAATACAGTGTAAATATTATTTGCGTGTAACCATAAAAACCACATTTTAGATATTAAGTAGAATTTCATATGGGCCCTACCTTGTGATAAGTTAAGAACTGCACAATATGATGCTAAATTATGAAAGTATCACCCATTCAGGTAACCCATGTAGATATAGAAACAGAGATTTGAGAAACATGTTTAGAACAGAGTTGGGGTTTTTTTGTTTGTTTTTGTATGTTCTTGTAAATAGAGGGAAAAATCAAAGATGTGATGTTATTTCCAATAGCCAAAGTCTTGGCTTAAATTTTTCTCCCTGTGCTGGGCTATTCTCTTAGTCCTAATAAAAAAAGGATTAAATCAGTACATACTTTTGAAAGGTAGGCATGGCCAACTTTTAATAAAATGATAAGATAAAACACATGAAACAAGTGAATTTTAAATTCCTGGGGCCCAATCCTGCTTCCATTGAAACTTCCTTTGATTTCAGTGGGAACTGGATTGGGCTCCTGGGTTTTATTTACTTTACTAACTGTCCTATATTTTGCTAAAGAATAAACCTTCACTATTTCTTTAAAATAACGGTGACAAAAATAGTAGATTAAAATTTAAACAAAGGAGAGTAGCAAATACTGTAAAAAGATAATTTGGTGAAATGAATTCCGTTTTATTTGTCTACTGTTTCTCAGTGTTTGCAAGATTTAAATGTTTTACATTTTTTATTTATCAGTTGTAGGATTTGAAACCAAAGAACTTTTTTCAATAAATTCAGAAATATGTTTTGGCAACTGGAACAAAGATGATCTATCTTCTGAATCTAAAACTTAGTTACTTAAGTGCTGATGTTTTAATGTTTTCAGTAGAAAAGAAAGCAGAGAGAAATTTGGATCAAGAAAGAACTTCTTTTAATAAAACGCAGGAATCTGATCTTTCAGACATAATGTATATTTCCTTATTTGTATTTATGAGTTTGAACTTGTACTTTAGTAAGCACGCTGTTTTAAAATAATAGGCAGACACAGTCTTCAAGGAGGGATAATTGGTAGGATTAAAGCTTACAATCTGTATAATGACAAAACATTTTGACCAGGGCAAACAGACAATTAACAGAAGTTAGTTTGTGGTTTATTCCCATCCTATGGAGTCCTTTAATTTATAGTAACATGTATGTATTAATGACTGAGGGATTAGAAGTTTTCCTACTTAGTATTTTTATATACAAACTTTGTAATGGTCCTTTTATCAAAATTGTTATTGACATTTCTAATGCAAGGCAAAATTAGCAATACGTTTGATCATAATTCACAAATACTTTCTTCTGAAGTAAAATTTTACTTTGATATTACTAAATATTCTTTTTCTAAAAAAGTTAATTTTTTGACTTTAGAAAATATTTTTTGAAAGTTGGCAAACTCTCTGAGCTCAAGCTTTTGCTACAATTGGAGTGTGACCCTTGTGCAGACCAGATATTTTCCATAATAATTAACAAAAAAACTTCAGTTTGCATTGTTGCATTGTAGTGCTTTAGAAAAAAAGATGTTAAGGAGTTTGTATGGACCCCAAGGTTTTTTAAAATCAGCTATTTTAATTACTTTTAAAATATTTTAAAAAACAAATTGTCTTTAAAAAAGTGAAGATATCATTTAAAAATATTGCATGTGTAGCTTACTTATAACTCTTTGAACAGTAAAGCAGTTCTCTTTGCATATAGTTCATATACCATTAAACTGGCTGAAAATGTAAGGCTACTTAGAACTTGCTTGTAAGTTTAACACAGACTCATTTAGCAAAGCAAAAAACTAAATAAGTGTTTTGATTTGGAATAAACATTATCCAAAACATTTGAAGTAATTAAATATTTTTAATGGCCATATATTGATCATGTGTTCAGGAACTATATTTTCATGAATAGGCCATAGAATATTAACTAGTACATCGCTGTTTTGTTCTGAAATGTGTACTGTATAAGAAATATTGATTTTGTTTTGACGTAGAAGGAAATTACTGACAGCAGGAGGTAGACAACTATTTTGCACAGGTAACTTTATATGGTTGGAGTTTTTAAGCATTTGCAGTAAGGAAAGGGGATTTAAAATAATAAAAAGATAACTTGCCTGAATCAAAATACTTTAAAATATATACAGCAAAACATTTGTGTGTGTGTGCGTGCATGTATGTGTGGCGGGAAGAGAGGTGAGGGGGGAACAGCTTTCTCAATTTTGAATTTATTCTTGACTCTTAGAATTAGATTCAGTACCAGCAAGAGTATTGGTGCTACTGTTGCCGACACAAAACTAAGTTTTGAGAGAATATTGATCAGTTACTTAAATGTAGTGGAAGATGCATTGTAGGTTATATTATTTTATTTAATTAAATAAATTGAAATACTTACCTGTGGGGTGGGGGTGGGAAGTGTGCATAAATCAAAAGAAAATAATAGGAGGAATGAACACAAGAAAAGCTACTTTTGCAAGGGCAATAATTTAATTATTCATACCTTTTAAATCTATGTCTATATGCTTATGCCCACTTTAGTGATACTATAATCAGTATAATCCAATTTGGCTTTACTGGGCACAAGGGTAGGAAGTTACCTGTAGCATGGATGGTATGGAAAGAATCTGTACAATGTAGTAGTAGTACATAAAGATAAATGACAGGAACAAAACCTCAATTTCTTTGGTTATAATTTCCAACTGCAACAACAACATAAATTTGAATTTGTTACATTTATAAACTGCAATTAAATATTGTACTTGCTACATCTTGAATTTAATGTCTCACATAATAAGACCAGCATACATAGAAACCAGAACTCACGTGTTCATAACATGACTTATTCTTTTATTACTTATGAATAGTTTTTGGGGTGGTGAATACATCCTTCAGTTTCATTTTCTTTAAATGTTTTTTCAAAATTGTGTATGGCTTTTGAGTTATTTAAATAAATTCAAAGCCTCTAGAGGGGCCATCCATGATGCTAATTTGTGTTTAATGCTACAAGAAAGTTTTCAGGAGGTTGATATTTCATATTGAAATGAGACAAACGATGAAGATGAAACTTACTTCAATAATTTAAAAATTCCTAATTATAAAGAATTTTCTGGAAATTATTAGTTCTATAAAGTATGATTATAAATCTAAGACTTCGCATGAAGTTCTCCTATAGGACTTAATAAATGAGAGACCAAATCCTGCAGTCAAAATTCGTATTGATGATAATGGGATATTAGATGGAGTAGAGACAGGACTGGGATCAAAATATCCAGAATTATATCTACACATGTGGTTTAAATTTTATTTTTCTTCTATTGTTGCCAAGGTTTCTATTCTGGTTTCCTATATTAACTTCTCTCTGGTTTCCAATATTAATATGTATCTAGCAAAAAAAAAAACCAGCTGTTTTTTCTGTGCTTTCTGAAAACTGTATCCTTCAGATGAGAATTTATCTTTTTACCTAGGATTCACTTCACGCTTTTATTTCCCCCCCCTCCCCACCGGTATTTGGGAGATGGGAAAAACAGGCCTCAGATTAGTGTTTTTTTGCATCCCCATCAAATCTTCCCTTCCCATGAAAAAAGATTTAAAGGGTAATATTAAAATTTTGCTAGTACTATACATTTAACCTAAAATACGTCAATAATTAAATTCCTATCACTGAAAAACTTCCCATTAAATTGGGTTCAGGGTTTATCAAAGGTTTTTTCAACCAGTAGTTTTGGTTGAAAATTAACTCTTACTTTCACTGATCACTGCATTGTAGCCATGTGCACATGTATCCAAATGCTGCTACAATGGCGAGGTCTCATCTTTTTAAGATTTAAAGCAGGCACTCAAATTAACTTCATCACTGTTCTATTATTATAATATGGTAAATCATGACATAGGGACATATGAAGAGTGAGGTGGGACTCCATGTGCAAGGGCATCTAGTGAGAATTGAAAGGGAGCTTTTAGAGAACAATGTGTTTAGATTAGTTAGTTCAAAGTCCTTTTGTAAACTGCAGTGTTGATGATTTTGAGTTTCAATTCATATAAAATTCTCTCTATATAGACATGGAATGTATATACAGGCTTGTCTGTAATAATCCAGCCAAATGATTTTCTGTGATCACTAAGCCCATATGGAACCACTGATTGGTTATACTGCATGGTTTAAAATGGAGTTTGAATCAGATGCATTAATGAAGTGGGATATGGTGTATATGCTTTAATTCTAGAGATGGACCTGAGACGAATCCCCAGAATTGATCTGTCCTGAACATGATGGGTTCAAAATCCACAAATTCTTGCCTAATCTTCAGGGTGTTCTGATGAGGCCATTTATAAAGTTTGGTTAAAGATGCAAGCTCTTACGTAAGGTTTTGGGTTGAGCCTATCTCTGTTAAAGTCACATAAGTACATTCTAGTGCACAATATGGTCAGTTTCAATCTAACTGATTCCCAGCAGGATGTTTGAGTTACTGTATACTACAGCACAGGGAGAGGTCTATTTATAAGTTCACTGAATATACAGTTTGATTATACTGCCTGTGGTATGTGAATAGAGCTATAGCTTTAGATAGATAGATCTACTCTTACTACCCCCTTGCACTCCCATTCCACATTAACTAGAGAGTCACATGCTTTGTTGCTTCTGTAGACTGAGTTCATGCACACACCAGGGGCTCCTTGCATCCCTCCATTCTCCCCCAGAAGCTCCCTGTGTGCCACCCTCCAGCCCCCTCTACTTCAGGAACTCCTTGTAACCTCCCCCAAGAGCCTCCCTTATGCCAGGAGTTCTGTGCCCCCTCTCACTCCCACATACTTTAAACTGTATTGGGACGATGGGCACAGCTGAGATGGGGGTATGGTGTTAATGGTTGCCATCAACCTGTTCTTTGATTTATAGATAATTACAGACCCATCTGAAGCTTCTGGGTTGCTTATCAGATGCTAGGGGCATTGAGTTCCCCCTATTTCCCCTTTCTGGTTTTTCAAATGTAACCAAAATCAATAAGGTTCTGCCTATTGATGCCTACAGTGTCCACTGAAATTTTGGAATTTATCAGATACGGCATTCAAAAATTATTGCATAACAGATAGACAGACAAACAGAGAAATCCCATCAAGTTGAATGTAAGGCCCCACAAACACAGCCAACAATAAGGTAGTGAGGACAATATTGCTGTGCATCTGGGCATAATTTAAGGAGGGCAGTATGTAGCCCCAAATCAGAATGTGAAACATAAAACCTCCCTTTGTGTTGCTCTGTGCACATTAAAGATATTTATATTGTGCTTATTTATGTAATAAAAATTATTGAGCTGATCTGGAATTCTTCAAGTTGAATGAGGAGAAACCACTTCCACGTGGTTTGACCTTCTGTGATAGGTAGCTGTGCTCCTTCCTGAACTACGGAGGACAAAAGCAGTTATAACACTATTAGTGGGAGGAAGACAGACACAGTACAAAATGGGTTGCCTTTAACTGACACACTGAAGATGGCCATGCCAATTTTCATTGTGTTGCAGTGAGATAAATGTGTAGGCCCAGAACTATCACTTGCAGCTGATGCAGATAAAGTTCATCAGTAGGGTGGCACCAGAAGTCAGGGCCAAATTTTCTTCTCAGATGCTCGAGTGACTCCCATTTACTTCAGTGAGAGCTACACGTGGGCAGTTATGAGGGAAAGTCCTATGGAATCTGATGAAGAATGATAACCTTTCTATGGAATTTTTTAATTAGCACATAAAATTCTATAGCAGAGATCCAATCTCTATTAAATTGTTTAGGATGACTTAAAAATTCTGTAGAAAGGACCTAATTCTCTGTAAAATTCTATAAGATTTTTAGAGTAGTTTCTATAGAACCCTATTTAATTTCTGTGGAAAAAACCCAGAGTCACACCGGGCATTTCTGTGGAAATGGAGCATTACATTTTATCATCAGCAGATTCTATTGTATTCTGTCCCATTCTGCTTAAGTTTTCATGCCATGCATATCACTGTGCTCGCTAAAGGCCCATCAGTGATGACAAGATCAGAGTGCTTGTAGTGGTTGGGAACAGTAAGACTTTACAATCCAGGAAAGAGGCTGTGTGGTTTGAGTATGGACCGCCTCTCTCCCGATATGGCTGAGTTTAACTGAAGCACTTCTGTTAACAATCCATAAATGTGCCCACTCTTGAGGACCAAATACAAGGTGTTTTGGGTGTAGTACTTGCAGATATGGAAACAACTTGTTTTGATGCTCCACCATAGTCCAATGGTACTGACCTTCAGGGTGGTACAAGACATATCTTTATGATCAAGTATTTTTTGACTAGGTACCAAGGCTGGGATATTTACTATGCTCATTTGTCCTGGTAAAGGAAAGGGGATGTTTTGTGTTGTCTGTTGTGGGCAGTTTAAATTAATGTGTGAGTTTAATTTATGCAATTGTCCCAGCTGCCACAGTGAAGGGCAAATAAAAATAAGAAATAACTAAATTAAACTTCTCTCGGGTTCACGTGTTGAAGAATGACATATTAGCTCCCCTGAAATGCAGAGGATCAGTAGAACTTTTTATGGCAGCCAGTAGACAGCTATATTAAAAAGTTAGACTTTTTTCTGGTAGTTGTAACTAACCTTCGCATGAACATAGGACTTATAATCATGGGTGAAGCTGGAGGCTGTATGAAAGTAGAAGGTAGAGAGGAATTGGGCAAGCTCATCAAATGACCCCTTGCAAGCAAAAATAAATGTTGTAACATATTTTGAGATGATGGGAGCCTGCATGATTGTAAGACATATTGAACACGTCTTCCAGATAAGATGAGCTTAGAACAACTCCTTCCTGTTCTCCCATTTATAGCTCATTTTGAAGAGTTGATGCGTTTGTACTATGAATTTTAGTTGTGGAAATTAATGGTTATATGCACGGGAGGCCTAATTATTAAATGGTGCTCTGATAATTGATCAAGTCAACCATAGCAGCTGTCACTTAGGCAATAAGTTGACCTTTTTTCTTGTCTGATGTGGTGGCATAGAGCAGCTACCCACATGCCCTAGTCATTTGGTTCTTCTACCATAACTAGGAAGCACTTGAGGTATTGCGTTCTTTTTAAGGCTTTGAATGTTGTTTATGAATGACAGTCCATTTGGGTAGTGGATTTAAAATTACTGCCAGGTGATGAATTAGCTAGTAACGTGATATTTTTAGAATAGGCTGAAACCCATTTCTACTGAATTTGGACATAATGAAACTCTACGCTAGTGAAGTGGTGAAAGTCCTACATAATTTCATGGCAATGTAATGACAGTTCTGGTTATATCCAGTGTTGTTGTAGCCATGTTGGTTCCAGGATATTAGGGAGACACGGTGGATGAGGTAATATATTTTATTGGACCAACTTCTGTTAGTGAGAGAGACACGCTTTTGTGCTACACAGAGTTCTTCTGGGAAACTAGCTCCCAGATCTGAAGAAGAGCTCCAGGTAAGCTCGAAAGTTTGTCTCTCTCACCAACAGTTCTGGTTATAGTCACTTTCCATTTAGAGTGAAACTGTTCTGGGAGGGAAAATTTAAAAAAGACTTCAGTGCGAAAGAAGCCTCCATGCTGGTGTGTTTACTTTAAAGAAATAGTGTTACAATGTCTGAACAACCATTTTATTTTTACAATGAAAACTGTCTTAGCTACCTACCCAAGAGATTAACATATCTTGGTTGCTTAGTAGAGGCTTGTCTTTAAGTAAAGGTTAAACAAGATTGTACTGGAAATCTTATGGGTTATTTTACAGTGGTTGCTTGCATTAGGGGCTGACCTACTGGAGGAGAATCTTAGCCACTAGTGCATGTGTGTATTCAGTATGTTGTGTGTCAACTGCACATGTCTCAGTTCCTGTGCATATATCTCAGAATAGGCAGTAGGGTAGGATGTTGGCACTGAGTTTCAAGAGATAGTGGAGACCCCTATAGTGATTTGAGTTGCTGCCTCCCCTTACACATGAGCAAGGAGCCTATATTTATAATCTCCCACTGTTGTGCTTGTCATTATGTATTAAATGCATTTGGCCATTGGGCTAGGGATGTGATCCTTGCTTAAGGTACAAGAGGTGCTCCCTTCGAATCCCAGCCAAGAGAGCACAGCTTCTTGTATATTTATGGTGTATTCAAACGTGAAGCTGGGCATCAACAAATCCAGATTGTATTCCCAATTCTACCACACACTAGCTGTTTGACTTCTCCACATCCCTGTGCCCCAGTTACCCTACCTATATAATGGGGATAGCAACTACTATTATTGTTATTTATGTCTTTATTATACAGCACCAGAAATGTGCATGACACCTTACAAAAAAATAAGTCAGGAGTACTATTCTTGGGGAGGAAGGGCTGGAGGGCCAGCCCTAAGTGTGCTAACCTCTCACACTGTTGGAGCAGCAGCCAGGAGACAGTTTCAGAACATTTGCAACCTTGAGGAGACCTTATCCAGGTCCATGTTCCAAAGTCCTCATGAGGCCTCTGATATAGCAAAGCAAGCCACCTTAAAAAGTGTTCTCCGCTACTTACTTTTAGGAGTTTGTAGAAATATAAAATATGTTTAAAAGGGGGAAGATTGTGTTCATAACCCCTCCTACCACCCCCCACATATGACATTTAGAATGGATTAGTCCATTGATGCGAGTTGTTACGAAGCCTCTATTTTTAATATGTGAAGGTAAGGAAAGTTCATTGAGCTTAAAATGATCAAATTACTTAATTTAATATAAATATTTATATTATATATTGATATAAAAAGAGCCAACTGGTAAAACACAGGATAGAATGTGCCAGTTAGAAAATTAATGTCTAGTAGTACTGTAAAAGTTGCAGTTAGAAGCAGATCTAAGATATTAAATGCTTTGTTTTAAGCAACCATTTTAGTATCCTCATGCATTTTCCTGTAATCATTTGCCTGTCTGTTAGACTCACAGCTAGGTGACTGATAATTGCTGGTTTTCTTGAGTGGTTGTTTAAAACAAGTTTTATTGTGTATACAGAAACTTAACAAAATTCAGGGACTCTGCTGCCAACTGTAAACACAATGGAATTTTCTTATAACAAAGTCTTCTTTACAGAACAACATCACAGTGGGTGAAATTCACCACTAGATGTGCAAGGTGCAGAAGGCCAGCACAAGGCCTTGGCATCACTTAAGTTCCACTTTTACACAATTTTGAGGGTTTAAGTAGGACTTATATGATGGATAAAGCTTGAACATGGCCTCTGCAAAAGCTGAATTTCATCGTATAAGAGGCACGTGAATATACTCAGAATTGCAATGTGCATGTTGCGATGTGAAATAATTTGGTACTTTGATTATGCTTCATTAAAAACCCTTTCACTTGATCCCAGTTCATTATAACTCTGTTCCATTGCAAGGCAGATTTACCAAGTTAGCATGTAGCTAACTTTAAACCCACGAGTAATCTCATTGAAATCAATGGGTCAACTTACATGCTTAAAGTTAGGCACATGCTTACGTACTTTGCTGAATTATGACCTAAAATGCACAAAATATCTGACTGGGGAGATGGGGGAGAATGCAGGGGGAAAAAGCAGTGTGGGGAAGCTGTTCATCTCTAGATATGTGAGGAGATGATAAGAGCCAATAGAGTGTTGTACCTGTGTCTGCTCTAATACAAATAAAGAGAGTGTCTGTGAGCTGGGGGAGGAGGGTGTTCAAAATGTAATTCTCCATTTTCATGCATCTTTAATATTAGGAAATGTAAATAATATAATAAATAAAACCCAGATTCAGATCCTCTCACAGGGGGTGCATATTGAAGCTTTTATAAGCATTAGGTGTGCAAATAGGATGATAATTAACGTAACTGGCTAATGACAGCCTCTGAATATGCTTGTGGGACATTGGCTTTGTCAAAAGGAAGCATGAATAGGTATATGCTGTATGGTACCTATAAGAACCTGAATCTTTTCCATTAAGTCTCAGTGTGGTACAGCAACCCCTATATCTACACAGATATAAATTGCACGGTTTAGGTAGCTGAGGGAAGATTTTCATTGAATTTTCATTGTGTGTGTGCACTTGCATACATATATATATACATATGTGTGTTTACCAATGTGTTTTTGGGGCCTACACCATAAAAAGGGAGGAACAACCAGCAAAAAGGAAAGAAAGATATATTTTGAAAATATAAATAAAAAACAATGTTTTTTCTGCATTTGATAATCTCAGTTTCTGAAAAGATTGAGGTTGATTCTGAAGCAATGAGGATTATGTATATGATTTGGGAGATTTAGGAAAACAACATTCTGGTGAAAGATAATAAAGTTTCTATATCTGTTGGACAGTCACATATAACATGTGGCTGGCACAAGCACAAGAAGTAGCTATTCATAGTTGGTAGAAGTGAGATGTAATGTTTTCTCCCATCACAAACCATGGGGGATTGACTTGCTCTGATTTCACACGGGCAATGTCAGGGGGGCATTTATCAGTTAAAAGTGCACGAAAAGGGAAATATAGGAACTCTCTTATATTTTGAAAAGGAAAATAAGTTCAGCTGAGCATTAAGTTTTATGAGCAGATGATTAGTTTGCATGTGGAATTATTTTGCTGCATATACTAGATGTAGAGACCTGATGCTGCTGCCAGTGAAGTTTATGGCACAATTCCTGTTGAATTCTTTTGGCAAAGGAGCAGGTCAGAGGTTGAAGTATGATATGTGAAAGCCAAAACATCACTTCCCAGGGATGCAGTTGATTACTTTTAGCCCCCAAAGTTATGTTTTCCTAATGTCCTATGTTATGGATGGAAATGTTTTTGCAATATTTTGTTCACATTTAAAGGGAATTGACTCATTTTAAAATTGAAACATTCCCCTCCAGTATTGTTGAACCCCCAAAATAAAAACTTTATGCCAGTTCAAAAAAGTGAAACTGACTAGCAGCTAAAGTGAAACCAAACAGGCTACTTTCACACTCTCAGATATTTAAAATGCTAAACAAGTAAATCTTAAGCAGGTAATGGTGAAAAGAAAATCAGATTTTTAAAATCCCCTTTGCTTTTAGTAATTTTAAAAGTGTAACTAGTGACCCCGGTAACATATTCCTCCCCTCCCTGTCTTCCCAACAGTAGTTGTTTGTGGATAGTATCTCTTTAAAACATTAGGTTCAGTAATGAACACCATATTGTCTGTGATGTTAATATTACATATTAATATGTTAATAAACATATTGTATGTTCTTATGTTCTTAAGGCATCTCCTGATGTCACCCCTTTTTCCCTTTCCTGCCTGGCACCACAGGCTCCCTAGCCATTCAAATCAGAACTATGGTAAGAGGAAATACTAGATCAGGAAAGGATTTACCTTGTGCCAGAAGGATATGGGTTCTTATAATCAGCAGGTAGCTAGAGAAGAAAAATATTTACCTTGACAATAACATGTGAAGTAGGTGGTAGAGGGCATTTTATCTGTCAAAACCAAAAATGAGAGATACTGTAGCAAATGGGGGAGAGACACTCATATCTTCCTGTTTGGCCTAATAGGATCAGGAGGAGACATATGTACAGAAAAGTGGTCAAATATCAAATGTGGAGGGGAAAAAGGTGTGTGTGGCAGGGGAGAAAATGGTTTAGGTTTGCTAACATTTGTTCCAAATGTTTCCTTAGTTTGCATTGGCCAATACCTATGAAGTAAAGCATATCGGTCTTTCAGGATCCTTGACGTATGGGAAAGGAAAATGTAAATGAAAAGACAGTCACCCACATAGGCTGAGAGATAATAAAGCATTGAAAGATGGAAGAAGTGATTTTAAAAAATTAAGTCTAGCTGCAAATCTTACATCCTATGTTTATTTGATTTTAAATTGTGGCTTACTTAGATTTGTAAAATGATATCCTGAAATTAGGACATTTGAGAACCTTAGTGCACTGTAGATTTCATACACACAGGCTTAAATATTTTTCCTTTCCTGTTTGTTTTTAAATGTTACATGAAAATAAAAATAAAGCTTGAAAATAGTGCATAACTGGTGATTTTAATTGCGAACTTCCTTGCGGGTGAGAGAGGTATACAAATGTCTCAAAGCTATAGGCTCTGGCAAATTGTACATCGTAATATATTAATGCAAATCACAGAAAAACAGATAAAGGAAAGGGGAATAATACAACCCCTGTCTGGGAAGTTGTTCAAGGGTTAGAACAGGGAAAGGAAAGATTGCAGTGGAAGGAAATATCCCACACCTCCATCTCTACAAAGAAATCACTAGTTGCAAATATTATTTTGAAATGCATTTAAAATAAATAGAATTTTTCTTTTTTAAGATAAAGGGATGGTGTGATATGTGAAGTTAACGATGCTGATTAAGTGCTGCATGCAGAAATGTACAGGCCTCCACATAGGACTAAATAGGTTCAGGAGTTGTGGAACTTCTCTTGCACAGGTATGGAGATAGTATTTAAAATTTGCATCAGATTTATCAGAACCATTCTTTCACGGCCTTAATTAAAATGTAATCATGGCTTTAAAAATGCTTTTCAGGCCAAGAGATATGAGGCCTCATGAAGGCCGGATAACTTGAATGAATTTTATTGACTATCCCAAAAGGGGTTGGACACCCATTAATTTCACCTGTTCTCTCTTATTTTGTAGGGAATGTGGAAAAGCTGCTGTTCTGGACAGAATGAAGACCAGCCAAGGGAGGTGAGCACCAGTTCTCATGTAAGGTACTGCTTGTTACTGATGGGTTTTTACATAGAGAAAAAATAGCATTTCTGTGAGGGTTAAATAATACCTGACCCTCCGGCCTTTCTGATTTTTCAGTTTACGGGTGACATTTTATAGAAATCCAAATATTTTTGTTGTGTGTGTGCGGGGGGGGGAGGGTGTTAAAATGCTGCAAAGCAGACAAATTAATATGAAGTACTTCAGACATCTGATCAGTTACACAAAAGCAGCAAGGAAGGTAGCATCGTTCTGGATTTCTCTGTAAAAGCATGTGAATAATATATGGTTATAAGAAGATGGCTTAATACTTTAAAACTGTGTGTGTTCAAGCCCAGATCACATTAGAATACAAAATACATTCCTGGTGAAAGATACATTCTTCTTTTGTGGTTAGGTTAGAAAAAAGATTTAAAAATTAGTTCTTCCCAAAACTCTGTAATTTTCCTATATTGACAAATACATTTGATGTGCTAAACATTTAAAAATAGTCTGTTTAGGTTAACTGGAAGGAAAGATCTTTGTCTTAAAAGCAGCCCAGCTAATAAAATTTAACCAGGAGTTTGTGAGTAACATAAAGCGCTAGACAGGATGATTTTGGGTAAAAGCGGTTCTTTGAGGCCAAATTTGTCAATAAGAAAGCCTCCTTATAAGGGAGGACTCTATATGCATGAACTATTTTCTGGTTTTGATAATCATATCATATAACATTAATATCAGGGAGAGGAGTTGTGTTAATATGTTAGACGTTCTATTGTATTGCAATAGTTCACTTGATCTTTCTATTTTGGACAATTTATTCCACTCTGATAATTCAGAGACATGAATACAGTATATTTCATTTACCAAAATTGAGAGTTTGTGGCATTAAAAAAAGATTTAAAATGATTAGAAATCTATAAAATCCATTGTGTTATTCTGAAGCCTTTAAAAAGCAAAATCCAAACAAAAATATCGTCATTGGTAAAATATACAATATCTGAAAGCAGTAGAAATTGTTCTTACGAGAGTTTTGAAACAAATAATACATTGATATAGGTAGTTAGGGTTTTGCAGCATTTTTTCTTCCCCCAGCTTCCCTCTCTCTCTGTAAGGGAAAAAGAAAGGATGCTGCTTAATGTAAAATAAATAAATAAATAAATACAGTTGTGATGAAATGGTATGCTCGGCCTCTGATAAAATTTGTTTTATTATCAATATTTAGGGATTTAAACATAGGTACTGTAAAATAGTTAATATTTCAAAGTTTGTGGGGAGACAAATGTTTTAATATCTTTCTTCATACCTGAGGAATCCCTTTCAGGAGTCCATTTTCCCTGTTTGCAGAACACATTTTTATTAGATCTATGTATTTGGGTTAAGACTTACTTAAAATTACTTAATTAGGTTATACTGAAATTCTAAGTGATTTTAAAAGAGGGATTATGGTAATATGACAAAACATAACACTATTTTAATTGAAATCCTTAAATAAAGCCCTTTTAACATGCCAATTTTTAAAATCTATAAATTTGGGGGGTTAAAAGAGTACAAAATATGAAAAGGCCAACCTAATTATGGAACACATGATCCCATACCAGTGAGCAGGGATTTTGTAGGTACGTCTGGAATATAGGAGAAGGTCATTTACACTTCCAATGTGTTTTTGAGTCTTTCTTGTAGCATGTTATCCTTCTCATTACTTTAATGTGTATATGTAAAATGCTTATAAAATGCTTACGGTCAGGTAAAAGACAGAAAATGTGCAAAAAGAGGTAACAGTGTAGCTACGCAAAGATAGCTATTAATTGATTGTGTTTTCCATGAAAATTTTGAAAAATATACCAAACTAAAAATTGCCATAGTGAGGAATAAATTCTAAATAATTGTATTTATGCCATTTGGAGTGGCGTGGATGTGAATTGTCTTTAAAAACATAAAGCATGTGTTTGGAAAAGAGTATCATGGAGAAATGCTTTTCCTGTTGTGTTTTCCTTGGTTAAAGCTGTTCGCTGATACACTGATTTAGGTTTGAAAGAAGATATTTGAAATCAAACTTTTTAAGAGAGTACATGTGTGTTTGTTATTGATGGTTTAAAAAAAAAAGAAAATAAAAGAAAACGTCCATATGCTTCTTTCATCTGTATTGTTTATGGTTTAAAATAAATAATAAATTTGTAGTGATTTATTTTTGAAAGTGAAGTGTTTGTATGCAAAAATCTGGCAGTCAGTATGTTTTACCTGGTATTTTAATTTTGGAGAAATAGCAGAATGCTTTTAGATATTTGTATTTGTTTCAGATGTTGAACCATAAACCAGATTTCTGTGTAGTCTGTCAGGCAGTTACACGTCTGAGCATGTTACAGTTTGTAGCACTACAAATTAGAACCATTTGACTTGCATTTGCTGTATAATGTTCTTTTTAAAAAATATTTCAAATAAGCTATATTTATAGAAAGTAAACAGGGATTTTTTAAAAAAAATCTTATTTTAATTAAAATCCAGGAATTCTTTATTACATGAATGAACATCCCCCCCCTTCAATTAGTTATTTATTAACCGATTCTAGTGTTGTGGTTTATTTTTCAATTTTCAATAGATGATTTGTATACACATAGTTTGTTGCTCATTTTAAAACAAAAGAAGCGGAACAACTGCTACAAGTGTTAGTGATACATATCTTGAATGCATATATGTAATATATATAGACAGAGAAAAAGACAGAAAGAAACATGACAGTATGACTGAGTTTTCCATCAGTTTCATTGCGGAAAAATATAGTATCTCTTGCTAGCTTTGTCACAAAAGGCTTTTTGGGTTGTAAGGATTTTTTCTGTTAATGTGTCTATTAGAATTTGTCTTTTGAAATGTAGAAAAATGCATTTAGGTAGGAGGAGATCTTTCATCTGCTTTTCCTAAGTTACAGAGAAAAGACAAAATAAATAATAATAGTGACCAGCAACTCTGTACTGCAGAAATGTAGAAATTTGCAAGAAAATTAGCTAGTTAGAAAAAGACTGAACTTGAATGTGCAATTCATAATAAACATTTGGTGACTGCATTTGCAGATCTGTTATTGTTCTGAAGAATTTTAAAATAGCCTTTTCCACTAAAATGATCAAGGAGTCCTGTTATGTGTATGTGTTGGAGTGGAGAAAGCTAACATAATGTCTGTTGTTATTGTACCATATGTTAGCTACTGTTTATACATTGTGGTAGAGGAGGAAAGTATAGGAAATAGACTGTAGCTTTGGTGGCACAAAGTTGTCTGAGTGTAACAAAAGGGTTAACAGTGGAGTTGAGCGTGTGCAGTATGGGAGTTGTAGGCAGTAAGAATGCTGGGAGCTGTCGTAAAACTCTCCTTTGCTTCTTCCTGTAATGGCCGATTATAGGGAGGTAATGGGGGTCTTTCTCTCTGGCAAAAGCCTCACTTCCCCTATCCAAATGCAGTAAACAGCACAAATGTGGGATCGTTTGTGTCAGTTAGACGTGAACAAGGAAAGGATGCAATTGATCAAGTCACAGTGGAAATTCTGAACAAGGGAAAAGAGCTTTTTAGATCTCTCTCGCTCCCCTGTGTTGCTGTAAATGCCATCATCCGGCCGGTTGTTGCCTTGCTGACAAAATGCTGCCTGGCTGTCACGCGGCTGTTAAAATCTCTGCTGCCTGGGGATCTCTCTTGCTGTTTATTATGTTTTTTTATTTTATTTTCTCTCTCTTCTAGGCAGAACCTCGACATTGCTGCAGCAGGCCTGGTACAGTATTCCTAGCTTGCTTTACATGCACTCAGGTCAGTTGTGGTTTTGCTTTGGCTTTTGTCACGTTTGCTAGGAGGATTCGGTTAGGTTAGCTGCGCTGTGGTGCCCGCTCACCTGCTTTCTGTATCTTTTTGTTGTATCTGTTGGTGAAGTGATTGACTGTTCCTGCTGTCTAGTGGGGCTTCTCTTTCTCTGTAATGTCTGCCTGTCTGGGGGGAGGGTGAAAACACTGGTGCTGTTTGCAGCCTTTCTTTGTAACTTTTACCCTGCTAATAAACACCTTTGTAGCAATAATGGATTTTTTTTTTAACCTGTGTGCAATGTGTCCTTGTCGACAGGCGCCATTCAAACGTCAGCGCCACAAAAGTGGGTGCTGCCGGTGGTAACAAGAGTGAGGGTTATATTCAAAACAGTAAGCCGCTGTTTGTAAGGAAATATGGGCCTTTGTCTGGCCTCAGGGTAATGGAGAATGTGGGGCTTGGTCTGGACAATGGCCCTGGGGATTTGGGATAATAGTGAATATTAGGTTTGGCCTGAACTGTGGCCCCAGAGACACTAGGGCGATAGAGAATGTGGAGCTGGTTACAAGCAGCAGCCCCAGGAACTTCAGGGGGTTGTTTGATGTTCACTGGGTATAATCCTAATGAGTTCACTGCTTATTCCTGCATTACTGCCCATCAATGCATTGTCTCTCATGCACTTCCCAGTGCACTTATGTCTCCTCTGTGTGTATCGCTGGACAGTCCTTTGACACTGCTCACTCACGTGGCTTTCCAGCACTGCTTACCTGTGCATCACTGTACACATGTCCACCTTTTTTGTAGGCTCTATGTCAGTAGTTCGCAAACTCTTATACTGGTGACCCCTTTCACATAGCGAGCCTCTGAGTGTGACCCTCCCTTATAAATTAAAAACATTTTTTTATATATTTAACACCATTATAAATGCTGGAGGCAAAGCGGGGTTTGAGTCGGAGACTGACAGCTTGCGACCCCCCATGTAATAACCTCGTGACCCCCTGAGGGGTCCCGACCCCCAGTTTGAGAACCCCTGCTCTATGTCAAAATGAAAACACAAACCCCAAGAAATCAATCAGATTATTGGATCTAATGCTTGTAACTCACAGGAGGATTGTTGTACTATAGAGTTAGAAAGTATTTTTAGTGTGGAGAGGAGAAATTGGGACTGTAGTGTGGAAAATATGTGAAGGGAGAAACTGTATTTTAGAGAACATGAAGCTATTGCAGCAATTCTGGGACTTTATTTCTGACTATGAGGCATTTCCCCTGAGGGGAAAAAAGAGTGGAAAAATATCCAGATATTACACATTCATTTTATTGATGTTAGTTATTGGCCCAAACTGCAAAGGTCAGATCTAGATATGAACTTCCCCATTTTTTAAGGGGATTGGGACCTGTCATCTGGCCTGGATCCATGTCTGCTATATACAAAGGAAGGAATAAAGTTGGTGTGTATAATACATTAGTATGCAGTGGACTTTTAAGTATCATTTTCTTACATTTTAAGGGTCTGATCCTGCAAGGTATTGAGCACCCTTAACTGTAACTGACTGCAATGAGAGCTG